>NC_052053.1:95076436-95380936 GCF_903992535.2 Arvicola amphibius
TCAGCACCTGCTGAAGCCCCGAGACTCTGAGGACAACAGCAGGATGGCTTATCTTTTATTTGTAAAATGCCATAAAGGATTCAACATGATATGTGCACTTGTAATGAGAGATCTAGAATAGTATTTGTCAAATATTTGAAAGATTACCACGTGCAAAGCTGTGGTTTGTGTTGGTAGGAAGAATGGGAATGAATGAGATAACGTTCTTTTCAAGCAGGCAGTTGAGACAGTACTTAAATCAGAAACGTTAAGTAACAGATGAAATAAAGTTAGTTGTGGGAGATGGAGAAGAGGCAGCGTTTAAGTATAAACTTGAACAGGAAGGAGAATTTGAGTGTGTTACATGCATCCAGGCAGAGGAAACGAAATGGGTGAGGGAATCGGACTGTTTGAGACTACCATAATAGAGCGTCACCCTGAGGAAGGAGGAGGAAAGTAAGGGAACGAATTCTTCAGTTCGGCACATATTCTGTACCAAATACTGTACATTTATTTTCTTACTTAAACATTACAACTTTATCATCTTTTTGTGGGGGAAGGAGATTGAGATAGAGTCTCACTATTTAGCTTTGACTGGTCTGGAATTCACTGTGTAGGCAAAGCTGGCTTCAAGTTAACAGAGATCTGCCTATATCTGCCTCCTGAATCCTGGGATTAACTTTTTTTTAAAAACCAAGTGAAAGTAAATTGCAGGCTTTCTACTGTTTTAGCTCTAAATGTTGCAATTAAAGGCATGTACCACCATGCCTAGCACAAGTTTTTAATCTTTTATATTAAAGAGTTGAAATTCTAAATAACTTGTCTGATGTTTGCTACTGTTGACATTGGAATTCAAATTCAGATTTGTTTTAAGATTATGTTTTTAGTTTTTTCAGAAGTTGATTTTAAAAACTTAAAACCATAGGATCTTGACTATCAATTTGACTGGATTGAGAGTCCCTTAGATGTCACATTTCTGGATGTGTCTATGAGAGGGTTGCCAGAGTGATTTAACTGAGGAGGGAAGACCCATCTTCTATGAGTCTCTTAACTACCTTAAAATTTTATACTGAGAAACGAGAAAGGCTAACAGAAAACACATTTCTGCAAGCAGAGTGCCCACACTCATCCTTCTCTTTTCCTGACCGTGAATAGCCACATTAAGCTTCCCTCCCAAGATGTATATGCCCTCAATCTGTGATCCAGAATAAACCTTCCTTAATTTGCTTTTGTTGGGTCTTTTGTCAGAGCAATGAGAGAATAAACTAACACAGAAATTGGTATCAAGGAATGGGCTCCTACAATAAACCTCACCACATGACTTGTAGACTTTTCTGTTGTGTGCAGGAAGAGTGTAGAACTCCATCTACAGTGTTGTAAGCAGCCCTTAATGGGCCATTCTCATGGGAGAATAAAGACCAGAATGCCAAGATAAATATGGACAGTGGAGGCCTAGCTCTAAAAGGATTTTTTTTTTTAGTAGTTTCTAAAGTAGTAAAAGTGAATGAATAGTCTGTTATTTCAAACATATTTTCTGTTAGTCTTTCAAATGTTAAGGTAGTTTGAGGTAAATGGAAATTTCACAATATGATTATTGTCGATCTCCTTTTTGAAAATATTCTTTTAGATTTATTTAGTACATTTTTATTTTTCACTTCCCTCATAGCTAATAGTAACCAACAGTCTTTATGCATCTTGTTGACAAAAGGATAACATTTTTATTTATTTTTATGTTCAAAGTTAGAGTTGAGTTCCATTTTTCAACGTTTTATGTTTCAAGAAACCTTTCTTCATTTTTCTCTCTGCAATCTCAAATTCCTTTTAAAGCAGGTAGCAATTGCATTTTAATGTTATATAGGTTTTTATTTTTAGGTATTTTCTGAATTGTGAGAACTTGGAGATTTGAGATGATATCACTGTTTTTCTGTACTCCTGAGACTAAATATTGTAGTTATATTATACATAGTAGATGTTTCATAACTATTTGGTCAGAATTGTTCTTAGCCTTGAAACCATTTTATAGCTTAATTTGCATGCATAGTAGCTCTCATAAACTAGAGGCTGTCAATATACTGTCGGTCTGTATAGATTTTAATTTTGGTGCTGGCAAGATAGTTAAGACCTGGTGACCCAAGTTGAATCACCAGAACCCACATAAAGGTGAAAGGAGAGAAATGATTCTATAAAGTTGTCCCTTGACTTCCACACATAGGATGGCACATGCTCACACACCTCACACACACACACACACACACACACACACACACACACACACACTAATAGTTGATACAATATTTTTAAGAACAGAGCAGATTTCCTGGGGCTGAAGAGATGGCTTGGTGGTAAGAGCACTGCTTGCTCTTGCAGAGGACCTGAGTTTGGCTCTCAACCATCCGTAACTCCA
Organism: Arvicola amphibius; assembly: GCF_903992535.2. Taxonomy (NCBI): domain Eukaryota; kingdom Metazoa; phylum Chordata; class Mammalia; order Rodentia; family Cricetidae; genus Arvicola; species Arvicola amphibius. Next base: position 95,078,820 of record NC_052053.1, read on the forward strand.
GTTCCAGGAGATTTGATTTGCTCTCTGTCTGTCTGTCTCTCTTTTGTTTTTTTGTTTTGTTTTTTGTTTTTTGGGGGTTTTTTTGGTTTCTTTGTTTTTGTTTTGTTTTGTTTTGTTTTTCCAAGACAGGGTTTCTTTGTAGCTTTGGAGCTGTCTAGGAACTAGCTCTGGTAGATCAGGCTGGCCTTGAACTCACAGAGATCCACCTGCCTCTGCCTCCCGAGTGCTGGGATTAAAGGCATACACCACCACTTCCCGGTTTTCTGATGCTCTCTTTTGACCACAAGTACCAGACACACATGTGGTACATATGCACACATGTAGTATGAGGGCTGGCTTGTAGGGGTTTCCGTCTTGCCCAGTCCCCCAGCCGTTTAGTCCCAGAGAAAACCACACAGAGATCTCCATAAATTATAAAACTGATTGGCCTATTAGCTCAGGCTACTTATTAGCTCTTATAACGTATATTAACCCATTATCCTTATCTGTGTTAGCCACGTGGCTCAGTACCTTTTGTAGTGGGGCAGGTCACATCCTGCTTCTTCCGTGATCTGGACAGGAATGGCCAAGGAGCTTCCTGCTTCCCAGAATACTCCTGTTCTCTTTGCTCCACCTCTACTTCCTGTCTGGTTTTCCTACCTATACTTCCTGCTTGGCCAATCAGCATTTATTTAAAACATGATTGACAGAATACAGACAATTATCCCACACCACACATATACAGGTAAAACACTCATACACATAGAATAAAATAAATGAATCTAAACTAAATTTTGCAAAACAGATTTCCTTTTCACAGTGTTTCATGTGTGAAGGTCTAATCCCAGTTCTTAACTATAACTCTATAATATTATCCTTTAGTAGCTATACATTTAGGGAGACACTGAAAGAAATATACAGAACAGAAAATCAAATTATAAATGACTTTTTAAAATTTAACACATAACAAGAGTTTCTGTTTGCTACAAGAAAAAGATTTTTTTTGCCTTAGTTAATGTGAAAAAAGGAAAAAAATGGTAAGACTTTAGGACTATTCATGAAGATCCCTGTCATTCTGAGTAGATTTCCATTGTATTCTACAACTCAGAGTCCATTTTCTACCCTTTCTGTTTTTCTTCCATTAAAATTCCTTCCTGACAGTGTCAGGAATTGATCCTTTTTGACACATACCTTCCTCTTTTGTGCCCCTTGATCTCTTGATCTTCCCTTTTCTGCTCTTTTTTTTGGGGGGGGGGGGCAGCATCCAGAGATTGGGCTTGGGTATATATCTCAGTATACTCAGTAGATGCCTGCAAGGCCCTAAGTCGCCTAATGCTGCAGAAACACAAAGAGCAGAAGTTTGGATGACTAATCTCTAGGCTTTTGGCTTGTGTTTGTGGGATTTTTTGTTGTGTTTCTATCAGCACGTGGATCTTGAAACTGCTCGGTGACTTGGAGTGATGATCTTTATTCTCTCATGACTGCAGAGCTGTTTTCTGACAAAAATTGAAAAGCTCTTTTTATTTTTGTGCCTGTGTCACTAAGAACAATTGTATAAGACATTTATTATTCTCATTTTGCAGATGAGGAAACTGACACTTGGTGAAGTTACGAAATTTGTCCAAAGTCACACAGCTTGTAAAAGGCACAGCCAAGATTCAGAGCCAGGTCTGTCCAACTTCAAAACTACTAATCAAGGCTAAGATACTTTGAAATAGCTGTGATGTACCAACCTATGATGAGTTATATTGGTTTTAATATTGTTTAAGTGTTCCCTAACCCCTTTGAATAATTTTTAATGGTGAGGTTTTTGTCCTTCCTAAATTTTTAATTTTTTTTAAGTATTGTGAAATACAATATAGCATAGTAGCTGAGGGCTTGGGTTTTGAAGACAGATAGCATGGGTAGAGATTCTCAAGCTTCTGTGCTCACATTTGTGACATTGGGAAAGTTGCCTGAGTTTCCCTTTCAGTACAACACTGGTCATGCTGTTGTCCACCTGGTGGGATTGCTGCGAGTAGATAATTTAATTCACGTAAGACACTTTTATACCTGTCTTCACTTGTCTTACTGTATGCCTGGCACATAGTAAGCATTTAATAAATGTCAACTAGGTATTTTCATCTTTTAGCAGCTAGTAAATTATCAAATGGGAAATAGCAAGGTTTAGGCTACAAAATACTTAAACCAAATTAAATTAGAATAAATTAGACCTAGAGGAAAATCACTAATTTGATGAAATTCACATCTGTTGTAAACCATGTTGGGTGACTGCTGGTCTGACACCTACAAGGATCCTAGTATTGTTTTGGTTACTTTTATGTAACAGTGATGACAACACCCGACTGAACAACCTAAGAGGTTGTTCTGATTCACATCCTCAGTGAGTCTGAAGCCATAATGGCAGGGAAGGCATGGTAGAACCCTTAGTTTATGCATAACGCAGTTTAGAAGACTTTGTTCTCATTTAAAGTCTTAAGTTTGTTTGCATGTGTGTATAGGATAATGGAATTCTCATGGAATATCAACAATGTATTTCGGTCATATCTATCCCCTCCCATGATTTAAAAAAATATTTTCTTATTTTATCCTGTGTGTATATTTATGTGCCTGGGTGTATTTGTGGTCACAGTATGTGTATAGGAGCACTTGGAAATCCAAAGCATCAGATCCTCAGGAACTGGACTTATGGATAGTGTGAGTCACCATGTGGTGCTGGGAACTGAACCTGGGTTCTCTGGGAGAGCAGCTAGTGTCCTTAATTACTCTTAACTGCTGAGCCATCTGTCCACCCTCCAGTACTCTTTTATTTATTTTTATTTATTTTTTTACCCCCAAGACAGTTTTTCTGTATAATAATTCTAGCTGTCCTGGAACTCATTTTGTAGTCCAGGCTGGCCTCAAACTCACAAAGATCTGTCTGCCTCTGCCTCTGCCTCTGCCTCTGCCTCTGCCTCCCAAGTGCTGGGATTAAAGGCTGTGCTACTACCGTCTCTTAAGATTTAAAAAGAAAAAAATACAATTTTGCTGATTATATTGTTTTATAATGAGAAAATTGGCTGAATAATCTTAGTGTTACTAGGAATGCTATTTTTTTTTTAGGAATGCTATTTTCATCTAATTTTTAATGAGTTTTTTTTTACTTATGATTCCTTAAGATAGATACTTATCAGCTATTCTTTCCCCTCCTTTTTTTTTGTGGTGCTGGTACCAGCCTGTGAGTCTTTTTATTATTAATTTTTATTATTAATCATATATATTTTCAAGTGTAAAATTTGTATTATAATTGTCTTTATCTTTCTATCATAAGCTGTGGTCTGTAGTCTATAAGTCCACATGTAGTTTTAAGTTTTAAAAAGTGTGTGTGTGCCGGGCGGTGGTGGCTCACGCCTTTAATCCCAGCACTCGGGAGGCAGAGGCAGGCGGATCTCTGTGAGTTCGAGGCCAACCTGGTCTACAAGAGCTAGTTCCAGGACAGGCTCTAAAAAAGCTGCAGAGAAACCCTGTCTCGAAAAAAAAAAAAAAAAAAAGTGTGTGTGTGTGTGTACATATGTATATCTTTCTATCATACTCAATTTGAATTACAAAACAAGTTTCAATGATATATTACAGTCAAGAAGAGATACATCTAAAACATGGTGGTCTAGACAATCTAAAGCTAAAGGGATGAGCCAGGGTGAGCAGGCAAATGGAAATAGGAAGTAGCAGTTGCTACTTCCTCCTGATGCTGATGAAACTTAAATGAGTCAACAGTGATCCGTATCTTCATACTGTGGTTTCTGGAAAACTCAGTGTTGTTGATAGGATGGTAGTTCCCTTTTTCTCCTGGTCACTTTCTCTTCCGGTCCACCTTTTACTCCTTCCTCAAAGACTTTAGCATCTCTGCAACTAGGAAGCACCACTCATTTATTTTTGATGGGCATTTATTAACACTTTCAGCAGCATTTTTCTTTAGTGGATATAAAATTATGGCACATCTTGCAGTTGATGGTATCTAATGTTGCTGGTTTCTTGAGTCAGCCAAGTTTTCTGTCTCACGATCAAGAAGAATGAGGAAGGAGGTCAGGCAAGCAAAGTGTATTGAGAAGAAACTGCTCTCTAATGAGTTTCCAAATAATGTTTTTAAAGCAGAGGATGTTCGTGTCCTGGGAATGGGCCAATTTAGTCCTATCCGTATGCAAATTAGGTATTAAACCAGGATGAATCTGGATAGTTAATTTATATGTAAGTGGGGAATTCTGATCGCATGAGCAGGTATATACAGGCTCGGGAAAGCCCACCATAAGTTCCACGTAGGGGGATGAAGAACCAGCAAGTAAAAAGAACAGAGGCCAGTGGTTAGCCAGTGTTGATGCGTCAGAGCTTTTTAGATTTTAGTTCCTTATCTCATCAATAACGTTGTTCGTTGTAAAACCTCAGTGTTCTTGAAGGTGACTACTAGTCCCACCAAGACATAGATTACTGTTTCTCTTGGCTCTGTAACCTGACTGCCTACAAATGGAGGCTGCTTGCTCCTAACTCTGACCACTACCTCATCCTACTTGAAATATTTGCTTTTGTGTCATATTAACACTTAAATCATTGAAAACCTTTAAAGGAGAAAATAAATATATGTGTAAACATACACACAGGCACACTTTGGTTGTTTCTTGGTACTGAGATCAAACTGTTTTACCCATCTAGACAAACATATATCCTGCCTGAGGATATAATTTAATTTTCTTATCCTGACTCTTCTTTCATTACCTAGCACAGTATTTTCTTGGACACAAGGTATTAGCAATTAAGGGAAGCATGTAGGTCTGATTCGAGTACAGACTGTAATAATATGTTAGTGACTAATTATTCAGCTTCTTGGTGAGAAAATTTGAATATTCTTTTTTTAAAGATTTATTTATTTATTATGCATATAATGTTCTGTTAACATATAGATCTCATTATAGATGGTTGTGAACCACCATGTGGTTGCTGGGAATTGAACTCAGGACCTCTGGAAGAGCAGCTAGTGCTCTTAACCTCTGAGCCATCTCTCCAGCCCCCCTAAATATTCTTTTATTATGGTTATTTTGTGCAAAAGATACTTTTAAGCAAGTTAGGGAACTTATTGAATGCTGAAGCATCTGCAGATATTCAAGAGTTAAATCAATGAAACAAAAAAGTAAATAATTCCAATTTACTGTGAGAGGAATGAAGAGTTGTGTAGGGGTTGAGTGTGGAGGCCACGCCTGTAATCCCAGCACTTGGGAAACAGAAGCAGGTGGATCTCTGAGGCCAGCCTGGTCTACAGAGCAAGTTTCAGGACAGCTAGAGGCACATCCTGTTTGTGTTTTTGTTTTTAAAAGAATTACGGAGGGCAGGAAAGGTGACTCAGTGCTTAAATATACTTGCTGCTTTTGCAGAGGACCTGGGTTCAGTTTCTGATGCCCAGATGGAGGTTCACAACAATCTGTAACTCCAGTTTCAGGAGGGTCTGATGCCTTCTTCTGTCTTCTCTGGGAGCCGGATATATATGTACATACATGCAAGCAAGGCACTCACATTTTTAAAAAATTAAAAATTTTAAAATAAATCTTTTAAAAAATCTATTATAGAGAAAAGTATTTAGAAAGTAAAAAAAGAAGACCTCATCAATAAGACAACATCGAAGGTGAAACTTGAAGTATGAGGAAGAAATAAGCCCTTGAAGAGTCTAGAAGGAAAACATTTCAGGAGAAAGAAAGAACACGCCCCAAGTGGAAATAAGCTTCAGGAAAGAAAAGATTCCTAATGAGTTGCGTATGGAGAGTGCCATTTCAAGCTAAGAGTTAGGCAGAGGCAATACCTTAGTATGTGAACATTTACTGAGCATTTATGTCTGGATGCTGTTTTGAGCATCTGAGTCACTAAATGCTGAGTTCAAACTTGATTTGGAAATACACTTAGAAAGCCAGCAGGAAGGTTACACAGTGTCATAATCTATTTTTAAAAGATTATTCTGGGGGCATGAGATGGCTCGGCAGGTAAGAGTACCTGCCACCAAATTTAATGACTTGAATTCAATCTCTGGGACTCTCATGTTGGAAAGATAAAAGATTTCTACAATCAGTCAGGAAATACAAAGCTTTGGCTACCATATACATGGGTGATCAGAGAGGAATAATTGAAATAAATCCTAGTTTGCACTTTATGGTAGCCCAGACAAGTTGTGTAGGGCTGTGGTGGTTCTGGCAGTGGAGACAGAGCAGTGTACAGGTGTGAGTTATGTTTTAGAAGTGTTTGTTGATAGCTTAGAGTAGGGAACGGGGATGTAAGAAAGGGAAGAATAACATTAGAGAGGGTTAAAATACTTCCCAACTTACAAACATTTCCGCTCCTGCCCCCTCCTCCTTGTCCCTGTCTTTCTTTCTCTCCCCTCCGCTCACTTATCACTTCCCCTCCTGCCTGCCACGTTTCCTCTCCTTCTTTTCCCCCTCTTCTCACTTCTCATTCTCGGAACCAAGCGTATTTTTATTCTAGTCTGCTTCTCCAGATTTCAGCACCTCTTCTTTTCCTACACTGACAGATGTTTCGGGAAGAGTCAGTTTAGGAAGTAGGTTATCATTCTCAGGAACTCTGCCCTTTCTCACCAAGATGTTTCTTGCTAAATGGGTTTTTACTGTATCAGAACAAAATTAAATTTTGTTTTTTAAGTAAAGGTAGATTCTTAAGAATGTTCTTAATGAAAAAAAAGAGAATGTTCCTAATGAAATCATATGTGAATGTGTGTTGTGGGCTTATGGATTGTGGCTGTATCTTTTTGTTGTGTTTTGTTTTTGTTAGGGCTCCCTGTTTAGCCTAGGCTGGCTTTGAACTTATGATCCTCCTACCTCAGCCTTACAGGTGTGCTAATACTACAGTGTCTAGCTTTAACCATATACATATGTATTTTTTAACCTATAAAGTGTTAACATGACTTAAGTGTTTATGAATCACAAATTCAGTTCACTGATTATTTTTCCCAGTTTAAAAAAATGAAATAAAATTGGGGTTTGGCAACATATCTCAGCAGGTAAAAGCATTCTCTGTGCAAGCTTGATAACCTGAGTTGATCCCTGGAACCCACAGTGGAATTGACCGTCTGACCTCCACTTGTGCACCAGCAGTCACAGATATGGCATATGTGCATACACACTCATGACAGTAATGCTTTAAAACATGGTTTTGTAAAGAAAAAAATAAAATAAAAGGATTTATTTATTAGCCAGGTAGTGGTGGCACATGCCTTTAATTCCAGCACTTAGGAGGCACAGGCAGGCAGATCCTTGTGAGTTCGAGTCCAGCCTGGTCTACAAGAGCTGGTTCCAGGACAGGTTCCAAAGCTACAGAGAAACTTTGTCTCGGATAAAGAAAACAAACAAACAAACAAACATGGTTTTGTGGCGTGGTGGTGCTTGCCTTTAATCCCAGCACTTGGGAGGCAGAGGCAGATGGATCTCTGTGAGTTTGAGGCCAGCCTGGTCTACAAATCGAGTTCCAGGACAGCTAGAGCTAAACAGTGAAATTCTGTCTTGAAAAACAAAACAAAAGCCAACAACAACAAACATTGTTTTGTAATTACGAGAAGAATTGTGTTTTTTAAAAAAATATTAGTTTTTTTTTTTTTTTTTTTTTTTTGAAGTGCTAGGAATTGAAGCCAGGGCCTGATGTGTGGTAAAAAGTGCTTTGCTGGTACCAGAAATCTAGGGTAGGTCAGGAGGAGCTCTCCCAAGTACTGCTTTTGCATCTCTTGGTGTTAGAGAGTAGCAAGTGGTGGCAGCAGGCAGACTAGGGCAGTGCTACTACTCTCCAGGGTTGCTAGCTCGTGTGCAGGTGCTAGTGAAGGGGGGCTCTTAGGTCTGCAGGTGTTAGAGTTCCTGTCTAGGCCCTGGGTAACAATTTCCAGGCAGGCTTCTATACTGGGATTTCAGAATCTGACAGCTTTTTAGCCCTTCTGGAGAGCAAAGCCTACAGTTTCACTTCTCTGGCTCCTTCTGGTCTTTTAACTTTCTTCAGCTGTAGCTTTCTATTCTCATCTTGCCCTATCCATTCTCTTGAACTGTCCGCTGCCTCTTCTTGCTCTGGCCATTGTCACTGATCTCGCTGCCAAGGACGCAATGACTGTCCATCTTTGACCCCCTCCAGCACTGCCAGCTGCTAGTCTTGAGGCCCCACCCCCTTTGCAGCTGTCAGTGCATCTGGCCACTCTGCCACTTTCACAGCTTGACCTGCTGACTGCCCAGCTATCGTGGCTTTGTACTTCTGCTAATTCTGTTCTTATGCCACTCCCTGTCTACTGTGCTTTTCTTCAGGTTACCAGCTCAGGCTGTACTACTAAAGGAGGCAAAGAAAGACTACTTGAGAGACTTTCGTTGGATGTGTGGTTGCAACATTAAGGAAGCAGGTGGAAATGGTTCCAGGGCTGCCTAGGGTTCAGTGAGGCTGTGATAGCAGAAAACCTATTTCATAATGTTTGAGCCAGTCCTGGCTGCGTCTGTGCCTGCAGAAGCCAGAGCAGGCGGTTTGGTTGTCATGTAGTTTCCTCAGAGTGTCAGTGACTGTTCAAAAGAGCCAGCGCTGACTTCAGGGTGGTCCAGCTGTTGAAAGACAATCCTAGCACTAATACTGATTTTAATAGTGCTTCAGCAATGCTTAATACCAGTCTGGATCCCTAGAAGGAGATGGGTTCCCCTCCTCTCTCACTATCAAATGAGCCACACTACACCCCTTGCCCTTAATTTTTTTATTATTAAATATCTCCAGGTTCAACTTCTTGTCTTGTGCTTTTGGTTTTTTTGAGACAGGGTTTCACTGTGTAGCCCTACTTGGGTTGGCCTGGAATTCACTTTGTAAACCAGGCTAGTTTTGAACTCACAGAGATCTGCCTGTCTTTGCCTCCTGGGTACTGGGATTGTAGGCTTGTGCCATTATGTCTGGCCATGATTATCTATAAGGAGTAAATAGGGAAGTCCTGTATTTAAGCAAAGAATTTTGTGGACAAGATAAATGGAAAAGTGAAAACACATAAGAAAAATACCTAAAATGATCATAGGCCACTGTTTAAACCAGGGGTTAATTTAAAAGTCACGAATCCTTTGGAATGAAAGTGCACAACACATTCAGATTTGTACATAACCTTAAATGACTGCTGAGCCTGATGAACTGGAAGGAGATATGTATTGTGGATGATGCCTGAGAATGTGATCCAGACGGTAACTAGGACTGAGGAGTATAAGGGCAGAGAACTGGGACATTCAAACTGTGTCATTGTTTATTCTCAAATGCCAGCTACAGGACAGCCAAGACTTAAATTTGTTTTAAAATATCTTGTCCGGCAGCTAATGGAGCAAAGTAATTTTCAGTTTTAATCTGAAATTAGAATAATCGCTTCCTATATTTGTTTTCTTTGAAAATGCTGTGAATGGAAAATTCTCTAACATAAGTAATACAGTATTCATGATATCCCAACATGCAGCCTATTTTTTAAGAGCTAAACTGAAATAAGCAAACTCAAAATTACCAAAAGCTAAATTTATATGAGAACTAAATTAATATTTCCTTTGAAAAGTGGGACTCAGGGAAAAGAAAGACAGGAGGGAAGAAAGAAAATCCAGCTGGTTGTGTTGCCACACACCTGCAGTCCAGTGCTTGGGAGATTGGGAACAGGAGGATCCAAGCTTGAGGTCATCCTCAGCTACACAAAGTTCAAAGCCAGCTTGGGCTAAGTAAGACCTGATCTCAGAAAACCAAACCCTGTGTTTTTTCTAGCTTCCCTGAATCTGCATGTAAATTAACTTCTAACAGAAAACTATGAAGTTTTAAAATGAATTTTATTAGTTCTATAAGTAATTATATGTGTTAATTTACCTATTTCTGATAAAGCTGTACCTTGTTGCTGTTTGCTGGACTCACTGTCTGAAGCACTATCTGAAGTGATAGAATTAGGTATGTTAGCAGTTTCTTATTAATCCAGTTTTATCAGTTTCACTAATATCTATTATAATCTCAAATTCTTAGGAGTCATAATTTATAGCAGATTGACCTGTCTATAGTCCTTGAGCCTTGATCAGTATAAGATTCCTTGCTTTTAAAGTAAATTTTTAGGTATAGTATGTAAAGTATTATGGATTTGATAATGGTGTCGTCATACATGTGTCATTATGCTTAGTTCACCGTTTCCCTCCTTGTCTCCTCCCTCTCATCAGTGCCCTCTGCTTTCCTGTTCCATGTGTTCCATTACTCTAGCCCCACTTCCCTTCGGAACTTCCCCATTTCGTGATTCCTTTTCTGGTTTTATGAACCACCCCCACACACACACAGAATTCACCCCTAGGATCTACATATACAAGAAAGAAATTGTCATTTTTTTAAGTCTGACTTTTCCCTTGATGTAAGGTTTTCTAGTTGTATCCCTTTTCTTGTAAATATCATGAATATATATATATATATATACACATATATATAATTGGTTTTTATTGAGCTCTACATTTTTCTCTGCTCCCCTCCCTACCTCTCCCCTCCCCTTCAACCCTCTCCCAAGGTCTCCATGCTCGCAATTTACTCAGGAGATCTTGTCTTTTTCTACTTCCCGTGTAGATTAGATCTATGTATGTCTCTCTTAGGATCCTCATTGTTGTCTGGGTTCTCTGGGGTTGTGATTTGTAGGCTGGTTTTCTTTGCTTTATGTTTAGTTTAAAAACCACTTATGAGTGAGTACATATGATAATTGTTTTTGTGGGTCCGGGTTACCTCACTCAAAATGATGTTTTCTAGCTCCATCCATTTGCCAGCGAATTTCAAGAATTCATTATTTTTTTTCTGTTGTGTAGTACTCCGTGGTATAAATATCCCACATTTTCCTTATCCATTCTTTGGTTGGAGGGCATTTAGGTTGTTTCCAGGATCTGGCTATAACAAACAAAGCTGCTATGAACATAGTTGAGCACATGTTCTTGTGGCACGATTAGCATCCTTTGGATATATACCCAAAAGTGGTATTACTGGGTCTTGAGGAAAGTTGTTTCCTAATTTTCTGAGAAATTGCCACACTGATATCAAAAGGGGCTGTACCAGCTTGCATTCCCACCAGCAATGCAGAAGTGTTCCCTTTTCCCCACAACCTCTCCAGTATAAGTTGTCATCAGTGTTTTTGATCTTGGCCATTCTTACTGGTGTAAGATGGAATCTCAGAGTTGTTTTGATTTGCATTTCTCTGATGACTAAGGATGTTGAGCATTTCCTTAAGTGTCTTTCAGCCATTTTAGATTCCTCTGTTGAGAGTCTCTGTTTAGGTCTGTACTCCATTTTTTTATTGGATTATTTGTTTTTTTGATGACCAATTTCTTGAGTTCTTTGTATATTTTGGAGATCAGACCTGATGTGGGGTTGGTGAAGATCTTTTCCCATTCTGTTGGCTGTCGTTTTGTCTTGTTAACCATGTCTTTTGCTTTACAGAAACTTTTCAGTTTCCGGAGATCCCATTTATTAATTGTTTCTCTAGTGCCACTGGGGTTATATTTAGGAAATGGTCTCCTCTGCCAATACATTCAAGTGTACTTCCCACTTTCTCTTCTTTGAGGTTCAGTGTGGCTGGCTTTATGTTGAGGCCTTTGATCCATTTGGACTTGAGTTTTGTGCATGGTGATAGATATGGGTCTGTTTTCATTCTTCTACATGTTGATAACCAGTTATGCCAGAACCATTTATTAAATATGCTTTCTTTTTTCCATTTGATATTTTTTTGCTTCTTTGTCAAAAATCAGGTGTTAGAAGATCTGTGGATTGATATCTGAGTCTTCTATTCAGTTCCATTGGTCCTCCTGTTTTGTTTTTATGCCAATGCCAGGCTGTTTTCAGTACTGTAGCTCTGTCGTAGAGTTTGAAGTCAGGGATTGTGATGCCTCCAGAAGTTCTTTTATTATACAGGATTGTTTTGGCTATCCAGGGTTTTTTGCTTTTTCATATGAAGTTAAGTACCGTTTTTTTGAGGTCTATAAAGAATTTTGCTGGGATTTTGGTGGGCATTGCATTGAATCTGTAGATTGCTTTTGATAAGATTGCCATTTTTACTATGTTAATTCTACCTACCCAAGAGCATGGGAGATCTTTCTACTTTCTGGTGTCTTCAATTTCTTTCTTCAAAGATTTAAAGTTCTTGTCATACAAGTCTTCTACTTGTTTGGTTAGAGTTACTCTGAGATATTTTATGCTATTTGTGGCTATTGTGAATGGTGATGTTTCTCTGATTTCTTTATCGGCCTATTTATCATCTGTCTACAGAGGGCTACTGATTTTTTGAGTTAATCTTGTAAAATGTCATGATCTTATTTTTCTTTATGAGTGCATAAAATTTCATTGTGTTTATGTACCATGTACCACATTTTCTTTATCCATTCATCTTTCCAGCATCTGGTTCTGTTTCCTGGCTGTGATGAGTAGGTCAGCAGTATCCATGGACGCAGGTATCTCTGTGGTGTATTGTTTTAAGAGTCCTTCAGGTATATACCCAAGAAAGGTATAGCTGGGATATATGGTAGTTGCTTTTAGGTTTTTGAGGAACCTCCATATTGATTTCTGTAGATGCTATACAAGTTTATATTCCTGTCAGCATGAATACGAGTTCAGATTCCTTACATTTTTGTACTTACCTACATCAAATGAGAAGATTCCTTAACTTAGAAACAGTTACTGTTTCTGTTAAGTTACGACACAGGCTCCAAGTAATACTATTTTAGTGTCTTAAAATTTGTGCTGTTTAAAAAAAAATCATTTAATTATTGATATAAAAGATCAATGAAAAAGTAAAAACTCTAACAATGTAAAATAGTATTTGTTGGTTGAACTTGGCATTTTATCTTAGGTTTAAGTAATGTTTTCTTCTGGGACAGTTGAATAGTCAGTGCATATGTTTTCTTATACTTTGTCTTACAATTCTTTGGAATAGGTATGCAAAGAAACATATAAAAGAAGTCTACATATTTATATTCATCCATGGTTGTTGGGAGAAGAATAACAGAAAAAGAGTAGGAGTATTAAGTAGATTAGACGATTCATTCTGCAGTTGTACTCACGACCTTGAGCTGTGCGGTCCTCTGTGTCTCATAGTGAGAGCTGCTGTTAGGTGCACTTGTCATAGTATGTTGTTAGTTTGCTATTAGAGACAATATATAATATTAAGCAGACACTATTAACATTCCTTGTGCACATGTGTAAGAATTCCTCTAGGTTATATTCTTTTTTTTTCTTTTTCTTGGAGGGGGGGAGGCGGGGTTTTGAGATAGGGTTTCTCTGTGTAGCAGCTCTGGCTGTCCTGGAACTAGCTCTTGTAGATTAGGCTGGCCTCGAGTACCGCAGAGATCCACCTGTCTCTGCCTCCCAAATGCTAGAATTAAAGGTGTGTGCCACTGCCCAGCATCTACAATATATTCTTAGAAGTGGAATTTCTGGTTATAAGGCTATATACATTAGACTTTCCTAGATGCTTCCCTATTAATTTCCAAAATAGTTGAACTAACTTATGCACTTATGAGCAAATGAGAATGCCTTTTCCTCTGTTTCATGTATTATTGTCTAAATAATTAATATTTATCAGACTGATTAGCTGTGTAAAATGATATACAATACTTTAGTTTGTATATTTCTGGTTATTAATAGCTTTTGTCTTTTCTGTACTTGTTATCCTTTTTTAATTAATAAAACACATTCCTCTGTTAATGCTGTTTTTTAAATGCACATTTGACTTGCTAGTCTTTTTTAATATAGAAATTCCATTAAATGAGGATACTATATTACTTTTTTATTGTGACAAAATTCTCAAAGGATAAAGGATTCATTTTGGCTCATGGTTTCAGAGGTTTCTTCCCATGGTCCTGGCCCTGGCCTCATTGTTATGAGCCTGTGGCAAGGAGGGCAAAGTTGTTCACCTGTGGTGGCAGACCAGAGAGATTAATAGTCCAGGGACAAGGGTACTTTGCAAAAGCATGTCCCAGTGTCCTCTTTCCTCCAACTATGCCTTACCTCCTAATGGGTCATTCAGTTGTGACCTCATAATTAAATTAATCCATTGATAAAGTTAGTGGCCTCATGATTAAATCACCCCTTGGTAGTGTCACCAGTGGGGGAAGCACTCGCATCCAAACATGACAGTACTAACGCTTTATCTGTGCGACATGTAGTGGCTCCCAGTTCATATTAGGTAGATAGCTCCTCATTCCTTTTTTCAGGTGAGGGATTTTTTTTTTCCTGTTAGAATTAGTGCTTCATTTGGCATGTGTAACATTTAGTTCTTGAGCACTTAAGTAGTACTTTTGAAACTTGAGGCTTTTATAGTATCCCTCAATAATCCACTCCAGTGTGAATTTTCAAGGTAGAAAAGTAGTCTTATATAATAATGGGGTTCATTATCCCATACATATGTGATGTTCTTTGATCATAGCTCCCTCCGCTCTATCCATCATCCTCTCTTGTTCCCTCCTCCCTGCCACCAGTCCTGTTGTTCCAAATAAGGCTTCCTCCTGCTTTTATGTCTTTGTTTGTCATGGCCCACTTCATTTAATTAGGGTTGCCTGGATAAAACTGGATGGTAGCACTATTTATTTGAGTAAGGGAAACTTACTAGAATCCACATGACTGAGGAATATGACACCCTCTCCCAGCAACCATTAACTTCCTATATATATAGCTCCTCAGGCATGGGGCCTCGTGAGCACCTCTTTTAAAAAAAATATACCGGAGTAACTATAGATTCACAGCCGATTTCATAATCTGTACATTGAAGTTCTGCCATTGCTGGAATATTTTGTTTCTGTTTTGAGTCAGGGTCTCAATGTGTAGGACACTTGAAACTCGGGAGACTCCTGTCTCACTGTCCTTGGTAGTATTCCATAGTTAGGTTACACCTTTAGTGAATTAATTCCTCACCTCTTTAGTTTTGTTATGTCTTCCCAACTCTGTTTCTGATTTGTAGCTTGTGTATATGAGACATATGTTTCTGTTAGAGAAGTTCTGTCTTTCTGAGGCCATGGCTAGTGGTGTACTATGACAAAGTGACTATAGGAT
Source organism: Arvicola amphibius (assembly GCF_903992535.2). Classification (NCBI taxonomy): domain Eukaryota; kingdom Metazoa; phylum Chordata; class Mammalia; order Rodentia; family Cricetidae; genus Arvicola; species Arvicola amphibius. Next base: position 95,093,850 of record NC_052053.1, read on the forward strand.
GTTTTAACTTAGTTGGTGAGCATAGCAAGTCAGTAAAGCTTTATTTACTCATTGAGGTTTTTTTACAGTAGAATATTTATTTTAAAATTTCCTTTTCCTTGGGGTGTTGTCACTGCTCATGTTCATAGAGTTCTTTGGAACTGCTCTTCAGTTAGTCTCTTCCTAAATATGGACTTGTGATATTTTGAGACAGTTTCAGCTTGCCAATCTATAAACTTGAACATGAAATGCCTTTTGTAAATTGTTTATACAGTAGCTAGTGGTGTTTATTAGTTCTTGTTTTTACTTTATTCCTGTCTTTGGATGTGTATATATATATATATATATATATATATATATATATATATATATATATATATAAAATGCATGGTGCATTTGCCACATAGACATCAACTTAGGAATGTTCAGAAATTGTTGTCAAGTGTACAACTATCCACCATGAAAAATAAAAATGCAGTTACCTTCTAGCTGATGTTTATGTGATTTCCTGTTTGGACCAGTTGTGTGAGTGAATAAGGTAAAACTGGAACAACAGAAGAGCGCATTCAGATTTCATTCTTGGCTCTGTTCAGTATTATTATCCCAGAGTTTGGTTTTTGTGTTTGGTGTTGAGCTTCTGTAGTAATTTCAACTCACCCTCAAGCTGTACAAAGGAGTATCTCAACTTTAGGAAGTATAAAGCTGAGGATGGACTTCCTAGCGTAAATAGCAGTATGGAAATAAGATTCACAGTCTACCTTATTTTTCAAAGAACTTTGTGCAGAAGTGTTGGAATTCTTACTGTGACTTTTTCAAATGAGAACAAACCCATGGTTTGTTCTGACAGCAGTGCGCCAGTGGCTGTGTCTCAGGAGGACGGGCTCACAGACACCTATGCCTGCCTGCTAACTTAGAACATTACTTCGTTTACTTTTTTGCCCACTGCCATGCCTAACGTTTTGCCTCCCTCAAATCTTTGCTCAAATGTCATTTGTTTACTTGTGCTGGGATCAAACCCATGGCTTTGTAATGCTAGGTAAGTACTTTAACGCCACGCTACACTCCTAGCCCAAATTTGTGTTTTATAATTTGAAACTTTATGTGGCCCTAGGTACGTCTAATCCCCTCTTTGTTCTTATGTTTTTTGGTTTTTTCAAGACAGGATTTCTGTGTGTAACCCTGTCTTTCCTGGAACTCTGTAGACCAGGCTGGCCTCAGACTCAGAGATCTGCCTGCTTCTGCCTCCTGAGTGTTGGGATTAAAGGCGAGCGAAACCATGCCCAACTATTCTGCCTGTCTTTTTCTGTGTAGTTTCCTGAGACCTAAAACAATTCCTGTAGACAACTTTCCTTACCAAGAAACTCCCATTGGTCAAAAAATGAATTTAATTTATTGCATCAAGAGAGAGCACCACTTTGACACATTATTGATTGTTAGGGGAAGTTATGAAAGAATATTTAGCCAGGCAGTAGTGGCACACACCTTTAATCCCAATATTCAGGAGACAGAGGCAGGTGAATCTCTGTGAGTTCAAAGCCACCCTGATCTACAGAGCAGTTCCAGGACAGCCAAGGCTACAACAGAGAAACCCTGTCCAAAAAGAGTATAGTTTTTGTTTTGCTTTTTTTAAGCAATTGATTCATTGAGTTCTTTTCGATTTTGCTCTGTGTGTATGTGTGTGATGTTTGTGTGTATGCTTGTTTGTGAGGCTTATGTGACCATGTGTATAGACACATGAGACAGGAGTCTTTTTTTAATTGCTCTCCACCTTATTTTTTTGAGTTAAAGTTTCTCACTGATCCTGAAGCTCACTGAGTTTGCCCAGCCAGTACACCCCAGAAATCTTCTGAGATAAGTCTTACTATGTGGTCCACATTGGCCTTGAACTTGTTGTAATCCTCCTACCAGATTCAGAAATTATATTTTAGGGGTGGTGAGATTGCCCATCGTGTAATGGTGCTCACCACTACCCCTGTTGATCTGAGTTCCCTCCCTGAGTTTACTTCATGGAGGAAAAATGAGCCAACTCCTGCAAATTGTCTTCTGACCTCTCCATGTGTACCATGGCTTTACCTCCCACCTCCACCGTGTTGAAAGAAAAAGATTAAATGATCATTTTTTAAAAATACCCCCAAGAATGGGATCTAGACATATATCTTGTTTGTTTCACTTTTGGTCCAAGCCCTGAAATTACAGGCAAGCCACTGTACCTTGCTTTGGTTTAGACAAGTCCTTCAAGGTCCTGAACTGATTGGGGTTAAACAGAGTATGTGACACATATTTAGAATGTTGGACACAGAAAGAAAGAGGTCTTTTCTCTATTATCCTGTTATGAAAGCTGTTTGCCCTGATGTAGGATCTCTTTGTCTAGATAACTTAGTTCACAAGGATTTCTGGAATCAAACAGTGAAGCTAATTAAGGGTTTAACATAGTGGTTCTCAACCTCCCTAATGCTGTGACCCTTTAATACAGTTTCTCATGTTATAGTGACCCCCCCCACACACACACCTTAAAATTATTTTCATTGTCAGCTCTAATTTTTATACTGTTATGAATTATAATGTAAATATCAGATATGCAAGATACCTAATATTCAATCCTCAAGAGGGTGGCGCAATTTTGAGAACCACTGGTTTAACTGGTTTATCATTTTGCCCCCCACACAAAAAAATTCCAGAGCTTGGTCGCATCAGCCTGACTCAATTCTCACTGCTGCATTTTTATACTTTTTTTAGTTCCCTTGTCTCCACAAAGGCCACACCAGTTCCCGTTCTCATCATAACTTGTCTGTAGGTTTTTCCCTTTTGGATTTGTTTTTCCATATTATTATTAGAGTAATTAAACCAAATTGTAAGTCTGGCCATGCCAGTCATGACTTAAACCCTTTAAATAGCTTCTGGTTTCCCATAAACCCTCGTTCCTTTAAGATTCTCCGGCCTAATCTCTGCCACTCCTCTTACTGTGTGCTGCCACCTAACATTAGATTTAACACATCTGTACTTTTCTTGGTGTAGTTGTTTCTACTTGAAATACTTTTTATTCCTATACCCCAACATCTGTCACTAATTTGGTTCCTTAAAACTTAACTCAGACCATGACTGCTTATAGGAAATAATAGGTTTCAGAATTTCTGTATTTTTATTACTATAGAGAGCAACCTAAAGGCACGAAAGTAATCTTGTTAGTTTCTGTAACCACTAGCTTTAACAGTTGGGCTAGATCATCACACCATAAACTTCTGGGGTTTTTTGGATGTTTGTTTGTTTGTTGTTTTTAATTTTATTCATTCATTCATTCATTCATTCATTTTATATACAGCATTTTGCCTCCATGTATGCCTTCAGGCCAGGAGAGGCCACCAGATCTTATTACAGATGGTTGTGAGCCACCATGTGGTTGCTGGGAATTGAACTCAGGACCTCTGGAAGAGCAGCCAGTGCTCTTGACCACTGAGCCATATCTCTAGACCCTGTTTGTTTGTTTTTTAGAGACAGGGTTTCTCTGTGTAGCCCCAGCTATCCTGAAACTTGCTCTGTAGATGAGGTTGGCCTCAGACTCATAGAGATATGCCTGCCTCTCCCTCTTGAGGACTAGGATTAAAGGTGTACATCATCACTGCCTGGCATACTTTCAGTTTTTATTGACTCACATAATTGAGATGAAGAAGAGGTCTTTAGGAATGAGAGGTAAGAAGGGATGATTTAAGTATGTGTTAAGCAACATCCATGTGCTCAAATAATGAATTTGAATAAAAAGTGCAAATGGAGAAAAACCATACATGGCTTCTGTTATTTCTTAAGAAATAATAGCATAAATTTATTTTATTTTATTTTTGGTTTTTCGAGACAGGGTTTTTCTGTGTTACAGTCCTGACTGTTTTGGAACTTGCTCTGTAGACCAGACTGGCCTTGAGCTCACAAAGATCCACCTGCCTCTGCCTCCCTAGTGCTGAGATTAATGACATGTGCCACCACTGCCTGGCCCAGATTACAGGTTGAACCTTGCATAGGGAATTGTTAGGGAATACTTTCAATGACTGGAGAAAATAAACATCCTCAGGAGTCAACAGATAGATAAAGAAGCTAACTAGAAGAATACTGGGGAAGTGAGACGCCTAGGGAGGAAACACGTATATAAAAGACATCAACCATTTACAGAGCAGTTAGGGGGTCTAAAAGTTTCCAAAGACAGAGGTACAACTTCCTGGGTAAGGGCACTTGCCACCAAGCCTGATGACCTGAGGTACCCACATGTTTATACACAGACACACACACACACACACACACACACACACACACTACAGAAGTTAAATTGTATCTAGTCACCTCACCTTTGGAAATTGTAGTATAATGGTGCTTTTAAAAAATTAGCCTATAGTCAAAAATAATTCTCAATTCTTATACTTAAAAATGTGTCTGTCACCTATGTTCAGCTAGGTCAGATGGCCTCAGGACAATGGTAGTTGTTCACTAAGAAGTAGCAAGCAGGTTGGAGAGATGGCTTAGAGGTTAAGAGCCTTGGCTCATTTTTCAGAGTTCCTGAGTTCAATTCCCAACAACCATATGGTGGCTCACGGCCATCTGTAATGAGACCTGGTGCCCTTTTCTGGCCTGCAGGGGTAACACTATAATAAATGAGTGAGTGAGTGAGTGAGTGAGCAAGCGAGAGAGTGGTAACACTATAATAAATGAGTGAGCGAGCGAGCAGTTGAGCAGTGGTGGTCCACACTTTAACCTCAGCACACAGGAGGCAGAGGCAGGTGGATCTTTGTGAGTTCGAGGCCAGCCTGGTCTACAAGAGCTAGTTCTAGGACAGGCTCTAGAAACTACAGGGAAACCCTGTCTCGAAAAACAAAAAACAAAACAAAACAAAAAAAAAAAAACAACAAAAAACAAAAAAACAGTCTGGTCTACAGAATAAGTTCCAGGACAGCCAAGGCTGCACAGAAAAAAACCCTGTCTTATAAAAACTAAACCAAGAAAAAATAGCAAGCAAGATATCATAATTACATATTTTTTACTTTGTAAATTTATATTAGAACTGTTGCTGGGTGGTTGATGGTGGTGTCTGCCTTTACTCCCAGGCAGAGGCAGGTAGATCTATGGTCTACAAAGTTCCAGGACAGGCTCCAAAGCTACAGAGAAACCCTGTCTCAAAAAACAAACAAAAGACCTGTTTTGTTACTACCTTTCCAAATTGCCCTAGCTATGAAACTTTTTTCTTAAATTTTTACATGGAAATCAGATAAGACAGATCTTCTCTGAAGTTGTGATGGGCACTTGAAGCCTTTCCTAAGTGTTGTGTTCAGTATTCAGACTTCTTAATGATCTCTTCTCAGCAAGCAGTAACTCCTGGGCTTTTCCACTGCAAATCCTAGGCTTACATAAAACATAACTCAAGAATCATAGCAGAAATGGTGATGGTCAACCATCCATACTGAAAGTAATAAGATATTTATACCCCAAATTTTTATTTTTTTTGACATTTTCATTCTGTTCTTCAGCCACCAGAATGCTACAACAGGATGGCTCTGCCTAGAAAGTAAACCATGCTAGTGCCCCAGTTTAGAGAGTGATAGTCATCCTCCTTTGTCAGTGGGAAGCCGGACTGTGACATCTGTAGTCTTTCCCAACACTGATTATTCTCTGCTCGTTGTGTAGTGTCATCCTACCTATTCAGTAGTCTCCGCTGTGAGAGCGCTCGCGTTCTCTCTCTCTCTCTCTCTCTCTCTCTCTCTCTCTCTCTCTCTCTCTCTCTCTCAAATTTATAGTATGCTACACATGACAGGCATTATATTAGAATGCAAAGCTAGGTACTTTAAACAAGTAAAATACAGCCTGCTGTTAGGGACATAGAAGTTGCTCCAGAGTCTAATGAGTACAGTAACAAAAGTCAGCAAAAAGCTTTGATAGAGTTGTATGAAAGTAGAAGGACCTAGCCAAGGCCAGGGCAAGGGCATGTCAGAAAAATAATGAATTTTTCTTAAATGCTAGCTTCTCTTGAGCTAACACTCAAACTGAAGTTTTTTCTTTCCATGCAAACAGAGGCAGCGGAAAAAGGTCTGACTGTAGATGGACCCTTAAGTAGCTTAGTGTAACTGGAACTTAGCATGCAAATGGGGCTAGTAAGAGAAGACATAAGACGAAGACTGTGCTTGCCATGCTGAGCATTTGGACTTTGTCTTGAAGGTGATGTTAGGCAGTTGGTGGATTTTAAAGTAGAGTCATTCATGGCCAGATTGATGTGTTAGAAAGCTGGTGGTAATAGAACAGATTAGAGTGAAATTGGCCTTTATTTGAAGCAGAGTCTCAATAATGGCCTTGTACAATAAGTTAAACACAACTGTCTCCGAATAGTAGAGTTGGATGCTGGCTGCATTTAGACCTATAGCCTTAGCTACCCAAGAGGCTTAGGAAAGAATCAAGAGTTCAAGGCCAGCCCCGGAAACATAATGAGTCCCCTCTTAAAACATTTAGCCATTTTACTTAACATTATTTCTGGACTTCACAGTGACCCTGCAGGATAACAGTTATTACCATAAAGATACAGAGAAGTATAAACTAAGGATTAGGAAGTTTAATTTTCTTGCCCCAGTACCATCACCATCTGTGGTAGCCTAGCATTCAACATCAGGTCTGCCTCATTGTAAAGCTTACAAGGCTCTTTCACTTGTGCCAGAATGCTCTGTTACATAAGCTAGGTATTGACCAGAAACTCGGGTATGCATCATTTATTAGTCATGAGTACTTGTTGAACAGCATTCATTCACTAGGTATATGTGAGCAACTACTCTTCCCCACCAGCTCCAGGAAGGCAGGGAATAAACAGGGAACGTGATAGAATCCTGCCCTTGCAGAGCTTATATTCCAATGGAAATAATAATGTAAACAAAGAAAAGGCAGGGCTTGGAGAGGTAGCTTTTGCCTCTGGGTTCCATCCCCATAAGGGGATATAAGAAGTACACAGAATAAAACAGGAAAAGATGAAAGTGGCTAAGAAAGGGTTCAGAGACAGAGTACTTGCCTGCTGTGTACAGGGTCCTTGACCTGCACACAAGATGGGGAGACATTTCTGTTCATTCAAGCAGTGTGAGCTAACCTGGCTATTGTCTCATATTCTTCAAATCAGGAATATCAATGTCTTTCTCTTGTCTACCAGTAATATAACTACAATTGAAGTAGGTAGGATAGAATATGAGAATGAATGTTGGGACAAAATCAGTAAATTAGGCCACAGAAAGAAAGAGTGGGAACTTCAGTCTATAGCTCAGCTGGCAAAATGTGTGCCTTGCATGAACAGAATCTTAGGTTCAGTCCTTAGCACCACATAAACTGATATGCAGTGGTACACTGGTAGTCCCAGCGTTTGAAAGGTGGCAAAGGCATCAGAAGCTCTAGGTCACCTTTGTTGGGGGGCGGTTGTGATTGGAGGGCTCTTTAAAATGATGGTTCTGTTTAAACTCACTATCTCTAGAAGGAAGTGTACTGATGGTTTCTTTTCCTTTAAGCCATACCTTCACGTGGGACTTTAGGGTTTGGGCGTACTCAGATGGTGATCTGAAGTGTATGTAAGAAGATGACGATAACTGTTCGGCACTTCTTTACTGTGTCTGCAGGTTGTGAAAGCTAACATGAACAAACTACGACAGAGTTTTAGGAGAAAGAAAGATGTTTATGTCCCAGAGGCCAGTCGTCCACATCAGTGGCAGACAGATGAAGAAGGAGTCCGAACTGGAAAGTGTAGCTTCCCAGTTAAGGTAAAGACAAATGTCTGTGATTCTTTGTGGAGGTAAGCGTCTCTGTGACAGCCCATAGGTTGTGAACTCCTATGAATCAGGGAAATTGGAAGAGTCTTCCAAAAATTAAATTCTCCAGATTCTGCTACAGTGATAGAATTATATGCGAAAAATATGTTGCAGTTAGTGATTTTTCTTTTTAAATTTAAATTATTTAAATAAGTGTTTCTGGCTGGGTAGCAGTGGTGCACACTTTTAATCGCAGCACTCACAGGGCAGAGGCAGGCAGATCTTTGAGTTTGAGATCAGCCTGGTCTACGGAGTAAGTTCCAAGACAGCTAGGGCTACACGGAGAAACCCTGTTTTGAAAAAACAAAAAATATATTAATTAATAATAATTTTTGCTATATAAATCTAGAATTAGTACAAATAAGGACGCTTAATGTGTAGGTTGGGGAGTGCGGGAACTGAACCTAGGATGCGACATATGCTAGGCCAGCCCTCTTATTTGGACAGTCTCTCTAAGTTGTCCAGGCTGCCCTTGAGTTTACCCTGTAGCTCTGGTAGGGCTTGAATTTGTGATTCTCCTGCCTCAGCCTCCCAAGTAAATGAGATTACCTAGAAGCCTGCACTGTCATTTGTGGCCAGATAAGATCACTTCTAATGAAAATAGAAGTCCTGAAACATCAGTTATCAGTTAGCAAGAATTAAATTATTTTCAGTGAGATATATTTAACAGCTAAATAGACAAGGGAAGTAGTTAAAACACTACTTAAAAAAGAAAAGAAAATCAAAAGAAACAAAAGCATCATTTCTCCCCATTCCTGGTAAGGGCTCCTCCCCATTCCCATTGAGGGCTAAATGTTTTTGCTTCTTTCTCCCAGTAATAATGTTGTGATTTCTTTAGCTAATGTAATTTTTCTATCCAGTCTCAATTTATTCACTTTTTTCATGATTTAGCCTTGCATTCCTCTGTCTTCATTTGTGAACTCTTTTTCGCCCAGCATTTGCGATTAGATTACTTTTAATTCTACTCTTGATTTCCTGTACTTATAATTTCTTTTCCACTATACTTTCTTGTTCCATTACTGCTAGAGAATTTATCTTGACAGTTCATCATAAAAAATGAAACCACTTTCTTTGACTTTCAAATTTATATCAGCTGTTTTAATTTCATTTTCTTTACATATTAATAGGTCACTAATGTTTACTCTCCTATAGATATTAATTAAATCTATAGCTTGCGTTTATTCTAAAATTATTTGAGTATTGTAAAATGGTGCGTGGTGGGCGAGGACCAAACCGCAGCAGTTGATAGACTACGCTGTGCAGGCAGAGCTTAAGTGAGGAATTTTACTGGGAGAAGGAAAGGGAATGGGAAAAGGAAGGGACAGGGGGGGAAGAGGAGAGAAAAAGAGAGAGAAAAGAGAAGAGGCGGGACAAGTCCTGCCTGCCCTTCAGAGGAACATCAGGAGAGAGAGGGAGCAAGAGTGGGTTACCTTGTCTCTTAAAGGGACAGGGCAGGCCAGCATAATGCCTCAGTCCTAACAGTGAGCCGTTAAATTTAATGTAAATTTAAGGAATTTACCACAATTTCTTCTCTTTGGAACCATTGGTTCATTGGTATGTTTGACAGGTAATTGTTGAATGTCTGCTGCCTGCTACCTAGAACAAGTAGTGTCCTAGATACTGGGTATTCAATGAACAGCACAGACAAAATTCCTGAACATTGTTTTCATGGTAGTGTATGTTGGAGAGTGAACAAACTTAAAATATATGATATACTGGAAAGGAATTGTGTATTGAAGGGAATGAATGAGGGTAGGTACAGTTTAAAATATGGTTAGGAAGTCCTCATTGCGGGGGCAGGGAGGATGCCACTTGAGAAAACTCCCAAAGAAATTGAGAAAATAAGTATTGCAGGTACCTAAGGAAACAAAGTTAAACAGAGGGAGCAGTAAGCAGAGTAGCTCTTCAGCAAGAGATGCCTGGCATAGTAAGAGGCACAGAGAAAGTCATTGTGTGAACCAGAGGAGAAGGTAGCCATGAAAGTGGGTAAGTAAAAAGTAGATTGTGTAGTTTAATACTTGCAAATAATATCATACCTACTGGCCACATTCTTTGATACAAATACAATACTCTTTATAAATTCTGAATTAGTTTACAGAGTTCCATACTTGTACTTAATTATGTGTATAAAGAAGAAATAAATGTTGCTAAAATTTTATCTAACATATATTGTCTTTCCTTGATTGACATGGCAGTTACATTTGTCAACAGTTACTACATGTATGTTTATTTAAAATGGAATTAGAATCTAATAAAAGGTCAAGTGGTGGTTGCGCACACCTTTAATCCCAGCACTTGGGAGGCAGAGGCAGGAGGATCTCTGTGAGTTCGAGGCCAGTCTGGTCTACAGAGCAAGTTCCAGGATGGTAAAGGCTGTTACACAGAGAAATCCTGTCTCGAAAAAACAAAACAAAACAAAAAATAAACAACACACAAGCAAAAATAATCTAATAAAAGATAACCCTGAGTAAACTTTTTCTGTATTACAAGTGTCTGATAGTAGGTGTGTTAGCTGTTCATTCTTGGGCCCCTGTCTACTATCTAGAAGTAATTTTTCCCAGTTCTTGTTCCTGCCAGTGCCCCCATTACAGCCCCTAATCACTCCACTGAAAAGCTGTTTGCCTAGAGCTTTTGTGGGGTGGGAGTTGGGATACAGTCAGTCTTGAAGCACAGCTCAGGCTAGCCTCAAATCCATGATCCTGCCCCACTCTCCTGAGTGTTATTACCAGCACACCCAACGCCATTTTAAGGATTTTGACTTTTATTTAGACAAAATAAAAAACTATTAAAGATTGTTGAGCAGAGAAGTTGCATCATGGGACTTCTGCTTGTGAAGGCTCACTTTGTCTCCTGTGCTGACAGTTGACTCTAGGATTACAATATTAAAAGCAGAGAGCAGTTACGAGGCCACTGCAAAAGTTTATGTGAAATAGACAACTTAGTTATGTCAGGGTGATAACTAGGATATGTCAGGAATTGAAGAAAGGGGTCAGTTTTTGGAAATATTTTAAAGACATTCACCTTAACCACTCAGCTATGAATAAGATGTGTGTATATTTTATAGGAAAAGCTGATAGCATTTATTGATGGGTTATCAATAAATATTGATAGCATATTTATTGTGATACATCACAAAGAGGAAAAAGAAAGGATGGTTGAAGATTTCTATTTTGAGACAGTGTCTCAGCCAATCCATGCTGGCCTTGGATTTACTGTGTAGGTGAGGATGATCTCCAACTCCTAATCTTCCTGTCTCTGTCTCAGAAGTGCTTTGGTTACAAGTGTGCTTCTCACACAATTAAGATTGCTAATCTGAGTGGTTAAAAGATTATATTTAGCATATATTCTTTTGGAGGAGATTGCTAAAAGGATTGCATTTGTGAATGGGAGAATATAAACTCAGTTGGGGTGTTGCAAATGGGATCTCTTTAAATTTTCATTTTTTTTTTTTTTGAGGCAGGGTTTCTCTGTAGCTTTGGTGACTGTCCTGGAACTAGCTCTTGTAGACCAGGCTGGCCTCGAACTCACAGAGATCCGCCTGGCTCTGCCTCCCGAGTGCTGGGATTAAAGGCGTGCGCCACCACCACCCGGCTTTAAATTTTCATTTTTTTTTTTTTAATTTTTATTTTTCGGAAGTACAGATGGCTCCCCCTGCTTTGTGTTTTTTGTTTTTTAAAGACAGTCTTTCACACTACAGCCCTGGCTGACTGTACAAAAACTTAGAGCTAGCTGGGTGGTGGTGGTGCACACCTTTAATCCCAGCACTCGGGAGGCAGAGCCAGGCGGATCTCTGTGAGTTTGAGGCCAGCCTGGTCTACAGAGCAAGTTCCAGGACAGGCTCCAAAGCTACAGAGAAACCCTGTCTCCAAAAACAAAAACAACAACAAAAAAAACCCAAAACTTAGAACAATCCTCCTGCCTCTGCCTCCCATGTGTTTATATATAGTCATATACTACTACGTACAACTTATAGTTGACCTTTGAGTGTTTAAATAATATCTAGCAACCTTGCTAAACTCAGGTCTTAGTTCTAGTAATTAACTTGAATATTCTTTTATTTTTTTTCTGCGCCAGTTGATTGAAGGGGACTGTATTTGGCCCTGGGACCATGGCAAGTGCAGCCCCAGCTTTATTTGGCCCTCTTGGGGTGCAGGTTGTTGTTGTGGCTGCATTTCTTGCAGCAGTTGACGGCAGGGTTTGGGGGTGCAGGTGTGCGAAACACACAGATCATTTTGTCATGGTTGTCCTGTCAGATACTGGCCTCTGCTGGTCACGGGGGTGGGGGAGGGCAGGGGATGCCTTCCTTGTCTTGGATCACTGGACTGGACCTCAAGAGCGGTGGTCTTGCCTGTCAGGGTTCTCACCAGGATCTGCGTATTGGCTGCCTCGTTGAAGTGTTGAAGAGAAAGAAGTTTTTTTTTTTATGTGCATCGGTGTTTTGTCTGCATGTATGTCTATGTGAAGGTGTCAGATCTTGGAGTTACAAACAGTTGTGAGTAGCCATGTGAGTGCTGGGAATTGAACTTGGGTCCTCTGGAATAATAGTCAGTGCTCTTAACTGCTGGGCCATCTCTTCAGCTCCAGAATATTCTTTAAAAAAAAAAAAAAGATTTATTTTGTATTTTATGTATGTGGGCATTTTGCCTGTGTTGGTACATGCACCAACAGAAGAGTATGTCAGTTCCCCTGGGACTTGAACCTGGTTCTCTGTAAGAGACTCCTACGAGTTCCCGGAGTGCTTTGCCTTTTGAATCAGAGAGTTGCAAAGTTCGAATGACGCTTGTAGGCCGGACGATGGTGACGCACGCCTTTAATCCCAGCACTCGGGAGGCAGAGGCAGGTGGATCTCTGTGAGTTTGAGGCCAGCCTGGTCTATAGAGTGACTTCTAGGACAGGCTCCAAAGCTACAGAGAAACCCTGTCTCAAAAAACAAAAACAAAAAATGACCCTTGTGGATAAGCACAGAGTCAAGTGATAGCAATTAGAGAGAACTTGTGAAGGTATCTACCCCCAGGTCATGAACGGCCCCCTGCACCCACCCCCTTTAGTGGCACCACTGGATGGCAGAGACTGTACTGTAAAAATGCCCATCCTGAAGGACCTGGCCACTGTGGCCTTCTGCGATGTACAGTCCACTCAGGAAATTCACAAGGTGTTGAATGAGGCTGTTGGTGTCATGATGTACCACACCATCACCCTCACCTCACTATGACAGCATGGACATCAAGGCTGCTGTGAGCTCAGGGTCGCTGTCGCAGTGTCCTGTCTGCTGCAGTGGAGGAGACAGCCAATTCCACCATCTGCCCCTTCCTCAGTCTGTATCAGCGGAACGCATGGCTGTACCGGGTCCTACGAGAAGGCACACGGATACATAGCGTGGAACAGATCCATGAGGTTGTCTCAGGAGCTGCTCAGATCCGAGGTGAAGCACTGGGCCTCATAGGCTGGCAGTTGCTGTTGAAGCCAAGGCCTTTGGATTCAACATCATATTTTATGGCCCCTACTTACAGGATGGGATAGAGTGTTCTCTGGCGTGCAAAGGGTCTACGCCCTGCATGACTTGCTGTATCAGAGTGACTATGTCTCCTTGCACTGCAGTCAGAATGAGCATTCCCACTTCTTCAACAGCTTCACTATCAAGGAGCATTCCGTGTGAATGCAACCCAAGGTGGTCTGATGGATGAGAAAGCCTTAGCTCAGGCCCTCAAAGAGGGAAGGATAAGAAAAGCAGCCCTCGATGTGCACAAGTCGGAGCCCTTTAGCTTCACTAAAGGCTAGTTGAAAGATGCACCACCAAATCTCATCTGTGCACTGCACACAGCCTGGTACAGCAAACGAGCATCACTAGAGATGAGGGAAGCAACTGCCCCTGCGATCCACTGAGCAGTTGCAGGTCCCATTCCAGAAAGCTTGCGAAGCTGTGTCAAAAAAGAATTCTTTGGTACATCAGATCCTTGGTCAGTCATAGACCAGCAAGCAATTCATCCTGACCTCAATGGTGCCACATATAGGTATCCACCAGGCATCGTCGGGGGTGGCTCCAGGAGGGAGTCCTCCAGCTATGGAAGGAATCTCTGGAAGTATCCCAGTGCCTCACAACCTCCCCACAGTGGCACATCCTTCCCAAGCTCCCTCCCCCAACCAACCCACAAAACACAGGGACAATCAAGAGCACCCCAACAGGCAATAGCAGAGAATGCTAGAAGGTAATCAATCATTCAGATAAACTTGGGACCAGGAGACAGTATCAAACAGATGAACTAGGGAAAGGAATTTGGCATCATGGACATAGTGTTAGAACTACAAGCTAGACTACTGAAGATGTTGTATGCTTCTGTAAGTATGGAGAGATTAGGACATGATTTATTAACAACCAACTTCTGTTATTGTGTGTTAAGTTATTCATCTGTGCATCAAATCACAAAGAATAAATAGAACTTTCCTTCTTCAGTCCCTTGGGTAAAGCAGGTCCTGAGCAACTTGCTCTAGAATGTTGCATCAAGAGCCCCTAATATTAATAAAAAAAATTGAGCAGAAATCCTCATCAAGACTAGTCCCTTTGATGCTCACCTTCCTAGACCTGGATGGAGGGGGGAGAAACTTGGACTTCCCATAGGGCAGGGAACCCTTACTGCTCTCTGGACAGGAAAGGGAGAGAGAGTGGGGGAGGAAGGGGGGTAAATGGGAGGCGGGGAGGAGGCGGAAATTTTTAATAAATAAAAAAAAATTTTTAAAAATGGCAAAAAAAAAAAAAAAGACTAGTCCCTTTGGTCTACAGGGGCTGGTTGCCTCCTTTGCTGGTAGGAAGATTAGTTAAGACAAGATGGGGAGGACATTGTGTGGCTGTGTAGACATCTACATGCACAGGATTGAATAAGTAAAAGCTTCTGTACAGAAGTTCTCTCAACTCGGAGCAGGCAAGACTGTTTGTAAGTTCATTTGTGAAACCTTCCACTAATACAAAAACAAAACGAGAAGAACAAAAAGAAAAAAGTATTAAGTTTCACAAGCTGTAGTCAAATATTTTTCTCAGTTTCAGATACTCAGCTATTTTATTGAGTGGAAAGTCTTGGGCAAGAAGGGTTCAAGAAGAATAATGTTGCATTTCCTTATGTCTCAGGAAACACTTTCTATGGTAACTTGTCAGTTGGTCTATGAACAGACCCACTTTCTTTTCTTCACATGATACTTTATATGAGAACTCTTCAGATGTGCTATCGATGTGACTGATTTTAACAAGTCCTATTAGATTTGTGTCTGCTAGTTACATGCTTTATTCATAGTCTCTTGTGAATCGTTGCCTTTTGTTTTTAAAGGTGGCCTATTTCGAGCCTTTGTACAGGTACATTCCTGTTTTTGTGACAAAAGAAGAACTTTAAAGTTGTTCCAAACAGAAAAATAATGTCTATCAGGAGTATGTTTTGTTTTAGTGTGAGTTACCGTTACTGTATTTTTTTATTGTATAGGTGGACATTTAGCGTTCAGTACAGTTTTCAATAAAAAAAATTTTAAAAATGTCTCTCATAATATTTTTGCCAGATTTTAATAAAGTAAGCCTGGCCAGGCATGGTTGGCCCAAGCTTATGATTCCAGCACATTCAAGATAGAGAGAGGCAAGAGGGTTAGAAATTGAAGGTCATCCTTGGTGATAGCCTGGACTGAGATCCTGCCTCATAAAATCAATAAAAACCAAACAGATAAGCAAACAAAAGTGAGGCATCCCTCGGGCAGGGCTATGTCTACCTCTGATCCGCTTCCATTCTCAAGGTGTACTTTCCAGGTGGCTGTTCGGCGGAGCCCATGTCTCTTGCAGTTTCTAAATTCCAGTCTCCATTTCCTTAGGAAGGGAAAATGCCAAGAACTCATTTTTTTAACAAGCTCTTTTGAATTGTTGATTTTGAGAGGTTTTATCAAATTTAGCTTTTATCTATCCCTCGCCCCCTACAAACACACACAATAGTTCACTGGTAGTGTGGACTATTGCCTGAACACACAGAATAGTTTGTTATCCTTTGGGGATATATCAGCATTGATGATCATTGCCTGGGTGTTTTAATTCATTAAGAGGTGCAAAAAGGATGACTGACTGACTAGTGACTTAAGGCACTTGCCACCAAGCCTGAGTTTGATCTCCAGGACCTACATGGTATAAGGAAAGAACTGACTCTTCAAGTTGTCCTCTGACTATAGAAGTCATATATACTTGAATGTATGTTCTGCACCGTGCACATACACAACACCACACACACACACACACACGTACACACGTACACACGTGTACTTTTAAAAAGAAAAGAGGATAGTCACTAAACTGATAACAGGAGAAGGCCCGTTCAGACGCCCTCTCTACTATTGCTAGGAGTCTCAACTGGGGTTATCCTTGTGGGTTCCTGATAATTTCTCTAGCACCTGGTTTCTCCCTAACCCCATAATGGCTCCCTCTGGCAAGATATCTCTTTCCTTGTTCTCCCCTTCTGTCCCTCCTCCAACTCAGTCTTCTTGATTCTTTATGTTCCCATCCCCAATCCTCTCCCTTTTACCCCCTTCCCAGTTTACCCAGGAGATCTTAACTATTTTCCCTTCCTGAGGCAGTCCCTCTATGTGTGTACCTCTTAGGGTCCCTCCTTTTACCTAGCTTCTCTGGAGTTTGTGGGTTGTAGCCTGGTTATTCTTTGCTTTATATCTAATATCCATTTATGAGTGAGTGCATACTGTGTGTGTCTTTCTGGGTGTGGGTTACCTCACATGGGATGTTTCTTTTTCTAGTTCCATCCATTTGCCTGCAAATTTCAAGATGTTACTGTTTTTTTTACTGCTGAATAATATTTCATTGTGTAAATGTACCACATTTTCTTTATCCATTCTTTGGTTGATAGGAATCTAGGTTTTTTCCAGATTAATCAGATCAGTGACTACCCTAATTGTCATCATAGAACCTGCATCCAATAACAGATGGAAGCGGATGCAGTGGCCCTCAGCCAAGCAGTGGGCTGAGCTCCTGGAGTTCAGCTGAAGAGAGGGAGGAGGGATCATGTATACAAGGGGTGGTGTCAAGAACGTGATGGGGAAAATCACAGAAACAGCTGACCCAAGCTAGTGGGAGCTCACGAACAATGGACTGACACCTGGGGAACCTGCACGGGACTGAACTAGACCCTCTGAATGTGAAAGTTATGTGGCCTGATCTGTTGAGGGGAGGCCCCGGCAGTGGCACCAGGACTTATTCCAGGTTCATAAACTGGGTTTTTGGAGCCCATTCCCTATGGTGGGATACTTTGCTCAGCCTTGATAGGGGGGGGGGGGGGGGGAGCTTGGTCCTGCCTCAGTTTGGTATTCCAGACTTTGTTGACTCCCCAAGGAAGGTCTTACCCTGTCTGAGGAGTGGATGAAGGATAGGAGGAGGTAGGTAGGAAGAGGGAGAAAGGAAGAATGGGAGAACTGGGGTTGGCATATAAAATGAAAACTAAGCCGGGCGATGGTGGCGCACGCCTTTAATCCCAGCACTCGGGAGGCAGAGGCAGGTGGATCTCTGTGAGTTCGAGACCAGCCTGGTCTACAGAGCTAGTTCCAGGACAGGCTCCAAAGCCACAGAGAAACCCTGTCTCGAAAAACCAAAAAAAAAAAAAAAAAAAAAAAAAAAAAAAAAAATGAAAACTAATTTTTTTTAAATAAATAACTTTTTAAAAAAAGGCTGGGCAATGGTAGTTCACATCTTAAATCCCAGCACTCAGGAGGCATAGGCAGGTGAATCTCTGAGTTTGATCCCAGAGTTCGGAGTTCTAGGTGAGGCCAACCTAGTCTATAGACAGTTCCAGGGCAATAAGTTGTTTCTTTATGCAGAGAAACCCGTCTCAAAAAATGACATCAACAAAAAAAAAGAGCTGCAAAAATGTTACTCTTTCAATTCTCCTCTCCCATATTCATTTACAGTCTATGTATTGTCTATCAACTTCTCTGTATCTTATCTTCCATTAGCAATAGTCCCATAGTTTAATTAGGAATGGTAAGGCAAGACGATAGTGAAGGAAATGCTGAGCTTAATTCCTCCTTGAGCCATAAGTCGGGTTACCAAAATGGGCGACTGCTCTGTCTGGTTGGCTATTTTGCTTTGAAGAATAGCATTAAGTAAATGCATGTAAGAGCAGTAAACTATGAGGCGTTTTTTCAACAGGAGTTACACATTACTTCATTTAGCAGAGAGTGTTAGGTAGTTGGAAAAGACCTAGAAAGCCAAAGACCTGAGTTCTGTTCTTGGCGATATCAGTTTACTAGTTAATATAACTTTGACTCCACTCCTTTACCTTTATTAACACTTTGTAAATGGAAATATTTGGATATTGTAAATTCTTTTCGGTACTGAACTATCACAGTTATGTGTCATGATTTACTCAGATGGAATTATACTCCAAATTTTAAAGAAGGGAATATTTTAATGTGATTTATCATTATGCTTGGGTTAAAGACACATAAAATGTTGATTCTGTTTCTTATCTATTTGCATACTATATTTGCTGTATAAGTAGTATAATCTATATATGCATGATGAAAATCTTCATAGTTTGTTACAAAGGAGTGATTATTATTTTACTTTTTTAACTTTATTTAATTTTATGTATGAGTGTTGTCTGCATGTACACCTGCATGCTGGAAGAGGGCATCAGATCCTGTTGTAGATGGCTGTGAGCCACCGTGTGGGTGCCGGGAATTGAACTCAGGACCTCTGGAAGAGCAGCCGGGGCTCTGAACCGCTGAGCCACCTTTCCATCCCTATTTTACTTTTTCTACTGTTGGGAAGAACATTACCAAAGTGGGGGCATGGGTTCTAATTTTTAATTTTTTTCAGAAAGGGGAAAAATGATTTAATTCATGAAGAATGCAATTCCACATAGTAATTTTTCTAGTGCACATTTTTATGAATAAAAGTCTCTTACTCAGAGAGTCTGGAAAAGACATAAACAATAGAAGTTCCAGTGTCAAATATTTTAGCCATTAAAGCATAAGTCAGCTGCAGTTTTTCAGGGAGATAGTGTCTCAGAGAAGAAAAGAGGCCTTTGAAATGACGTTTACTTCAATGGACACGTTCTTCTTACAGTCTCCTGAGACTCAGGACTGATTTCCATTTTCATGTTTCTAAACAGATAACATCATTAAGAGTCAACAGAAATAGGATACGGTTTTTGCTTTCTATCAAGTTTTCTTTCTTTGTTATTGTTGACATGAATAGTCACATGTGGCCATTTGAATTGATTTACATGAGTTACATGTTAGAATAAAAATAATTAGAAAATCTTACATTTCTAGAATCTGTAACTCTCATAAAAGCATCCCGTTTTGGTCTGTAAAATGGAAACATGTTGAATAACTTATAGGCAGTAGTAAACATTAGTCTCATAAAAATAAAAATGTGTATGTACATACATATGTATATATATACCAGCACAAGTATGATATATATATTAGATACATTTATATTAGAGGTAAGAATGTGGAGAGACAGGTCCAATGAAATTATATAAGCATTTTATAATTTATGCCTATGATTTTGAAAATTTAATGAACTATGAATGTTTTATATATATACACACACACACATATATATACATTATTAAAATTGGCTAAAGTAGAAAAATGAAGGTTGAATAGGCCTTAACCATGAGTAAAATGAAAACACTGTTTCTTTGTTTTGGATTTTTGCTTTGATTTCTGAGGGTTTGAAGGGGAGATCTCGAGACACAGTTTCTCTGTTTGGCCCCAGCTGTCCAGGAACTCGCTCTGTAGACTAGTCTGGCCTTGAACTCACAGAGATCCGTCTGCCTCTGCCTCTCAAGTGATGGGATTAAAGGCATGCTCCATTGCTGCCCAACAAGAAAGCTGTTTTTAAAAGTAATAACTTCTCTAAAGGACTTGGTAGAGATAGTTTTATGAACCAATGTTTCCAAACCCTACAAGAATTATTTCTATTGTATGTAAATATATTGAAGTAAATAGAAAACAAGGACAGTCTTATAGATTGATGGAATTAATAAAATACTTATACAGCCTACTATCACAGATATCACAGAAGCAAAAAAAATAGACTTAATTAGACTTTTTTGTTTTTTTGTTGGGTTTGGTTTTTATTATTATTATTATTTTTTTTTTTTTTTTTTTTTTTGGTTTTTAGAGACAGGGTTTCTCTGCAGCTTTAGAGCCTGGCCTGGAGCTAGCTCTTGTAGACCAGCTGGTCTACAAACTCATAGAGATCTGCCTGCCTCTCTCCCGAGTGCTGGGATTAAAGGCGTGCGCCACCACCGCCCAGCTTGGGTTTGGTTTTTTGAGACAGGGTTTCTCTGTGCAACAGTCTTGGCTGTCTTGGAGCTCGCTTTGTAGACCAGGTTGGCTTGAACTCACAGAGATCACCTGCCTCTGTCTCCCAAGTACTGGGATTAAAAGTCTGTTTCACCACTTTGTAAATAAACATGAAAACTAGGCATAAAAATTGTAAAATGGGCCGGGCGGTGGTGGCGCAAGCCTTTAATCCCAGCATTCGGGAGGCAGAGGCAGACCAGGCCAGCCTGGTCTACAAGAGCTAGTTCCAGGACAGCCAGAAGCCAGAGCTGTTATATAGAGAAACCCTGTCTCAAAAAAATAAAACAAAAAATCACAAAGAGGATCCAGGCCTGGTGGTGTATGCCTGCACATTTAGTACTTGGGAGCAGAGGCAAGAGGATCAGAAATTGGACCCACCTGATCAGTGTAAGCTAGATAGTTGTGTCCTATCTCAAAAATAAATAAATTTCTGAGCATCAAAGGATTTTAAAAGAGTGAATTCCAGAATAGAAGAAAACATTGTGAAATCATTCATCTTAACATTTGATGTCTAGGATATCTAAGGAATTCTTTACAGATATGCAACCCAACTAAAGTACACAAGGAGGAAATATTGAAAATTCTTCAAAGGTACACAAGTGGATTATTTATACAAAGAAATGAGAATAAATAATAACATTTATTATACATTAAGGCTATGCAAATCAAAACCAGTGAACTAGGCTGGTCGTGCACTTTTAATCCAAGCACACAGGTGAGAGACTGAGATGAGATTATTACCACAATTTGGACAGCCAGAGCTGCATAGTGAGGCCAAAGCTAACCTGGACTATATAGCAAAACCCTGCCCAAAAACAAAGCAAAAAGATTCTAACTATGAGATACATTTTCATACCTATTAAGGTTGCCACAATTTTAAAGCAAAAAGAAAAAAAAGGCAATTTTTGTGGATGTGGAAAAATAAAAAGTCATACATCACTATTGGGAATGCTCAGTGGTGTGACTGTAGAAAGCTGTTGTCACTTCCTTAATATTCCTTTTAAAAATATACCGGCCGGGTGGTGGTCCGGGTGGTGGTGGCACACGCCTTTAATCCCAGCATTCCGGAGGTAGAGGCAGGTGGATCTCTGTGAGTTCGTGACCAGCCTGGTCTATGGAATGAGTTTCAGGACAGGTTCCAAAGCTATGCAGAGAAACCCTGTCTTGAAAAAGACAAAATAGGGGCTGGAGAGATGGCTTAGAGGTTAAGAGCATTGCCTGCTCTTCCAGAGGACCTGAGTTCAATTCCCAGCAACTACATGGTGGCTCACAACCATCTGTAATGTGGTCTGGTGCCCTCTTCTGGCCTGCAGGTATACACGCAGACAGGATATTGTATACATGATAAATAAAAAAACTTTTTTTTAAAAAAAGAAAAAAACAAAAAAACTAGCAGTTGCACTCCTGGGAATTCTAAAGGAATAAAAAGAATGAGATTAAGAATTCCTACAGATCTGTATTTGCTACTACTCACTGCAGCCTTATTCACAGTAGCCGAGGGGTATAAACAAGCCAGGGTTAGTTGTCAGAGGACTGAACAAACGTGACATGCAGCACAATGCCGTGTTACTTAGCACTGACAGGAATCTGGTTCTGATACGTAGTACTACATGATGGATTTTACAATACTAGACTAAGTGAAATAAGTCAAACAAAAGGACAACACTATGTGATTCCACTTAAATAGCTACACTGAACTAATTCAGAAGACAGACACATACTAGAAACTGCCATAGACTTAGCGGTCAGAAGAAGTGAAGCATCACTGCTTGGCAGAGTTTGTGTTTGGAGTAAAAAAAAGCTAAGGGAATAAGAATGTGAACAGTACCATTTTGAATATAATAATGCTACTGAATTGTGCTCTTTTAAAAAAGTTATCATACTTTGTGTGCACATATGCATGCCTATGTACACACTATTTCTGCCACTGCACATGCATAGGGTCAATGTGTGAGTCCTAGGGATCAAACTCAGATTTTTAGGCTTCTGTACGTACCTTTCCCCACTGAGCCATCTTGTTAGTCTCTGAATTGCATCTTTTAAAAATGCTAAAATGAGTCTGGAAAAATCACTCGGTGGCTAAAAAGCTTGCTCTTACAGATGACCCAGGTTCAGATCTCAGCACCAAATGGCAGCTCACAACCATGCATACCCAGTTCTGGGGGCTCCAACATCCTCTTCTGACCTCTGTGGTCATGAGGAATAGAAATGGTGCACATTCAAGGCAAACATTCATACGCAGAATTTTTTTTAAAACTTTCTAAAAATTGCTTAAATTGTTAAAGATGGGGGCTGGAGATATGACTTGGTGGTTAAGAGCACTTGCTTCTTTCATGGAAGACCCAGGTTCAGTTCACAGCACCCACATGGTGCCTCATAGCCATCTGTTACTCCAGTTGTAGGAGGTTTAGTGGCCTTTCCTGGCGCCACAGCACTAGACATGCTATGGTGCACATACATAACATGTAAGCAAACATGAATATACATAAAATAAACTTTTTATTGTGAAATGGGCCAGGCATGGTCCGTACATGGAATCTCAGCCTTTGAGAGGCTGAGGTATGGAGAACATGAGTTTGAGGCCACCTGCACTACCTAGGAGGTACAGCCTAGGCCACAGGACAAGAAAAACTCATCTTAAACACTAAAAATGAACAAAGAAAAAAGAAAAAGACAAGCCCCAATTGTAAAAATTTTCCATATTTGCAAATCATGTCTACAAGAGACTTGAACTTCAAATTCAAAAGAATTCTCTAAACCTGATAGGAAAGCTAAGCATGGTGGTCCATGCCTATTATTTCTAGCACTTGAGAGGCAGAGGCAGTAGGATCTGGGAGTCAAAACCAAGCCAGACTCTAAAGTAAAATCCCTCTGGAGAGAGAGAGGGAGGGAGGGAGGGAGGGAGGGAGGGAGGGAGAGAGAGAGAGAGAGAGAGAGAGAGAGAGAGAGAGAGAGAGAGAGAGTTAGAGAGAGTTAGAGTTGCTGGCCAAAATGTAGAACTCTTGAAAGACTCACTGCAGATGACGTGGTATGGACATTTTAGGAAAGAAGATAATAGTTTCTAATAAAGCCAGACCTGTGACTGCCACCTGACTTAGCAGTGTGCTCCTCAAATTCCGATGAAGACAAAAGACTTAACTACATTTTTATATCAGGGTCAGGGCATTTGGTTTCTCATCACTAAGAATAATGCTGGCTGTAAAGTTCAGTTAGAGGTTATCCTCTCCATTCTCCTACTGAGTTCATCCAA
Organism: Arvicola amphibius; assembly: GCF_903992535.2. NCBI lineage: Eukaryota > Metazoa > Chordata > Mammalia > Rodentia > Cricetidae > Arvicola > Arvicola amphibius. Next base: position 95,117,232 of record NC_052053.1, read on the forward strand.
TGTGGTTTTCTAAGTTTAAAGTTTAAATTTGGTATATATTCTATTTTTTTGTTGTTGTTGAGACCGTCCATTTTGCAGTTATTTCAAGACAATTTGAAGATGGATACTAAATAGAAATCCCACACTAGCTCAGAATTGAGTATAATAAAGGGTTATTTATTTAGGGGTAGACACACAAATCATGCTCCTGCACGAACAGGGAACAGGAACTGATTCTAGCAGCTGGAAGAGAGAGGGAACACACTTTATATTGGCATTTATAGTATAAGAGGCCATGCCCAAGTGGGCAAGTAACTTAAACCTACAGCACCTCCCCCTTTTGTTTAAGCCTAATACAAAATTATATGCAATAAGAATATACATCAGATATAAAAATTAGAATTACACCAGCATAAACAATAAAAAGCAAGAATCATATGATGTTTCAATAATTATCCTATCCTAAAGAGTTTAAATCTCGTATTATAAATAACTTGGCCAAGTCATGAGAGGAAAGTAACAACTATCTAGTCTTCAACCCCATCAAAGACCCGAGAAGGGAAATATTACTTGAGTAAGCAGGAAGTACAATCAAGCAACTTTCAAAATGTGTAACAATTGACAGAGACAACTGGCTACCTGGGCAATCACCCAAAGTCTCATTTGCAACGTTGAAGCAACCACCTTTGGCTAAGGCCTAGAGTGACTGACAGACCATTTTCAGAGGTAGGAAAATTTTCAAACTTCTTTCCCTGTCTTGGCAAGATTGGACAGTCTTTCTTCTTGTACCCTGCTTGTCCTGTCTGGACATGGTGCATTTTGTCAGTGATCAATGCATGGGTAGTTCCTTGCCCAAAGGCCAGTTTTGCCAAGAAGAAAACAAGCTCCAAGTCTTCGGTGCCCAACATTTTCTCAAGAATAGATCAGTGCTGCCAGGAGCAATCGTGTCTCACGTCAACAGAACCCTAAGTTATTTAAATGCCATATTCTACAGCTCTTTGAAGTAGTTGAAGATTACCTATCTATGCAGAATACAATCTCTATATATCTAAAGAACCTGATTAACTATAAGTATGACAAACATGGATGACTCTTGACCTATAATTTTTAATATCTATATAACTTAAAGACTAAGACTTCATATTAAGTGTGCAACAAGTGAGGACAGTGACCTCAAAACGTAAACAGTGTATCTTGATCAGAGGTAGAAATGTATATTGCAATATGATAAATATATTCTAAAATTGTATCAATATACAAAATGTCTTAAGCAGAGGTAGAATCATGCATGCATAAAATATGATAAAATAACTTTGCCTAGGTATACAAATATTGTAAACCAAAATAGGAACATATTCAATATAATTTAAGTTTGTATCAATATCCAAGAACCTATACCAATGTAAGTTGCTTATAAATAATAGCTCATAAGTATTCACTCTGTTATTCACTATTATCATTAGTGTGAGTAAGCTCACACTAATCTATTATCCCATCCAATTTCCTCCTTTTTTTTCCCAAAGAGATCCCTGAGCCTACATAATTCCCTCCCAACCCCCAACCCTGTAACAATCATAATCAACCCCTAAATGATGTCCCTAACCCTGAGCTCAAACTCAGGGACGTCGTCTTCCAGAATTACTTCCAGCTGTCAGGGGGGCAATGTTCTTTCTGTGGGATCCTATGAAAGTAAATGATCCTATAAAAGTAAGTTCCAAGATTACTGTCTGGTATAATTGCAAATAGTCTCTGAGTACACTAGTGCCTCTTTGAATGTTTTTATAAAACTACTTTTAAAATATGTGTGTTTGTAACATGGATTAGTTTTCCACAGAAATGAATTAAACTCAGGATTTTGCTGTATACCAGCTGAATATTTCATCGTAAGACCCTGGGATTTGTTTGAGTCTTTTTGAGGAAGGGAACCTGGGGACTGTAGTTTAGTTGGTGGATCACTTCTCCAGCATATATGAAGCCCCAGGTTCACTCTCAACACTGTATAAAATGGGTATAATAGCACATACCTGTAATCCCAGCACTTGAGAGAGAAAAAAAGCAGGAGGATTATAAATTAAAAGTCATCCTTGACTACATAACAAGTTTGAGGCCAGCCTGTGCTATATAGGTGACTTGTTTATAAGTAACTATGTTTGTTTTGTATCCTATATCTAAAACTGCTTAGGAGTGTTTTTCAGATCTTTTTTAAAACTTTGGACTATTTGCATATATCCATAGTAAGATATCCTAGAGATAGGACTCAAGTCTAAATGTAAACATTTATGTTTCTTATTTATCTTACACATATAGCCTAAACATAATTATATGTAGTATTTTTAGCATTACCTGATTTTGACTGTGACTTATGTAACCTGAGGCCATGTGTGAACTTTGCTACTATCTATATCATATCTATATCTCATGTCTGTACTCAGAAAATTTCATATTGGAGGAATTTGGATTGTTGTTAGTTAGATATGAGAATTGTATCTGTCTAGTTTTCAAAGCCTGTATAAATCTGTGGTGTGTACACCACCCATTGGTGGTGAGTATGAGAACTGGGAAATGGTGTTTCTGTTGGTAGCTCTGAAAGTCCCAATATACCAGTTACAGGAGCAGATCCTTACCTGTGTAGTCCAGGTTTAGCCCAGAACTTCAGTTTCCCAAGCTTTTGTCCTCCTTAGTAGCTTTTTGCTTGGCTCTCTCCTATAGCACCCTCATTCTCTGACTAAGTGGAGAGGATACTCTGAATTTAAGGTGTTTTCAGCTTTGCTACTTCTGCTGCTTTAACTGTCTCAACATTACCAGTAGGTTTCTTGCAGCTCCTTGGCTTTCTCTGAATAGGAGTTTCCCTTCCTGCTCCTCACGTCAGAGCTAGAGTCATTTTACCAGAGTTCCCTCGTGCCCGTTCTTACTGCTTTAACTGTATTTTTCTAAATCGGAGCTTCCAGTGAAGGAAATGGGAAAGGTAAACTTGGAAATTGGTAATGCCTCAAGCGAACAGGCCTTTGATTCTTCTGTTTTCTTTTCAGAACCTCAGTAGCTGCTCCAATGCATTGTATCCAGATTTTATGGTTTCATCTAGTGGGAGGCTTAGGGTGTGTATACTAAATGTTCTGTTGACTGCAGTTTCTGTCCCACCAGGTCCCACAGCCATTTAGTCTCAACTAAACACACAGAGATTTGCATTAATCATAAACTGGTTGGCCTAGTAGCTCAGACTTCTTATTAACCCTTATAACTTATATTAGCCCATAATTCTTGTCTGTGTTAGCCACATGGCTTGGTAACTTTTTTGGTGAAACAGTCACATCTTGTGTCCTCTGCATCTGGGTGACAACTGCAGACATTTTAAATAAATAATGATTGGCCAGTAACCAGCTAGGAAGTATAGGTGGGGCAACCAGGCAGGAAGTAGAGGCGGGGCAATGACAACAGGAGAATTCTGGGAAGAGAATCAGTCTGTAGTCATCACCCAGACACAGAGGAAGCCAGACACAGAGCAAGCAAGATGTGTCTGCCTCACAGAAAAAGGTAGCAAGCCAGGTGGCTAACACAGACAAGTATTATGGACTAATATAAGTTATAAGAGTTAATAAGAAGGCTGAGCTACTAGGCCAATCAGTTTATAATTAATATAGACCTCTGTGTGTTTATTTGGGACTGCGCGGATGAAGGACCCAGCAGGACAGAAAACAGTATTCTCCACTTACCTGGAACCAGATGCTGAATTGCCTTTAAGAAAGCACATGTGGAGCCAGGACATGGTGGCGCACACCTTTAATCCAGCACTAGGGAGACAGAGGCGGGCGGATCTCTGAGTTGAAGCCAGCCTGTTGCTAGTGTTTTGTTGTTTGTTTGTTTTTTACTCTTTTGCTCCTTAGCTCTTTGAGGAGCCTACCACCCAGCTCCCAAATAAACCACACATGGAGACTTATTATTTCTTATAAATCCCAGCTTTTGCTTGGCTTGTTTTTTGCCAGCTTTTCTTTTAACTTAAATTATTTCATCTATCTTTTTTGTCTCTGTGCTTTATCTTTCTCTACTTCTGTATACCTTACTCTCACTCTTAGTCTGTGGCTGTCTGTGTGGCTGGCCCCTTCTTTTCCCGCTCTTCATCCTTTCCTCCCAGATTCTCCTTCTATTTATTCTCTCTGCCTGCCAGCCCCACCGATCCTTTCTCCTGCCTCACTATTGACCGTTCAGCTCTTTATTAAACCAGTGGGTGCTTTAGACAAGCAAAGTAATACAGCTTCACAGAGTTAAACAAATACAACATAAAAGAATGCAACACATCTTTGCATCATTAAACAAATGTCTCAACAGCATAAACAAGTGTAACACATCTTAAAATAATATTCCTTAACACCAGTCTGGTCTACAAAGCAAGTTTCAGAACCCAGAGTTACGTAGAAAAACCCTGCATGAAGAACAAAAAAAACAAGGGAGAAGGGAGGGAGGGAGGGAGGGAAGGAGGGAAAGCAAGCACTTGTAGGTCATGTGTGATGATGCATACCTGCAATCCCAGATGCTCCAGAGACTGAGCTAGGAAGGTCATGAGTTCGAGGCCAGCCTGAGGTGCATAACAAGACTGCAAGATCTTGTCTGTTAGGGAAGGAAGGTGGGAACCCTTAGAATATGGAATCAAGGCATATTGTCACCATCCCTTTTGCTTAACCTGAGACTAGTCCTATGATAAGGTTTAATTTAAATTATAATCACCTTACAAAAAAATTCATTCTTAACTTTTCACACTGTCTCTAGGGTCAAGTGCAGACTGATTTCAGTACTCAAAATCTGTTCATATTCCAGGCAACAAGAATACTAGCTGATGTTTAGTTATCCTATTACACATAAATTGTTTGTGCACTTCTCTCAGCCCATGATAATTTCTGAACCTTATAATTCCTTCCTCCTCAGTAAGCACCTTATCAGCTGAACCGTCTTGCTGGTCACGTTTGTACTTTTTCATGCTAGGTGTACATATTTTGTCTTAGAATTGTTTTTATGCGTGGAGATAGAGGAGCTGTATCTCACTTAGGTTATTATGCTCTTGCCCCTGTAGATTCAGATGACTGAATATACTTAGTGACTATCATATACTTTTTGATTTATTCCCCTGATAATTCCTATAAAATAAGATTGCCTTTACTTTTCTTCAATAACTATGAGTTTCGTGATGCAGGAGTTTAATTCTCTGTCATCTGCTATCTACTAAATAGTTTCTCAGTGAATATCAATAGAACTAACTCCTTTCCCTTCTCTCCACAGTACCTTGGCCATGTAGAAGTTGATGAGTCAAGAGGAATGCACATCTGTGAAGATGCTGTAAAAAGATTGAAAGCTGTATGTATTTGGTGATTGCTAATATTGATCTATATGCTATCAATATTTTCCTACAAGATTGTGCTCATCAGTCAGAACAGTGTGTTCTCTCAAGGCAAAAGATGTGAGCTTACTGAAAAAGAGAACATCTCATGTTCTCTATTCAAAAGTACATATAAAGACCAACTCCTACATTATCCAGATTATGCTTTTCACTTATTGACCCATAAAAAACAAGCAGTATGAAATCTGATAGAAAATAATATTCTAAAGCCAGCCCAGAAATGCTACAGTTAACACTTAATTGTGATACCTGAATGATAACACTGTTAATTTTAAATCTATAAGAAAGAACTTCCCAGGGACAAAAGTAGAAGATTCCTGAGCAATGCCTGATGCGGGACTTCTCATTATCTTGACTCCTACATCTTTCTTCCTATGTTCCTCTGACAGAAGCAACCTTCTTTCTCTTCCTTTTGCATAAACTTGAAATGTATAACTCCTTTTCAAGAGACATAGCATTTTCTTTGCCGGTTACACCATAGAATACATCCTACATTCATACTTGTGTATTTAAGAAGGGAGAGAAAGTATTTACAGTTGATACAGGATCATATTGAAGTGTTAATTTTCTATTTTCAATGTCTAAGTACTGTCCCATAACTCTTTAAGCCCCCTTCACAGCCTCCTTCTCTCCAGTATGTAGTCATTCCCCACTTTGCTGTGGAAGCTTTAAGCATCACTTCTGCATGGCCTATCCCCAAACAGCATTCAGTTCATGTTACTTTGGGTTTGCTAGTATAAGTTTGGCTACTAATGAGTGCTTTTTTTTCTCAGTTTGCTTAATAACCAAAACTTTTCTTCTTTATTGGTACAGTTTATGTTACCTCTTGTGTATTCCCTCAGTATCGTATATATAAAATTTAAAAATATATCAAAGAGGTAGATTTTACTTTGGAATAAATGCCTGAATCTGTTGTAAAAAGAAAAGTAAAAAAAAAAAAAAACCTAATTGTAGAAGACAAAACATAAACAACTCTGTGTGCAGATGGTACACATACATTCATCTATATGTAGAGAAAACCCTTTTATCTCAGATTTTGCAGTTAAATTCTTAAGTGAAAGTGACAGAAACCCATCAAGTTTCCTCGATTTCATCAGTGTTAAGAGGGCTCCTGTGCTCTGTGGTCCATGAAACTAGTTTGACAGATTTGCTCTCTTGTATAATTATTCCCTAATTAAATACAGACTCAAATAATTTAGCTTTCCATTTTTATCAAAACTAGCTTAAAAGAGAAATAAAAGGTTTTTTTCTTACAAAATAATTCTCCATTCCTCTAGAATGATAAATTAAAGAGTTTAGGTAAGGATGTTTTAAAAATAATTATTTAACTTCTTAAAGATTATTTTTGTTTGTTTCTTTCCTGAGATAGTTTCTTTGTATAGCTCAGTATGTACCCCAAGCTAGCCTCTAGCTTCTGATCCTGGCTTGCCTCCCTGGTGCTAGAACTACAGGCATGAGCCCCATTCCCAGCCTAAAGAATATTTTATATCAGTGTGTTACTAATGATAGGAAACAACAGACACACCAGGAAATGGAGGGCGGGGACAAGAGAGGTGGCTTAGCAGTTAAAGGGGCTTGCTGCTCTGTAGAGGATTCAAATTCAGTTCCCAGCACCCTCCTGAGGTGACTTTAACTCCAACTCCAGGGGATCTAATGCCATCTTCTGTGATTACCACACACATGTGCACAAACCCACACTCAGAAACACACATAATTAAAAATAAAAATAAACCTTAATTTAAAATCCTAGGATGCCAATTAGATTATCCCAAGACAAACTATAGTTATTAATGTCTTAAAAATTATATTACTTAGGGTTACGAAACCACTGTGGAATTAGAAAATATTTTAATTTTTAGAAAAATCTTTTTAATTCGGGGCTGGAGAGGTGGCTCAGCAGTTAAGAGCACTGACTGCTCTTCCAGAGGGCCCAGATTTAATTTCCAGCACCCACATAGCAGTTCACAACTGTCTGTAACTCCAGTTCCTGGGGATCTGGCATCCTTATACAGACATATCACTAATGCACATAAAATAAGTATTTTAAAAGAAAAATTTTTAATTCAGTCCTTTTGAATATCAAACCCAGGGCATCACAGGCTGCCGAGCCACGATCTTTAACATTACTGTCTAATTTTGTTTGTAATCTTTGGTGTCTGACTTAGTTGGGTTTTTGAGACAGTTTCAACTTCCAGCACATTACTGTCCTCTGCCTCCTGGGTATGTCACTTCATCTGAATCTTAACTTAAAAAAAAAAATAGAAACATGTATATTTTATAAAGTACAAATGAACTCCAAGATTTACAAATAGGGGCTAGAAAGATTCCTTAGTGGTTAAAAGCACTGTCTGATCTTCCAGAGACCTAGATTCGATTTTGAGTACTCACATTGTGGTTCATGACCATCTGTAATTCCAGTTCCAGGGAAATCTTACATCTCCAAGAGACAGGCATATACCACAGGCATATATGTGTGTGTGTGTATCTGTGTGTGTGTATATATATACATATATACATAGATATATATATATACATACACACACACACACAAGGTTAATTTTTTAAAAGTGTTTAGTAAATAAAACAAGATCTCTCCCAAATCTAGATGTAGCCAGTATTTAAATGTCTAGTTTTATTGCTGTTGGGAATTTTCGGCATTTTTGAGATAGAGCCTCCAGCTCTTCCTCCTGTAGCCTCTACTTCCCACGCACCGGAAGGATGGGTGGGCACCGCATCTCCACTCCGCTCACCACCGAGCTTAAAGCTAATTTGTTGAGTAGATTTTTTGTTTTATTTCACCTTTTACTTTTAAAACAAGATTATTGTTCGAGGTCCACGACTGTTTGAATAACATTTAATGTGTTTTATATTTACCATAAATAGAACCTAAATTTGCATTTTAAAAATTGTAGTTATACAGGGCCAGACAGTGATTACAGCTCACAAGGTTGTAATCCCTGATCTGGGAGTGTGAAGACAAAGATCTCTGAGGCTCACTCACCAACGGGTCTAGGTGAATTAGTGCACTCCAGGATCACAGAGACCCTGCCTCAACAAAGTAATATGAAACAATCAAGGAATACACCTGCATCATCCTCTGGCATACTATATCTAGGAAACTTAGGACAGTTATATAAACTTACATTGGCAAATGTGTTTAAAAAAAATAAGCTGGATTTTTGGGTAATGGGTAAATTTCTACTTATTATGCTCAGTAAAACATCACTGTTCTGTAGATAAACTGTCTAGTGCTATACTGAGAACCTACAGTCAATAGGAAGTCTTCAGGATATTGTCTTGTGAGTCCACATAGCTCCATGGTGGTTTGTTTTTTTGTTGTTGTTTGTTTATTTGTCTTCTCGTATTTTTACTAAGTAGAGATACTAGGTACCTTTCTTTTTTGACAGCATTCTTTTAACAGATATCCAGCTAGGATCTACAGCCTGCTGTGCCCAATTCTTACATTGTACCAAATGCTGTGTCGCTAGTGTGTGTTTGTTAATGTAAAGATCATAAAGCTTCCTGAAAGACTTTTAGATAAGTGGAAACAAGTTGTAGGGTATATAAAGGTGCAGGGGCTTAAAGAAACAAAATACATTTGCGATCTGTTCAATCTGAATGTCAGAACTTTAAAATGTGAGGAGTTATGTAGTTTACATACCACCAGTTAAACAGCAAACAGACATTAAGCCTGTCGCGTGAACGGCCTATAAACCAAAAAGTTCTCTTTCTAGTGGTTTTAGCCTTGTGGGGAATTGAAAATGATTTAAAGTATAGTTGTATGGGGACCTTCCCGAAGTGGTTCCCTTGTAATTTAGAATTACTTTAAATTGTGTTAGAGGTCATCAGCAAAGTTGACATTCTCCAGTGGAGAAAATAGTATCGAGATAGTTTTTAAAATATGTACCTCAGCCGGGCGGTGGTGGCACACGCCTTTAATCCCAGCACTCGGGAGGCAGAGGCAGGCGGATCTCTATGAGTTCGAGGCCAACCTGGTCTACAAGAGCTAGGTCCAGGACAGGCTCTAAAAAAGCTGCAGAGAAACCCTGTCTCGAAAAACCAAAAAGAAAAAGAAAAAAAAAAATATGTACCTCAGACCATCTCTTACCCTCATATACATGAAGTAACAATTATTTTAACTCATTTATTTTGTGACATAATTCACTAATTAACTACAAAGCTTAAATTGCATAGAATAAATTTCAGAAATGGCTGTTGCTTAGTTATGTTATAGGGTGGTAAATAATGCATTTAGCAGTGAACTCTAATTACTGTATCAGATTTTGCCTTGCTTCACTGGGATCTAAAATGCCTTTAATTGTAGAATGCTATTTCATTCTATTGCTTCTAAATGTCTCTCTTTCTCTGCCTTTGATTTTAGATTTGTTTCATTATATAACTAGTTTCTAGTATGTTGGGTTTTTATTCACTATTTGATATCTTTGTTTTAATATATGTTCTTATTTTAGCAGGTAAAAGAATCATATCTTTTTTTAAAGAACATTAATATTCTCCAATCCATTATCTGTCTTTTATGCACTTTGCATGTCACCTTTTTTCATTAACATCTGGGATCTTTATAAGAAAAAGAAAAAAATCTCATCTTTAACAAGAGCTTTTCTAGGAGCTGAATTAAATATTAATTTTGGTGTCCCGTCCCCTCCCTGCCCTGCGCGAGAATGTTGAATCTTTAACTTTGGCTGCATCCCTTAAAGCTGAGTGTTACTCATAGTCTAACAAGACGAGGTCCACCAAACTTGGCAGCAGAGATCATTTTAGTCTTGCCGTGACAGCTACCTGGAACACGCTGGTTATTTTTCCAGCTTTGTTTAGGTCTTGTGGAGATATTTGTTGTGACTTTCAAAATTTAGGGGAAATTATTTTAGTGTTTAAAAACACTGAATGAGTTCAAAAGCTAGGAGACTCAAATTTCAGCATCACATCGTTGTCTTTTACTAGACATTTTTGCAGCTACAAAAGTTCAGCTCAGCCCTAGGAAGGGAGTAGAGAGCTGGGCTGGGAGTTTGAACCTATCTACTTTGCATACATTCTTCAGATTTTCTTAATAATCAACTATGTAAATAGAGCTTAAAAACTGATGGTAGGGCTAGGTGTGGTGGTGAATCCCTTTACTCCCAGCACTCAGAAGACAGAGGCAGATCTATCTTTGTGAGTTTCAGGCCAGCCTAGACTGTAAGTGAGTACCAGACTATATAGTAAGACCCTGTTTCAACAAACCAAAACAACAAATTGATGGTGGGATCATAGATTGTTATGATTTCCTTATCCTGATAGTAATTGTATGATTATATTAATGCAAGATTCTTTGCTTCAAAAAGAACAGTTAAATAAAACCCTGTTTCTTAAATTCTATTTGTGGCCCATGAGCATAATTTGATTTTCCAATATTTTTTTCTATGCCCCAGTATAAGCATTAGTCTTTATCCCTCATAATGATTTATTCTGAACTGGAATAGATCCTGCTGTTTCTGTATGTTGTAGAGTCGATGAGTATACACATATATACACTTACACTGATGGATGTGGACCACCTGTGACTAAGCTCCCTGAGTTAGAAAGGGTATGGCAAGAACTGCTGAGGTATGCTCATGATTCAGCTTTATGGGTTGCCATTTTTATGTTTTGTTAAGGTTTGCAGTTCCAGAGCATCAAATTCAGAGCCGAACAGCATGGGAAACATGCTGTTCCACACGGTGGTGGTTTACTTTTAATCTGGAATCTCACTACAAAGGCAAGGCTAACGTGGAGCTTCTTCACAGGCTCCTGTTTTATTTTTCCTTTCATTCTTTCTCCCCTCCCCCACCCCCATCCCCTTTGGTTTTCGAGACAGGATTTCTCTGTAGCTTTGGAGCCTGTCCTGGAACTAGCTCTTGTAGACCAGGCTGGCCTCGAACTCACAGAGATCCGCCTGCCTCTGCCTCCCGAGTGCTGGGATTAAAAGCCTGCGCCACCACCGCCCAGCTTTACTTTTTATTTCTTTAAGAGGCAGGCCGATGATGTCAAGGCTGACCCTGAATTCCTGGGCTCAGGCAGCCTTGCCTCAGCCTCCTAAAGAGCTAAGATGATAGATAGGCACATGCCACCACATTTGACTATGATTGATTTTAAGTAGAAAAATGTATGTAGAACTAAGCTTCTATTTGTTACTATTATGAATTTTAAATACAAAATCATGCCCACCTGGTATGTCCTAATCTTTTTATCTGCTGCCAAATTTGGATAATCTCTGTTGGAAAAATAGATTCCTAAATGAAGTAGTTGCCCTGCATGGATACAGGCTCTGAGTTCCTCCCTTCCCAGGGATTCTTAGGTTGTACTGTGTGTTGCCCTGCACTTCATGCACCTTTCCTTTTCCCTGTCACCCTCCCTCCTGGTATTGATAACTCTTTAAAGCCCTCATCTCTCCCCTTCTCCCACTTTTCCTTCTATTTCTATATGTGCTTAATTGATGTGAAACCCCGGGACATTTATTAGCCTATACAGTAATAGCACTCGACTTGTCCCCTGTTCCTCCAGGAAAGGAAGTTCTTCAAAGGCTTCTTTGGAAAAGTAAGTTTGATGGTGTGATTATGCTTATTCTATAAGGAGTTACACCCCAGTACAGCACTGACATGCTAACAGAATAAAACCTTGATTTCTCCACAAACAGAAACAGATTTGACTGTATCGAAAAATTAAAGAATTAGTTGCTGTCTATGGTTTTACCTGTTTTTCTTCTAATACAAAATCTCATTTTTAGGAAAACCCAATAAATGAATCAAGTAAGTTTCTTTTTTTAATGATCTCTTCAGCACCTGCTATTAGATAAACTATTTGATCTTTCAAAACTGTTTTGTTAGTGTATTAGCTATATTTTTAACAGATAGATTTTAGTTAGGGCCCAAGACTGACAGAAATAGAAAGAAATATTAGAATTAGGTAAAAATTGGAAGTACCCCGAATTTTACATGCAATACTATTACTTTTTTTAAAATCTAAGTTATATTTCAGGAGAATACATGAAAGTACATAAACTTACTTTGAAGATCCTACTGTGATCTTTGACCTGCATTGCTGATCTAGGAAAAGCTGTCATAATTAATAGTCTGCTGCATGGGTGCTGTACTCTCATACTTCTTTAGTGATCCTTGTTCACTGCTCATATCTTCAGAAGGATCAGGGCAAGGAATGTACCTCAGCAGTAGAGTGTTTGCCCAGAATGATCATGCATAGGGCCCAGGTGTCTGTCTCCAATACTAGAGCGAAATAAAAGAGGCTAGAGGGATGGCCGTTAAAAGCAGTTGCTGCTCTTACAGAGGACCCGAGTTCAGTTCCCAGTACCCAGTTTGGGTGGCTCACAACCAGTCCACAGGCCGACCTCATTTAGACTCCTTTCCCGGGTGATTTCAGATTCTACCAAATTGACAATACTAACTGTCACAATGCCAAATTTATATAAGATATTAAAAAATTATGAATCACTTTAATCTTTAATGTTGAATTATTATCATCCTTTATGCAGTGAGGAAGCTGAGGTTTCAGAGGTTAAGTAGCCTCCTTAAACCCAGGTCCAGTAAGTGATAGAAGCTTGGATTTGAACCTAGATAACCCGTCTCCTCCTCTGTCTTAAACACCATGCTATACACCACCACTTTTGCTTTTCTATTTTTCTTCTGTGATGCTGGAGGTTGCACATGCCAGGCCAGTGTTCTACTGTGAACTACATCACAGCCCTTTTTACTTAATCTTTTGAGACATGATCTAATTAATTTGTTGGCCTTGAATTTAGTGATGCTCCTATCTCAGCCTCCTAAATATCTGGGCTTACAAACCTGTTACCAGGCTTCCATTCTCCTGTGTGTGTGGGGGGGGGGGAGGGGTAGAGGACTATTATTTTGGGTTTTTGAGACAAGGTCTCATGCATCCTAGGATGGCCTAGACCTTTCTTTCTACCCAAGGATCACCTGAACCTCTCATTCTCCTGCCTCTGTCTCTGGAAGTGCTGGGGTTACAGGAGTGTACCACTGCGCCTAGTGTTACAAAAACCAGGATGTAGTCCATGTTAGGCAAGCGCTCAATCAACTGAGCTATATCCCTAATTGGCACTCACCTTTAATCCCAGCACTCGGGAGGCAGAGGCGGAATCTCTGTGAGTTCAAGGCCAGCCTGGTCTACAAGAGCAAGTTCCAGGACAGCTAGGGCTACACAAAGAAACCCTGTATGGGGAGGGGAGAACCAAAGTCTTGGTCACTGACTTTTTCTAGATTTAAGAGGGTAAATTATTAATTTTCAGAAGCTAATCCTCACATGCACACTGCATATTCATAGCATCTCAGTGGTGCTCAAGTCAGCACCAGTATATAAAACGTGTTATGGAATGTGCAGTCTGTCCCTAGTCAGTGATGAGTAAGTGTCTTGATTTTCATAGCACAATTACTCTCTTGTTTTAGATAATTTTTATAGTTCTTTTTTTCTCCTTAAACTTTCAGAATTTTCCAGTGCTTGGGAGGCAGAGGCAGGTGGATTTCTGTGAGTTTGAGGCCACTCTGGTATACATACTGAGTTCCAAGACAGCCAGAGCTACGTAGTAAGACCCTGTCTCAAAATAATAAACAATAACAAAACCCTTTCAGAATTTATTTAATTTTATATTCAGTACTGTTTTGTCTCCATGTATGTCTGTGTGAGCGTATACATCACTTGGAGCTGTATTATAGACAGTTACGAGCTGTCATTTAGGTGCTGGGAATTGAACCCGGGTCCTCTGGGAAAGCAGCCAGTGCTCTTAACTAATGAGCCATCTCACCAGCCCTCAGAATGTCTTACTCTATTCTTTTTTCCTACTTGCTTCCTACTGGGCAGATAAACCTGATCCTAGACTGTCATCAGCATTTGACAGTCTGGCTCTCCTTGAAACATTGTTCATCTGGAGTATAGAGAACAATATATTCCTAGCTTTCCTTATACCTCTATCTAAATACTTCTTAGTTGTGGATATTTCTGTACATGCAACTCTACCTAGATGATGTCACCCAATGCTGTGTTATGCCAGGCATTGTGAACTTTGTACTAATATTTCTATCATATAAATAGTATAGCATAGTATCAAAGACAGATTCTGGAGCCATTGCTGTTTAATTCTGCTCTGGGCATTTAGAAGCTTTGTGGTTAATGCCTACCTCAGAAGAGTGTCTTTACCAAAGAATCATGAGGACCTTGTAGGTTATTGTGGAGATACTCCTGTTCTTGTTCCTCTCATCTCATCCTACCCTCTATTCCTTAAAAGACACCAGGAATGCACCTGTGTCAGGGCCTTTGTATTTACTATAGCTCATTATAATATGGAACACACACCATCCAGACACACATATGCTTGACCCACTTCCCCATCTCTTTTCTTTGCTCAAAAGTCTCATCTGAATGAGGCATTTATTTCCACCTGTCTTAAAACCCCACCCCACTGTCTATACACGTTTCCTGTTTGTCCCGCTTGTCGTTGCATACCACCTTCTGACTTATGTGTGTCCCTGTCACTGTAACATAAGCTCTGAGGACACAGATCTTCGGTACCTAGAGGACTGTATGCTCTTTAGTTTCTACTCTACAGTATTTGAGTTTAGTGGATGGATAAATGAAACCCATATTCTCAAGCTCATTCTGTAATATAAGAATCACTCAGTATTAATGAAATACCACTAGATTGTTCAACAATAACAAATGCTGCTAGAACAGAATGGAAATTTAAGTTAAGAAAGTATAATGAAGGTTTTTCTGGAGATAACACCTAGGCTGAGAGTTTGGACTAATTAAGTTGGAAAAGAATGGGAAAATTTAATGAAGCAACCATTACACATAGAGCCAACCTCAAATCTGAGGGAAAGTTGTGTTTCCATCCTTTCTTGCTTTGGAGAATATGCATACATTTGTTCAGCATGGCATTCTCCTCCAAAATTCAAATACCGGTTATGGACACAGTCCTTTTTCCTCAAACTTTAATTAAAATTTAAAACAACACCTGAATCCAAGATCCTGTGGGAGAAAAGTTCGTTCCCTCCCTCCCTCCCTCCCTCCCTCCCTCCCTCCCTCCCTCCCTCCCTCGCTTTCTTATTTATTTATTTTTATTTAGTTTTGTAGACATAGTTTCTTTGTGTGGCTTTGGAACCTGTCCTGGAACTCACTCTGTAGACCAGGCTGGCCTCAAACTCACAGAGATCCCCCTGCCTCTGCCTCCTGAGTGCTGGGATCAAAGGCATGCGCCACCACCGCCCTGCTCTTTTTTATTTTTCAAGGCATACTGCATCATGATTACTTGGCTAGTGTGTCATTATTACTCTGGTGACTGAGTTATCTGTGAATGTGAGTGCTGCTTCTAGGACTTCATAGCTGTGCCGGCCTGAATGGCACTTCCTTACTGTGACCTCTGGGAGAACGACTGTTCAGTCTTTGCGTTCTTAGCTGTCATGTGCTACCCAAACCATCTTGTCTCTGCTGTCAGTTCTTTCGTGGTAATGTGTATTCTTACCTCATTAGTGATCCTGGGAATCATAAACAGAACCTAAGGTGTGAGGCAGTCTAAAATAGTGGATAAGGTGTAAATATGGGGGGTGCAGAATAATGAATCTTTCAAAAGAAATAACTACATTCTAGAAAAATCTTCAGAGCATAGCCCACTGTATTTGTCTTTGAAAAGCAAGTTTTATTGGAAGAAGACTATGCCCATTTGTTTACGTATTGTCTGTGACTTCTTTTGTGCTGCAATGGCAGTTGAGAGGTTGCCATGCAGATTATATGACTGGTAGTGCCCAAAGTATTCACTAGTTGACCCCAGAGAAAGTGCCAATCTCTGATTTAAACACTCATTCTTATAAATGTATCTCGTTTCTTCCAGATTCGCTTAGCATCTATATATAAAAAGGAAGCAATGTAAGGCTCCTCTAATCTACAAAGACTGTCACCAGCCTGTTAGTTCATTGGTTTTCAATTTATTTTAAAAAGTTATTTCTGCTTAATCACTCTGAAGGGATAGGAATGTAGCTCAGTTGGCATAGTGCTTGACTAGCATGCACAAGGTTCAGTCCCAACACACCACTCACCAGGCATACATAGTGGCACACTCCTGTGACCCCAGGAGCTTAAGACAGGAGAATCACAAGTTCAAGGCCAGTTGCTACTTAGAGAGTTCAAGGGTAGCAAGACCCTGTCTCCAAAGTAGACTGACAAAAATTAAAAACTGTGTGGTTCTCTTGTAGCAGCTTTCCTGTAGAGGCTTTAGTCGTCTGCCACTGACTCGCCGCCGGAGCCTGGTTACGAGACATGTGGGTTTAGAATAACAAAGTTTGAGGCCAGCCTAGACTATATAGAAAAACCTTGTCTCAAAATTAAAGAGAGAAAGAAAGAAATTAAAATTTAAAAGATATACTCATAATAAAAGAAATTTAAAGTAGATACTAATTACTTAATCCCAGGGTGGGTATTTAGAAAGTGGCAACTTGAAGCTTTCTACTTAGTCACAGGTCGGCTTGATCCTTCTGTCCAGATGTCACTAAGTTCTAAGTTACTAAAATTCTGTCTATGTTAGGTCCATTTTCTTTCTTTGAAAAATAGTAATCTTTAGTGTGAAACTCTTCTTGACATCAGCATTAGCCAATAGGAATTCCACCTGTAACCCTGAAGTGATGAGCAAGCCAGAGTGTTGTCACAGCAGTAATGATCTCATCCATAATTTCTCACCCATCACCACCACCACGGTTGTATAGTCTGAGGTATGCACCTTTTGGAGAGGGTATTTCCACCACAAGTAAGTCCTACATTTCATGTTTCTTCTAAATTAGTTTTTTTCAATACATTTTGTTCTTTGACAACTTCTTACATGTATATAATGCATTCTGGTTACTTTTTCCCCAGCCTCCCTTACCTTCCTCCCATTGCTGCCAACCTCCATCCCCACTTCTTCCTTTACAGATCTCTTTCCCATAATCACAACTCTGTCTTGTTTTGTGTCCCATAAGGGCCATTTCTGTGACCATGGGTTTGGCACTATCCATTGGATCCTGATGGGTTCACTACTAGGCACACAGTTGTATACTATGCCTCTCCCAGAGTCTATTAGATTACACGCAATACAATCCATTATTATAATATAAATTTTTTATGAAGGCATAAATGAAAAATAAATGTTTCTATAACCATAAAATTGAGCCAAGAGTAAATTTCAGAACATTTCCGAATATTGTAAAGAATCTAACAAAGAGACCAATTCTAAAATGACTTATTTTTCCCAATCCTTCAGTTGGCTAGCCTTGACCTACCTGTTGCTGCAAATGCTGAAGACTGCAGTTTATATAGCAGTATAACATGATGAGTGATAAATCTGCAAATGAAAATACTAAGGACTTTCTGTGCCATTTAGCAGCCTTTAAAAAATGTCATTGGTTGGCTGCCTTCTCTATTCTCCCCACAGCAAATCTTTAGCAAATTCTTTGAACATAAAAAGGGAAGATTTAACGTCCTTCACTTAGCAAAGCTGAAAGCACAACTTTAAAAAAAATTAGCAGTATCATGTAGCATGAATAATAAAACCCGAGAGACCTAAAGGTCAGAAAAGCAAAGCAGCCAGCCACTGACTCTTGCCTCTGCCTCAGACCGAGAATGGGTGATGCTGCCTGCAGGATTCTCAGCTTGAGACTGAGAGTGAGACTCGTCTCCTCCCATCCTACAGCCTCTCTAGGATGCAGGGACAGAATGTTAAATGCCTACTGTAGTCCCTCTTACCTTTATAAAATTCTAGTTACAGTGTATAATCTCTGATCCTTTAACACACACAGTGTTACATATGAAGGAACAGAAGTTCTGTCTCTTGCTTAGCTTGTAAATAATAGCACTGAATCCAGGCTGGTTTTATGTTTCTAGAGTAACTTGCAAATGCATGCAAGTTTTTCAGTCTTCTAGATGTTCTTTGGTCCTCTGCCTGCCTCTGCCCTGTATGTAACTCTCCTTTTTATGGAAGTGCTTTTTTTTTAAGATTTTATTTATTATATACACAGTGTTCTGCCTCCATGTATGCCTGCAGGCCAGAAGAGGGCACCAGATCTCACTGTAGATGGCTGTGAGCTACCATGTGGTTGCTGGGAATTGAACTCAAGACCTCTGGAAGAGCAGTCAGCATTCTTAACCTCTGAGCCATGTCTCCAGCCCTGGAAATGCTTTTTTTTTTTAACCTAGTCTTGCTGTATATGCCTCCAGCCTTAACCTCTTGGTGCTAAGATTATAAGCATGCAGCACCAGCTAACCTTAGAGTAAAACCTGTTGTTGGTTTGAGACAGAGATGCTGACCAGGCTGGCCTTGAACTCACAGAGATTTGCCTGCCTCTGCCTCTCAAGTGCTGGGATCAAAGAGTGCGCCACCACGCTCAGCTAATTAAGCGTTTTAAAGAGTATGTTTAGTATTCATAGACTCTTCTTACCTTTTATGTATTTCTCAGCTCATCTAACTTCCACTTCACTATCAGTCAGGTCCTCCAGGGAAGCCCACTTGGATAGGTGAACGTGGGTGCATATGTACTTTTGGACACATACATGGACGTGTGAGATAGATTATTCTAGGAGCTGGCTCATGAGTTTATGCATGTGGCATGTATGAAGTTTGAGGATAGCAGACTGGAAACTCAAACAAGATTCCTGTGTTACAGACTCAAGGTAGACATTTTCTTTCTCAACTGGTTGAACAGGATTTACCCAAATGTTAAAAGATAATCTCCTTTACCTAAAGTCAGTCACTGCTTGTTTGTTTGTTTGTTGTGTGCCTGCCTACATGCTGTGCCCTCTGAGGCCAGAAAAGGGTGTTGTGTCCTGGGTCTGCTGAAACTGGAGTTACAGGTGGCTGTGAGCCACTGGACCTGAGGGGCAGGATCTGAGTTTCAGTTCTGAAAAATCAAGTGCTCTTAACCACTAAGCCATCTCTCTTGCCCTTGTTTGTTCTTTTAAGATAAAGTCTTTGGCCAGGCCTGTTGGTGCATGCTTTTAATACCGGCACGCAGAGGCACAATCAGGCGAATCTCTGAATTTGAGGCCAGCCTGGTCTTCAAAGTGAGTTCCAGGGGCTGTTGCATAAATCCTGTCTCAAGAAAGATTTAAAAAAAAAAAAAGATAGACATTTCTAGTACACCAGCTGGCCTGGAATCCATTGTGATATCCATGTGACTCAAGCACATGATGATCTCTCCTTAGCCTCCTGAGTGCTGAGATTGCAGGCATGCCTAGCCACCGCAACTTTTAGATTAGTGTTTGATCAAGCAGCCAGGTGGCTACAGCCTAGCCATATTAATACATAAATGTGCTGTCATGACTCTGTTGCTCTGCTGGGTCTTTATGACACAATCCGGTGGGCTCTTCTTCTTCTTTTCTTCTTTTTGGGTTTTTTGTTTTTTGTTTTGTTGTTTGTTTGTTTGTTTGTTTGTTTGAGACAGGGTTTCTTTGTAGCTTTGGAACCTGTCCTAGAGCAAGCTCTTGTAGACCAGGCTGGCCTCGAACTCACAGAGATCTGCCTGCCTCTGCCTCCCGAGTGCTGGGATTAAAGGTGTGCACCACCACTGCCCGGCTCCCAGTAAGCTCTTCTAAGATCTATCTTGGCTTACTTGATCGTTTTATCTCTTCTGACATAGCTGTCCATTACTTTTGAGCCCTGCTCCTTCAGGTCCAATGATAGTCCTCACACATTGTTCTGTCCTATTGGCTATATTCCTTTTCTGACAGTTCAAGTAATTGCTTATCTCCTCCCAGCTCTTTAATTGTTGATGGGTCTCTGGTGTCTTTACCCTTTCTCTTGTCTCCCTTTCTATCTTAAGAATTACCTCACCCGGGCAGTGGTGGCGCATGCCTTTAATCCCAGCACTCAGGAGGCAGAGGCTGGTGGATCTCTGTGAGTTCGAGGCCAACTGGTGTACAAGAGCTAGTTCCAGGACAGCTAGGGTTGTAATACAGAGAAACTCTGTCTTGAAAAACAAAACAACAACAAAAAAGAGGATTATCTCTTGGGGCTGGAGAGATGACTCAGTGGTTAAGAGGACTGGCTGGTCTTCCAGAGGCCCCGAGTTAAATTCCCAGCAATCACATGGTGGCTCACAACCATCTATGATGAGATCTGGTGCCCTCTTCTAGCCTGCAAGCAGAATACTCTATTCATAGTAAATAAATCTTTTAATTATCTCTTGGTGCTAGAGAGAGAGGTCAGCAGTTATGAGCACTGGCTGTGTTTCCAGACATCCTGAGTTCAATTTCCAACACCCACATCACAGCTCACTTCCATCTATAACTGTTGTGCCATGGGATCCAGTGCCCTCTCCTGGTGTACAGATGCACACACAGATAAAACACCCATGTACATAAAATAAAATAACTTTTGTAGACAGAAGTTTCTGTCCCACCTAGTTCCACAGCCAGTCAGTCCCAAAGAATACACAAAGGCATGTATTAATTATAAACTGTTTGGTCTATTAGCTCAGGCTTATTCTTAACTAGCTCTTATAATTTAAATTAACCCATAATTCTTGTCTATGTTTAGCCATGTGGCTTGGTGCCTTTTCTCAGTGCAGCATTTTCATCTTGCTTCCTCTGTGTCTGGTTGGTGACTGACTCTCTCTGCCTTTCCTCTTCCCAGAATTCTCCTAGTCTAGTCGCCCCCTGCCTGGCTGCTGGCCCATCAGTGTTGAGCATTATCCCACAGCAAACCCTTTTTGGGTTTTTTGTTTTGTTTTGTTTTTGGTTGGTTGGTTTGGTTTTTCGAGGCAGGGTTTCTCTGTAGCTTTGGGGCTTGTCCTGGAACCAGGTCTTATAGATCAGGCTGGCCTGGAAGTCACGCTTTGATTAAAGGCATGCATTACCACCTGGTGTAGGAGGGTCTTCTGTCTATGTATTACTTTCATTGGTTAAATAAAGAGACTGCCTTGGCCTTTTGATAGGACAGAAAATTAGGTGGACGAAGTAGACAGAACAGAATGCTGGGAGGAAAAAGGCAGTGTGGCAGGTGCCATGGCTCTCCTCTTCAAGACAGACGCTGGTTAGACTCATGTCAGTAAATCACAATCAAGTAGCGATACACATTAATGGAGATGGGTTAAACAAATATGTAAGAATTAGCCAAGAAGAGGCTAGATATAATGGGCCAGGCAGTGTTTAAATGAATACAGTTTCCATGTAATTATTTCGGGGGCTAAGCTAGCTGGGCCAGACAGAACAAAGGGCCTGTGCTCCTCTTGGGTGGCGGGTCACGGCCCGCTCCTCTTATTACAACAACCACAGCCCAGCTAGCAAACTTGTTTTAAGAAATTATCTTTTGCCAAGTGTAGTAGCATACTCCTTAAATCCAAACACTTGGGAGGCAGAGACAGGAGGATCTCTGTCAGAGGACACCTAGGACAGAGAAACCTTGCCCTCCCCCCCAAAAAATTCTCCTTTTAGCCTCGTTTCTGTTTATTCAGTTGTCTGCTGATGCCCACCTAGCTAGATGCTTGACAGACACCTCGGACTTCCTAAAATCTCCTCTAAAATGAATTTCGCATCTTTTATCTATCTTAGCCAGAGTTACCTTTCACTCCGACACAAGACAGGAACCCATCCTCTCTTATACTCTCTGTAAAACCCCCTTTCTATCTTAGCCAAGATAGCTCAACCCTGATTTTCCCCCCACCTGGAATCTTGTTTATTGATCTCTTTCTGATCTCGTGTACACTGCTGCAAAGTCTTGTTTCAGAATGCTCATCTAGGGACTCAGCAGTTAAGAGCCTTTGCTGTTTCCAGAGGAACCAAGTTTACTGCTCAGTACCCACAAAAGGCAGCTCCTACCTACCTATAACTGCAGCTCCAGGGTACAGCACCACCTTCTGACATCCAGAGATATTGCACTCACAGGCACAGACACAGGCATGATAAACATAAGAATGCATTTTTAGAAAATGCAGGGCTGGAGAGATGGCTCAGAGGTTAAGAGCACTGCTTGCTGTTCCAGAGGTCCTGAGTTCAATTCCCAGAAACCACATGGTGGCTCACAACCATCTGTAGTGAGGTCTGGTGGCCTCTTCTGGCCTTCAGGCATACATATAGACAGAATACTGTATACATAATAAATAAATAAATATTTAAAAAATAAAAGATGTATTTATTTAAAAAAAGAAGAAAGAAAATGCAAACCTAACACCAGTGAGATGGCTCGGTGTGTAGAGGCCCTTGCTGCCAAGCCTAGTGACCCAAGTTCCCTTTCCAGGGCCACATCATAAAAGGGAAGAACTGACTACTGCAAGTTGCTCTCTGACTGCACACACATGCACACACATAGTCAGGTTGATACATAAGAATAGAAATGAAAATCGACTTCATTGTGTTTAATTTTTTTTAGTAGCTTTCATTGCCCAGAGAATTAAGATCCAGTTGCCTAGAAGGCATACAGGTCTTGCGTGATGCGGCCTTCCCTCCTGATTGTCTAGGCCTTCTCTCCTGATTGTCTACCATTGCTTCTTGCCTAGCCTACTTTCAACCTATACTAAAATATTTTCAGAGTGCCAGACTTTTGTACCATTTGCCTTGATGTCTTGGACTACTGTCTTTTTTGTTTGTTTGGTTTGGTTTGGTTTTTTTGTTTTTGTTTTTCAAGACAGGGTTTATCTGTGCCACTTTGTTGTCTATCCTGGAACTAGCTCTTGTAGACCAAATTGGCCTTGAACTCACAGAGATCCGCCTGCCTCTGCCTCCCGAGTGCTGGGATTAAAGGCGTGTGCCACCATCACTGGGCTTGGACTACTGTCTTCTGCCTGCTTCCCTAGCCTTATTTTCGGGCATCAAGAAACATTTTCTCGGGACTCAGTTCTATCTTCTTGGTGTAGCCGTCTCCAGTCCCACACATAGACCCGACTGTCTCTTCTGACCATTGCACGGTTTTCCACTCATCTCTAGCACTTACTATTTTATTGTGTTTTCTTGGAGTATCACTTTTCAGAGGTCTGTGAGTTCTTCCTGTATGCACGGTGGCTAAAACGTTGCAGACATTCACCTGGCATGTGGTGGTGGCAGTGGAGGTGATGAGCCTGGAGTGGGTCCTAGCAGCTTGTTTAACTAGGAGTATGCTTCCACAACCAGGATTCCTGGGCTTAGGGACATGGGAAGGAGAATGGCAGTTCTCTTATTCCTTGACCTTTCTAGAAGCTGCTGCTCCAAATTTGGCACTAGATACCCTTTGGTCTTTACTTCTATTTCAGTATGATACCTACCCTCAGCCTTTGTTTTAATTTGCTTATATCCGTAGACAAGTTAAGAAAGGACCTTAAGTACTATTTCATTGTCTCACAGAGGAAAAAATTACTAACTTGGTCTCAGTGATTCTTATTTGGGTGACAACCCAACAGAGAGGTCTTTTCCAGCCAGCTAAAAGAAAGAACAAAACAAAAAACAAAAACTGGGGTGGGGTGGCACTTGCCTTTAATCCCAGCACTTGGGAGGCAGAGGCAGAAGCAGGCAAATCTCTGAGTTTGAGGCCAGCCTGGTCTACAAAGAGAGTTCCAGGACAGCCAGGGCTACACAGAGAAACCCTGTCTCAAAAAACCAACCAACCAGAAAACAGCACCAAATAACCCTTATCTTCTGTGTAATTTTTAAAACTTCCTTTGCCTTTAGAATATTTTCATGCATTTAATGTCAAATTAAAAACTAAATTAAATCAGAGCTGGAGTGATGGCTCAGCAGTTAAGAGTACTGACTGCTCTTCCAGAGGTCCTGAGTTCAATTCCCAGCACCCACATGGCTGTTCACAACCATCTGTAACTGTAGTCCCCTGGGTCTGGTGCTCTCTTCTGCTGTGCAGATATACATGCAATCAAAACATACATATACATAAATAAATATTTTAAAAAATCAAACAACTCTTGAGGGAATAAATAATGGTTTTTAAAGATTGTTCATAGAGTAATGAAGGTTTCTTGTCATTTTAACATGTCATTTTAACCAAGGGTCACACAGGTTATCAGAGAATAGTAGTAGTCAGCATAATGATTCCGGTTTCTCTGTTGCTTTCCACACTACACCTGTAGATGTTTTTGTGGTGTAACTCCTTATGCATCTAAAATTTATCCGAGTCTTAGTTTCTCAATTGTTTATATTAAATGGGTGAGGAATCCTTGGCCCTCTATGGAATGTGTTATCTTGGTTTTAGTTCGATCTGTCCCTTTTCCTTACTTAGTTTATCTTATGACTTTGTGTTATGTTTCTGAAGTAATAGCTTTGGCTTGTTTTTTTCCTGAATGTTTCTGCAGTTTGGTTGAGTATCTGGGTTTGGGCATCCTTCCTGCGCTTGGACTTCCTCTCCCCTTGTGACTCTTGGAAGACAGAAATCAGTATTTTCTGTGGAAGTCGAATTTTGTTTTTCTTTTAACATTATGTATGTATGTGTCTCCCCTCCCCCTTATCTTTTCAAAGACGGGAAAGAAAGCAGTGAAGGCCGTTCTGTGGGTATCAGCGGACGGACTCAGGGTTGTGGATGAAAAAACCAAGGTAACAGTTTTGTGAGTTCAGATGTTACTGCTCTTGTGATTTTTTAATCTCTGGTGATAAAATGGCGTTAAGTGGTTGTGGTAGCTCTGTAATCCTCCCACGTGTCCAGAGCACAGTCTTTTTAGAGACTTTTTCCATGTCCAGGAAACTAATTTAATCACTCATTTACTTTATGAAAAAAAAAACTCACATTTTGTTCTACATGATATAGCTTATTTCACGTACCAAGCATTAAAGTTTAATGCTAAGATATTGTTAAAATAATCTTAAGATGAGCCTCTCGACCATTCTCTTGCCCTAGCCTCCTAAGTGCTGGGATTGTAGGCCTGAGCCACCATGCATACTGTAATTGGTGGCTTGTCACCATTGGATCCATTTTCCCACCTTTATATTTTACCAGTTGTCAAAATTGGAATTAGTGCTTGTGACAAGGACATGCCATGATCTGCACAAATTAATGCAGATACAGAAGTTTGAACTTCAGATCCCTAACCTTTCTTTGAGCAAGATACTATGTTGTGGTGACACATGAATTTCTAGCATACAAAGAAACAGCAAATATGACTCATTCGTACAGAGAGAGCACAGACCCAATCACAAAATAGTCTGGGAGTTAGGAGCAGCAGACAAAACTTGAAAAGCAGGCATTACAGCTGCACTGAGGGATGTGAAAGAAAAGATGCTACTATTGAATAAACAACCAGGAAATCTCAGAAATTATTTTTTAAAAAAAGCAAAAATCCTGGGGCTGGAATAGAAAATTATACATCTAAAAAATACAGTACTTGAAGTGAAAAAATATCTGTTGGATAGAAATAGAGTTGGTTGGAAAAAAGGAAGAATATAGAACATTGTATATTATCAGTCTGACTTGTATAACAAAGGTAGTGGGACCTCACTATCATGTTTTTGCTGTATTTGCAAATAAACCAAGAGGATTTTAAGACATTGATTTATGTGTGCATACTGCCAAATTGGGCTTGGCAGTTACTGTGAGAGAGCTCCAAGCTAGGACCAACTGACACATACGTACTTTAGAATATGGAGATGAAGTAAGGGAATCATCTGAGCAAGTAATGCCTCATAGTCAAACTCACTGCTCCAACTATTAGATACAGCTATTCCATAGCCCAGTTGCAACCTGTGTAGGGATTCTGCATTGCAGAATTGACCATCCTCCTATAATACTTTTAAGAAGACCAAATAGCTCATAAGCCTTCTCTTGCTCTGTGCTTCCATTTTCTAGGACCTCATAGTTGACCAGACGATAGAGAAAGTTTCTTTCTGTGCCCCAGATAGGAACTTCGACAGAGCTTTTTCTTATATATGCCGAGATGGCACCACTCGGCGCTGGATCTGTCATTGCTTCATGGCTGTCAAGGACACGGTAAGTCCAGCATGGTATCTGCCGTCATGAGGGTTAATTTTAAACTGGAATTTGCAACAGCTGTATGTGTATGTGGTTGTTGGTGCTGTAACTCTTATAGAGCTTTCAAAACCTGCTCTCTTCAGGGGGAGAGACTGAGCCATGCCGTAGGCTGTGCTTTTGCAGCCTGTTTAGAGCGGAAGCAGAAACGGGAGAAGGAATGTGGAGTCACTGCCACCTTTGATGCCAGCAGAACCACTTTTACGAGAGAAGGATCATTCCGAGTCACAACTGCCACTGAACAAGCTGAAAGAGAGGAGATCATGAAACAACTGCAAGATGCCAAGAAAGGTACAGTGTGTTCTACTGTGGTGTGTTCGGTTGGTTGGTTGGTTTGGTTTTTCGAGTCAGGGTTTCTCTGTAACTTTGGAGCCTGTCCCTCTGTAACTTTGGAGCCTGTCCTGGAACTAGCTCTTGTAGACCAGCCTGACCTCGAACTCAAAGAGATCCACCTGCCTCTGCCTCCTGAATGCTGTGATTAAAGGCATGTGTCACAACTGCTTGGCTTTTTTTGGGGGGGAGGGGGTATGTTTATTTAATGCGGATTTTCCCAACAGGTTTATATTTGAAGCTATCAGAGACAAGTTTCCTACAGACAAAAAGAACCCTTGAGATTACAGATATAGCCCAGTGATAGAGCATTTCTAATATGGGTTCTATTTTTATCATTCTTTACCCTCCACCCACACCATACACTCAGAGATTTCTTAGCAACATATGAAGATCTTAAGGACAAAACTAAAATTCTTCACAAGTGCTTTATTTAGAGTGGCTTAAAAACCATATTCTTTCCATTATAGTGAGCTCCTCTGGGGAAGGTGAAGAGTGGTTGAAGAAGCTGCCGAGAAATACCCCTTGCCTATCCTGAAACAGAGTTAATTCCGATGTGTCTATCTCTATGAGACACAAATACCACCAAAGACCAACTTGGAGGAGGAAGCACAGCACCCAGGTGTAGAAACACAAAGGGAGCACGAGCACTGGCTACGGTGCTGGCAGCGAGAGTTCTGGTCTTATCCTGATGCTTTACTTCTCTAATGTTTTGGAGAGTGTGCAGAACCCAGAGCCAGCACTGAGTCTTCTACAGTAGCACTACTTTATTTTTTAAAGATTTATTTATTATGTGTACAGTGTTCTGCCTGCGTGTGTCCCTACTTAACAGAAGAGGGCACAAGATCTCCTTACACATAGTTGTGAGCCACCATGTGGTGCTGGGAACTGAACTCAGGACCTCTAGAAGAACAGCCAGTGCTCTCAACTGCTGAGCCAGCTCTCCATTCCCATCTACCTTATTCATTAAGACCAGGTCTCAGTTCAGCCCAGAGTTCACTGTCTTTGGATAGTTACACTAGCCAGCTTGTTTCAGGGCTCCCTTGTCTCCTCTTAAGTACTGGACTCTCTCTTACACTGAGTGTAAATGCCCACGCAGCATTGGATCCTGGGGAATCCAAGCTCCAGTTGTCAGATTTGTACAAAAAGCCCTTGACTTGCTGAGTCATCTCCTTAGCCTCTCATCCATTGGTTGTTTTACTAGATTTACAGTACTAAACATGAACCCCTTCCTTCAAAGTGGGCCCCGAATCCAATTAGAAAGTAGTTGGTTACTCGTACAATAGACCTCATCTATTGCACCACTGGGCACATCCCGCCTAGCCAACCACAGTTGCAGCTTGCAGGGTCCACTGCTGAGTAACACTGTGTGTGACAGTTTCCTCCAGCACAAGTCTAACTTGACTTCTTTGTCCTATGCCAGAGCATGTGACTTTAGTTATAGGGCTTTATCATCCAGATGACCCATCATTCTTTTGTTTTTAACATTTGTACGTGAAAGATATATGGTAGTTCAGAAGAGAGTGTTCGGATTCCCTGTGAGCTGCCATGTGAGTGCTGGGAATTGAACCTGAGCCCTCTGGAAGAACAGCCAGCCAGTGCTCTTAACCATCAAGCCATCTCTCCAGCCTTGTCTGGTTGTCTTAATAGAGGATAAGACAAGCAGGTATTACTAAACCTTCATCTGTTGGAATGTAGGAGGTCTGAACCATTTTCCAGCCTGTCTCTATAAGACAGGGGGGTGGGCAAGTTAAAGAACAAGATGGCTTCTGTGCCCCTAGCTCTGTGAACTCAGAATATTTGCAAGTCACTACTGAGGCCTATGGTCTTTTTCTTTGATTTTATTGAGCAGAGACAGATAAGGCAGTTGTTGGTCCATCAGTGGCTTCTGGCAACACTGCACCATCCCCATCCTCTCCCACCTCTCCCACTTTGGATACCACTGCTTCTCTGGAGATGAACAATCCTCATGCCATCCCACGCCGGCATGCACCGATTGAACAGCTTGCTCGCCAAGGCTCCTTCCGGGGATTTCCTGCTCTTAGCCAGAAGATGTCACCCTTTAAACGCCAACTATCCCTCCGCATCAATGAGTTGCCTTCCACTATGCAGAGGAAGACTGATTTCCCAATCAAAAACGCAGGTAATATACTCCAGCTCTGAAGCACCGCCACCTTCAGCGACAACACAGATCCCTCAGAGTTAGTCTCCTGTCTCTCTGAAGCTGTTAGTTGTATTGTGTGTCATATCCTATGACAGCAAACTAGGGCCCATGGGGGCTGGAGAGATGGCTCAGAGGTTAAGAGTACTGACCACTGACTGCTCTTCCAGAGGTCCTGAGTTCAATTCCCAGCAACCACATGGTGGCTCATACCCATCTGTAATGAGATCTGGTGCCAGAACACTGTATACATAATAATCAATCAATCAATTAATCAATCAATCTTTAAAAAAAAAAAAAACTAGGGCCCCTGAATAATATCCTCTCTTCCGTAAGTAGTTGACAGAACCACATGGGCTTTCTGGCTTGAGCCACAGGTTGGTGGTTTGTCCTGGTGTAGGTGCACTCTCCCTCTGCCAGCCTATTTCCAAACATCAGGGTTCCAAATTCTTTTTTTTTTTTTTTTTTTTTGATTTTTCAAGACAGGGTTTCTCTGTGGCTTTGGAGCCTGTCCTGGAACTAGCTCTTGTAGACCAGGCTGGCCTTGAACTCACAGAGATCCACCTGCCTCTGCCTCCCGAGTGCTGGGATTAAAGGCGTGCGCCACCACCGCCCGGCTTCCAAATTCCATTCTTACTGTGCTGCACAGGACCTGGGAGAATTAAAGAGGCTTTTGAAACATTTACAAGTTAATAGTACCACTGTCACCACTGTCAAAGCAGCAGAAGAAATGGGTCAGTGTTCCTTGTGTTTCTGGGATGTTGACTTCATAGGGAAGACACTCTAAATGGCTCTCTTATACAAATCTAAGGCCCACTGTTGAGCAGAAGCAGGAGTCGCTCACATTTGTTCATCACCTCTGTGTGTTCTCTGTTCAGCTGAGCCAGCCTGTAAGCTCTGTCCTTATCATATGATCTAGAGCTAAAACGTTAGATTTTGGCCCTATTCTACTTCCCTCTGAAACATGTCATGCTATCTCTATGACTGAACATGAGGAAGCTCTGGCTCAGTCGGCCCTTCTACTGACAACACTATAAAGTACCGAGGTAAGATCTGTGTGCAGATGAAACTAGGCTTAGAGGACAGTTGGAGATGGGTGACCACAGGAAGTCTTTACTGATACAAGCTCCAGAGGCTTCAAGTACCTGGTCAGTCTCCCTCTGGGGCAGACGAGGCGCAAAGGGCTTTGTCTTCTCGCAGACACACAGAGGTTCAGTACACGTGGTTTATTTGCTCGGGTGAGGAAGTGTTCTCAGAGTCTTTCTTCCCAAACACACAGGATCGC
Source organism: Arvicola amphibius (assembly GCF_903992535.2). NCBI lineage: Eukaryota > Metazoa > Chordata > Mammalia > Rodentia > Cricetidae > Arvicola > Arvicola amphibius. The sequence goes on from NC_052053.1 coordinate 95,147,332, forward strand.
AAACTTTCTTGGACCCAAACTCTAGGCGAAAGCAATCTTCCTGCTTGGCTGTCCAGACTTAGTATTAAGGAGTCTTTAGCGTCCTCAGCTCCCTTGTCTTTGACGTCACAGTTCATGTGCTAGGGACTTTAAAGAAGATGAGACTGGTGACAATGTCCTAATTGATTCGGGGCGAAGCTTTGTGCCCACCTTCGCCTGTCTTTTTTTTTTTTTTATAAAATTGCTTAATGTCTCTAGAACCTGATTGGGTCATAACTTCTAGGAACTTGCTGAAAGAAAATAGATTGCAGAAATCTTCCAGAAAGATCCGCCTATTGCATGCACCCTCACATTAAAATAAAAAAAAAATAACCCCATTAAATTCCCCACAATGTCATAAGAAGAAATAAATTTAGGGATTTGCAGAGAAAGAGACTCTATCTTAGTGTATAAGTTACTGACATTTTCTGCTTTGCTATCTGAAGTGTTCATCAATTAATTTACTGAAGTTGATGGTGTAGCCTGACAGTTGAGACTTGTCCTTCTGCAAGCAAAGGAGATAAAGTGAAAAATGGCTGCCTACAGCACAGTGTCATATTCCATTTCCTGTCTAGAACATTCTGCTTGCCTTGCAGTGCCAGAGGTGGAAGGAGAGGCAGAGAGCATCAGTTCCCTGTGCTCACAGATCACCAATGCCTTCAGCACACCCTCTGAAGACCCCTTTTCCTCCGCCCCAATGACCAAGCCAGTGACCCTGGTGGCACCACAGTCTCCTGTCTTACAAGGTTGGTAACCTCTGACCTCAGTTGTTCTCTTTAAACAATCCTGTTAGCATGCTGCTTGTGAACTGGAAGTTAGCATCCCGAGCTTGCCGTTATCCTCCTCTCCCTGCCCACCTCTCCTGTTTCCTGATGACCACTTCCATCATTTGGCACACATGTCATCTGCTAGTAAGAGTTTCTATAACCTCAGTCCACCACTTTATCTTCCTCTTGACTTAAGGGTCAGAACAGCCAGCCAGCTTTACAAAATCAGTAACTATCAGGATTGGTTCAGACTCTGTGCCTTCTAGCATAGTGATTCCCCACCAGGGACAATTTTGCCCTCTCGGAAAATTCGGCCTTCTTTGAATGGAGACATTTTGGGAAGGGATGTTAATTACAGCATCAGAAATCCTGCTAAACATCCTTCAGTGTGCAGGACGGGACCCACAGCAAAGATTACCCATTCCAAAATGTCAGTGGTGTCAAAATCGAAGAGACCTGGACTCACCTCCTCTCTACTGAGAGGCTCATAAAGTAGAAGAAGCCTTTCTGCAGCTCACTGGTTTATTTTAAGGTCTGTAACAAGTATCCTAAAATTGCCTTTGTGACAACAGAGTTACACTCCAGAATTGGAGCCCCCCCCACCCCCAGATGCTAATGAAGTCCTCACTCATGAGTCAACAGAGAATTTATGTCACTTAAGTCAGCGATGGTTTAGTCCATCTCTGGAGAGTACAGAGAAAGGGCTGCCCTGTAGGGCAGTGCCTTTACCCCTAGAAGAAGCTGCCATAAACCCTTGGCTTTGGTCTAATTCTGGAGCTCTGTCTCTTTTGAAGCAAATGCCATATGTGCTTTCTATCCAGCTGACAGACATTTGTAGTATTAGAAAAAATAAACTTGGTCTATTGAGCACTAAACAGTGCCTGCCACAGTGGAAAACCCTCACACGTTATCTTAGTTAAGCCTCAAATAGCTTTTTGAGGAAGGCATTACAAATAAGAGAAATGACTGGGTGGTGATACCACATGCCTTTAATCCCAGTACTAGGGAGGCAGAGGCAGGTAGATATGTGTGTGTTCAAGGCCAGCCTGGTCTACAAAGTAAGTTCTAGGACAGCCAGGGCACACAGAAACCGTGTCTCAAAAAAACAAGAAAAGAAAAATGAGGCCAAGAGGCTAAGAGACATGCCCAGACTCTACAGTTAGGATTTATGTCAAATCTTCCTGGACCAGTTACGTCCCGCTGGCCCTGACTGCTTACAGGGCACTGGGCATAAAACCTGGACAGAACACAGTCCTTTGTCTTTTGAGGGCATCCAGTTTATGGCTAAGGTGGTTTGTTGTTGTTCAGCCCCAGGTAAACAATACCTGTCGCCCTTTGTGTGGTTGTGCACTCCTAAAGAAGGGGAAGACAGAGTGTATCGTAGGGCAGGGAAGGCATGTGTCTGCCCCATGCTAGAGATGGAGAGCTGGAACACGGACTAGAACCTGATAGAGGAATCAAAGAACTAGGGCTAAGAGCTTTGAGTAAAAGGAAATGAGGACAGAAAGATCAGCACTTTGGGGTGTTATAAATATTACATGGGTGGGGAGTCTTAAAGGTATAAAATTAATTTTGTAGTAAATGACAATTGTGTTAAAGTAAATGAAAACACATGCCATTTGATTTCTCACTTGTAGACATACTAGAGTATGTATTCATGGTCTCTGTTTCTGAAGTTTCAATTGCCTGTAGTTAACTATCTCAAAGTATTAAATAGAAAATTCCAAAAAGAATTCATATATTTTAAGTTTTTACAATATGTTCTTACAATAATTGTTATTAACCCCTCAGTGTGTCTAGCTTATAGATGAAACTTAATCCTGGGTGTAAGGGTATGGGTAAAAACCCAGTATTATATAGGGTTTGCTACCATCTGGTTTTAGGCATCTGTAGAACATCTGGGAACGTATTTCCCAACCCCAGAGTTATGGGCTTTTGAAAGAATTAAATTTGGTAATGTATATAAAATAGTGTTAGCTTGATTCCCAGAATATACCAAGAAATTACTATACTCAACTTGCTATTGTTGTTGGCCTGATTTGATCTCTTGGAAAAGTGTAGAAGAACGAAATGTGCTTTATCTACTTAATTAGTCCAAAGCCTAGTTCTTGAACAGTCATGTTCAACTTAATTTGTATTAGATAGGCTTCATTTCCTCTCTCACATACATACTTTCATAGAACAGTCATCTGATACAGTCTTTGTCAGAAGGTGTGTGTGTCCACTGTAGGAAGCATGGTCGTCCCAGCACCAGCTGCGCTGCCTTGTCCTCCCACCAGTATAGCACATTGGCCTGGCTGCCCATCTCCATGGAGTAGCTTGGATACCCTGCATGAATTAACTCCATCAATGTTGTCTGCTCCCATTATAGCTAATGGCACTGACTCAGCCTTCCATGTGCTTGCTGCTAAGCCAGCCAATGCTGCTCTAGCACCCGTAGCAATGCCTGTGCGTGAAACGAACCCTTGGGCCCATGCCCCTGATGCTGCTAACAAGGAAATTGCAGCCATACGTCCGGGTAAGGTGGCCACAGATATTGAAGTAGATTCTGGGAGCAGGTTCTAAAATCAGCCAGTTACCTGAGTGAGGACTATAAAAATATATTCCCTCCCAGACAGAAGTGGCTGTGAGAACAGGCTCTAAAACTGGGGCAAGAGGATAAGCTGGGAGGCTCTCAGGACTGTAGAACCCAGCTATTACAGAGCGTTAGTGAGCCACCGTTCCCTGCAGCACCCCTTATCGCTGGACTTAACAGCACACACAGCTGCCTATAGATAAAGGTAGCTACCATAGTGCCGTGAACAATTTTTTTTTACACTTACTTTTCTGGAGTGTTTTGAGGCAGGATCTCACTATATAACTCTGGCTGGAACTCACTCCTAGACCTGCCTGCCTCTCCCTCCTGAGTGCTGGGATTAAAGGTGTGCACTACCAGTCCTGACTTTCGGTGTTTTTTCTTTTTAATTATCCATGTTTTGGGGGCTTTTGAGACAGTATTGCTATGTAGCCCTAACCTCTTGGTCCACTGCCTCAAACTCTTGTTCTGGGAGTGCAGGCGTGCACCATGGGTCCAGCTCTTTGACCTCCCACCCCCATCCCAGAGAATAAGCCAGTTTCTCTACTGTGGCTGCACCATGGCAACTTGATAGGCTTTTCGCACCTGTCAGCTGCCTTGGGTCAGGGGTTTGAGCCATAGCTGAAGAGCCTCAGAATGTCTTAAGATAAGCACGTACTCAGATTCTGCTTGTCCTTTTTGGCTGGTGACACTTCAGTTCCTCTACCAGAGCCACCAGTGTCCCATCATGGGGGCATGTTCCACACTTTAGGATCATTTACATAACTGAGGTTATCAAGAACGGCCTGCCTCTAATTCTTCCTCTGTCTTGTTGGTTCTAGGGACTGAGTGGGGTCAGTCTTCTGGTGCTGCCTCTCCAGGTCTCTTCCAGGCTGGTCATAGACGTACTCCCTCTGAGGCTGACCGTTGGTTAGAAGAAGTATCAAAGAGCGTCCGGGTCCAGCAGCCACAGGCCCCAACTGCCCCTCTGCAGCCAGTTCTTCAGCCTCCTCCACCTACTGCCATTGCCCAGCCAGCACCTTTCCAAGGAAATACATTCCTCAGCTCTCAGCCTGTCCCAGTGGGTGTGGTCCCACCCCTGCAACCAGCCTTTGTCCCTGCCCAGTCCTACCCTGTGGCCAATGGGATGCCCTATGCAGCCTCTAATGTGCCTGTAGTGGGCATCACCCCTTCCCAGATGGTGGCCAATGTGTTTGGCACTGCGGGTCATCCTCAGGCCAGTCATCCCCATCAGTCACCAAGCCTGGCCAGGCAGCAGACATCCCCTCAGTATGAGACAAGTAGCACCACCGCCAGTCCCTTCTTTAAGCCTCCTGCTCAGCACCTCAATGGTTCTGCAGCTTTCAATGGTGTAGACGGTGGCAGGCTGGCCTCAGGAAGCAGGCATGCAGAGGCCCCTGCAGCCACCTGCCCAGTGGATCCTTTTGAAGCCCAGTGGGCTGCATTAGAAAGCAAGTCCAAGCAGCGCACTAATCCCTCCCCTACCAACCCTTTCTCCAGCGACTTACAGAAGACGTTTGAAATCGAACTTTAGACAGTTTCTGCGACATGTCTTTTTCTGTACTTAGGCAGAGGAGCAAAGGGGACTTTTGCTTTCCTGATCAGTACACTTTTTACTAATCCCAAAGGTCCCAAGGAGCGAGTCCAAGCTCAGAGTACAGTGAGGGGTGATGTCCAGAGAGGAAAGCACTCCTGGAGAGGACCGCTCTGCAGCAAGGCTAGAGAAGTCAAGGAGACGTTGCCTTTTGACCGCTCTCATACCCTTACAAATTTCTGGCAACAGAGAGGCAGAAGTATCTGAAGAGGAATCTGTATTCAAAGCACATTTACTGAAATATAAAATGTAACAGTGAGCAAAACAATCTCCCTTTATTCTTCAGGCCAGTCACCCATTCCTCCCAGTACTGGCCTGACTTAGAACAGTGTGGCTTGTACAGGCTGGGAAGCGAGGCAGGCCATGCTGCCCTGTTCACAGGAGGGCTCAGCAGCAGCTGCCCAGCAGAGCTGTGTCCTGGGGATAAAGCTGAGCTTCCATTTTGAATAACAGAATAAATATTATAAATATATATATATCAAAAAAGCCAAAATCTTTATTTTTATGCACCTAGAATATTTTAAATAGTTCTCAATATTAAAAAGTTGTATGAGTTGTAAGTAATCTTGCCAAAAGCGAGCGGGTTAGTTGTAAGAAATTGTACATAAGATTGATTTATCGTTGATGCCTATTGAAGAGAGAGGGTCGGGAACTGTGGACAGGAGCCCTGGCTTGTCTGATCACTCATCGTAACTAGCACGTGCAACAACAATCATACTGATGACCAGTTCAGCCACTAGGTTGTAGTTTTAAATAAAATGAAAGCAGTGTTCTTGTTTTAAACCTATGGTGAAACTCTAATGTCATTATTTTAGTGGAATCAATCTACGCTCTAGAGAATGTATTATCTTTTATGTATCATTGCAGTTTCCTTATGTTAATCCTTTATCATTAAGGTGACAGTGACATAATATCCAGAAAGGGAATGCAGGCTATTGTGTTGGTTTGTAGTATGGGTCTTAATGGGTTTTGTCCTTAAAGTTTTGTTCCCATAAGTTTTATAGGGATGAGGATTCTGGATTTATCTGCTCTGTGTGTCCGTTTCCCCGTCCTCCCCGCCATGAACAGAACATCCCATGCCAGTTGAAGCTACTTGACCTCGGGTAACAACGTGAGACCCCATCTCATTTTTACTTTTGAACGTTGGCCTTACAATCAAATGTAAGTTATATATACATATATATATTTGTACTGATGAGAATTTATAATCTGCTTTAACAAAATAAATGTTCGTGGTAGAAGCTTTTGCCCATGAAGGGCTGTTCTTATTTGCAAGTGAACTTCTAGTTCTGTTTTTTATTCCCCTCTACTGCCAGTTTCTAGTTTGGACTAGTATAGTCCTTAGCTGTCGTGGGTGCACCAGTGACTGTGGTGCTCAGAGTTGATCTGCAGCAGCAGCATGGACCGAAGCTGGGACTCCTAGTCACAGGGGTGCAGTGGTGCTGTATGGATAGACAGGGTCTCACTACGTAGTCCTGGCTGGCTTCGAACTCAGAGATCCACCCACCTCTGCCTCTCAGTGCGCCACCACAGCCTGACAGCACTGCTTCCCTGAGGTGCAGCTTAGTGGAATGTGAACTCAGCATGCCTGAGATCTCCCACCACGCATGCGCGTGCACATGCACACAAATACCTATAATACCAGACTATTCACCAGCCCAATTAAATCAAAATTCCAATGGGAGGGTCCCAAGCTGTGCTTCAGATCTTGAGGAATGTGTTTCTGCAGTTTGTTACACTCTGGTTAGCAGGGTAAGCACCCTGGTCTAGAGCATTTACTGTTGCCGCTCAGCTTCCTGCTTGTACCTGCAAACAGCTGACACCCAACCGTTTCTCAGCTCTCTCCTTTCTGAGCAAGATGACCTGAGACACAGCTTCTACATGCAGCCTTGTTTTCCAGCCAATGTCAGAGCTTTGATACTAGATAGTCTTCTAGGAGAGTCTAGGAGTTAAAGTGGGAAAGCCTTGGAAGCTCACTAAGTGCATGCCTCTTCCTTGAGTGTTACTAAGAAATCAGAGGTTCTAAAAGATGAAGGATCCCTTCCTGCATCTCAGACTAAAAACCACTTCCCCAGTCGTGACTGGCACCCTCAAACCTGTTAATGCTGGGTTTTGTGGGTTTGGGGCTATTTAGAGACAGGGTTTCACTCTGTGGCCCAGGCTGGCTCACACTGGGGCATTCCTGCTTCAGCCTCCCAGGCATTGGGATTCTAGGTATGCACCACCATTCCCGGTGTGGGTTCCAGGTCACACTCGGGTCATCAGGCCTGGCAGTGGATGTTTTAACACCGCTGCTTTCAGCATAGGTCTCACTTTCCTCTAGCCACACATAGGCTGCTCCACAGATTCCCACTGAGGGAAGCACGGCCAGTGAACTGTGTGCTCCTCAGGGCACATCTCTGCAGCCTAGTTCTTTCCCAATATCTTCACACTCAGATTACAGTCCATCTGGCTTTTTCACCCCACATCCCTAAAGTGAGGCCGTATGATTGTATTCCACCTTGCTGAGAACTTTCCCAAACTCACTATGAACTCCATACAGCTATAGATTGACGCCAGCTGTGCCACTACCCAGGAGGATGGAGAGGCCTGGAAGACAGCTCACCATCTGACTTTGGGTTCTAGCATAGAATACTCTGAGCAGTTGCCACTACTGCTACTGTCACATGCCTCCCTACCCAGCTTGCTCTGTAGTGTGGTGAGTGGATCCTCTGTACAAATTGAGCATCCCTCACTCAAAATCAAACATACTTCTAGACGTTTCCGCAGGCTGACATGGCATATGGGTGTTTCCGGCTTCCAAGCATTTCAGATTTTTAGATTAGGGATGCTCAACTAGTAAAGTCTGCAAATATTTAAAAGTTTACAACACTTTGGTCCCAAGCATTTCAGATAAAGGATCCTCAATGCAGCAGGAACTATAAAGAGAAGGTGAAAAGGAGCAATTCTGTATAAGTGTAGTCCTCTTCTCAGCAGCCTGACGTCATAGCACACAGACCCTGCTGAGCACTACAGGGGAGGCTGACACTGACAGCTGCTGGGGCTTAACCCTGGCTTCCTGAGAGGGCCAGTATCTGAGGGGTGACTCCTTTGCAAGCCATGTCTTACCATCCCTTCTCCCCAGCAAACTATCCGGAACTGGAGCCACAGCTAGCCTTCATCCCTGCTGCCAGTCAGGCTGAGCATTTGGCTGGAAGCGAGAACAGCTGGCACAGCAGAAGCTGGAGTAATATTCATTGCCACAGAGCTGGGCCTGCAGGATCAAGGCACAGTTGGCCAGCTCCGGCTGGTCGATGCACTCCCTGCCCAGGTCCCTGGACTGAGCGACTGGTGCTGTGGAACAAGAGAGAAAGAGCTGAGGCAGCTCCCCTGCCACAGCTTCTCACCTGGTCCACACATACTTGATCAGCAAGAAGGGATTATGGCTTCCGCTCCTTGCTGGCCTCACTAGTGGTCCTCCTGTGTTGCCTATCTGCAGTCTCAGCCCAGTGCACAGCCTTTCCCAGACTCCCCCTGACTGGATCATCAGATGGATCTGCCCTCACTGTCCAGAGCCAAAGAGCCACAGGACAGCTCTGTTGGCCCGGATTGGAAGGAAGGAAGGATAGGTAGGGTCAGTCCTAGGAAAGCTGGAAGTCAGCGAGAGCTGCCATTGTCCCTGGTGCTGCTGAGTCCTCCAGCCTCCCCAGCTCACCCGTCTCCTAGCCCCATCTTTCCTGCTTTCCACCAGAGAACGTGATGAATCTTCAAAGCCCTGTTAGCCGTGGCCGATAGCGTAACCCGTGCTACCTCACCTTTCCTAGGAGTTTGTCACTCAGATCTATTCTACTGCTGCGTCCTAGTTACCCTCTCTGCAGGATCTGTGCTGCGCTGTCCCCAATGTCCCCACAGCCAGCCATACAGGGCTGAGTCTCTTCATTTCCCTGCTCCTTCAGAAGACCCCATGAAAGACCAGACCAGCTGAGTGGCCTTAGAAGGGTTTGGCATTCTTACCAACATAACTGGAGCATGGTAGCTAACCCACGTGTACACGCTTATTTTTCAAAATCAGGAACTTTCATTCCAACTATCTGCCGTTGCAGGTCTAACCTATCACAGTAGACGGTCCCTTCCCTACCCAGTTCCCTTGGGCAAATTTCTTGAGCTCTAGGGGCCTCTGCTTCCTTCTCTGAAATGGAGAGGAAATAGTGTCTGCCTCAGAAGGGTGTTCTAAGGACTTAAAACAGCTGGTCCTGGTGGCACAGGCCTGCAGTCTCTACTTGGGAGGTTGAGGCAGACCACGGCTTCAAGGCCAGCCGAGGCAACTCAGGGAGACCCTATCTCAAACTAAAAATACCCAAAAGAGGCATAGCAGTGTAGTTTGGTAGTAGAGTGTAGAGTGCTTGTCTATAACAGAGAAGCCACTCACGACAGCACCCAGGACATGCAATAACCATGGCAGAAATTTGAGTGCTTACTGCTGTCTTGACCCCACAGCAGTGTCTTCCTCAAAAAAATGAAGCAGGGGTAGAACAGGTGCCAGACTGCCTTCCAGTCCCACAGTGTTTCCTGCTCTTCACTAAGCCCTCATACGCAAAACAGTTCGGATTTTACTCTAATGTGCTAGAAGCCTAAGCCCACCCCATGCTAACACTGACTCCAATGCCGCCAAAGCCATGACTTGGGCAGCATGAGACAGTCACTGTGTGACTATCAGAAAACCAACTAACGAGAGCATCTATCTGCAGGCTGGTCAATGGAAGAGGGGAACAGATGGAATTCTGGAGAGATGCTTCTAAAATAAGTAAAGGCTGCAACATCCAGCAGAGGACAAGAGAAAGGAGGCTTGCTGTGGCCATGAGTCGGGTCAGGAAGTTCAGCATGGTGGCTTCACGTCACCAAAACCCCACTAGCCTCCACTGTCAAACTTCCATTGTCATCTGGCCTCCCTCACGGTAGACACATCTGCAGTTGGTCACAAATGTGAATGTCCAGATCCCCTTGGATTGTTTGTTTTTGAGGTGGGTTTTGTGTGGCTTTTGTTTTAACACAGGGATGGTGCTCACGCTGCACTCAAACTAGTAATCCTGCTATGTAAGCCACGTGCTAGGATTCCTCAGTCCTCATAACGATTGCCCACCAGACCATAGGAGTCTGCATTCTTGGTCTTGTCCGTCTGGCTAGTGTAGAGATGAGATGGATTTTCTAGGAACAGCAGAGGTGGAGTATGTTCTCACCAGGGTGCTGCTGTTCACACAGGTACACCGAGCCACCAGCTATCTGAGTTCCCTGGGTTGCAGAGCACTGGGCTGGGTCCTGGGGCCCCAGAGTGAGAGTCAGTCTTGCAAAGCAACATTTCAACACACACCTTCAGCTCTGGCCAGTTCCCACGCTCAGCCTCACAGCCAGAATGACAGCCAGCACTGACCCCAGCCCTCCCATATTGGCACTGGAACTCGGCTTGTCGTGACTGTTCACGGAGACTAGGCAGTCAGTGCCCCGGTACCTCCGTGCCAGGCACCATTCCCCAGGATCTGCCTCAGGTCTGCGAGAGCTGGCTGCCTGATGAGAGGTTCTGACCTGCTGCTCTGACCTTCCCTGAAACACTAAGACCTACGGAGAGCAGAGCGAGTGGTCCCCGCTCCCGCCCTGTCATTCCAACACAGCTCCCGTGAGTGGGAGCTTTAGCTTTAAGATGCCAGTTCTAAGATGCACCCGGGAGAGTAAAGTAGCCTTGGCTACATAGAAAATTCAAGGCCAGCCTGGGCTACAAAAGGAAAGAAAACCAGGAGTCAAAAAAAGCCTGGGTTTGGTTCCCAGCTGTCCACACATCTGCTGTGTGGATGACGAGAACGTCCCTGTAACTCTCTGGGTACCTGTCTCATGGATAAAAGGATGAGGGTGACCCTGCCCTCTGTTACATGCCTAGATGATCAAAGAGATACTTTCCCATCCTTTTTTATATAAAAATTCCGACTATACATGATTTGGTAAGGAGACTGTAACCAGACATTGGTCAAAGAATCATCTGTGCCTTTTAAGAATAAGGCCTTTTATTTACGTATGTATTTATTGCTAGGGATGGAGTCGAAGGCCTTGCATGTTAGGCAAAAACTGCACTGAGCCCAGCCCCACAGTACCGTCTGCCACCCTTGATTAGAATGGACAGATTTTAGGGGTCTGTCTGTCTTAAAGCATTAGGCTGGCAGGGTTCTGAGGAACTTGCAGTGCCAGCCTGAACCCTTCCCCACCTCTACACCTCAGCCTTAGGTAGTGAAGTAGTCCCAAGCAAAGTGGGGCTCTGCGGTGACACCGAATGCCTGCCCCCAGTTACAATACCAGAAGCTAGAAAGTGAGCGCAGGTGAGAATGAGATCGCTAAGCCTGTGTCCTGCAGTGCCCAGCTGGCCTTCAGGACAGCAAAACCCAGGGACAAGCCCCTCTTACCTGGCAGGGCCACCTTCACTTGGGTGCTGTGGCTCACAGCCTGGTTCCCACGGTAGGCACTGCATGTGTAGGAGCCCTCGTCCCTGGGCCGCAGGTTGTGGATCAGCAGTGTACCATCTGGAGACTGGTGCACACGGTGGCCGTCTGCCTGCACTGGGAGTCCATTCCTGGAGGGAAGAGGACATTGGGAGAGCCATCCAGGGCTTCCGGAGACGTGCCCTGGGAGGCCTGGGAGATAAGATATTAGCCAAGGCTATTCCAGAGCGAGCCTTCTCTCTCCTCAGGGAAGTGAGTAGGAGGACATTACCAAATCCAAGTGACACAGCTGAGCACTGAGTTACAGATTGCCTTGGATCCACAAAGGAACCCACTCCAGCTTGTCACTGACAGATGCCAGGCCCTGTGTCAGGAGGAAAGGTACATGTAACCTTCAGGGAGCCTTTCACAAGAAACGGGTCAGCTGAGCTGAGGAGGGGAGGCGGCCGCACAGCTGGCCAACAGAAGGGGAAAGAAACTAGGGATTTGGGACCTTGAAGACAAGCCACAGCCAGATCAAGAGGAGGCAGGGGGAGCCAGACAGAACCTGCTGTGGCTCCCAGCAAGGGTTTAAGCAGGCTCTGGGAGTGGCTAGAACGCCTTGAGGGGAGCAGGGACAGTCTGGGGGGAGGGCCTGGAAGAGAGAGCAGGGGTATGGAGAAGATAACGGAGCACCGAAGTAGACACAGTTGAAGGCAGATGTGGGAGGCAGAGATGGTGGCTCTAGGGCCACCCCGTGAGGGCAGCTAGGTGACCAGGTCTAGCTCATTGGTGCCTTCCCAAACGGAAAGAATGACCAGTGAGACGTTTGGATCTGGGATGCCTGTGAGAGCTGAAGCCAGAAAGCCCAGACCCAGAGTGTACCAGCACAGAAGGACCTCTCTCCTGGAAGAGCACATCTCTAAAGGCGTCCCAGGTAAGAGCTCCGAGGACAGCAGGGAAGCCATGGGAAGGGAGTGTTGAGAAGAGTGGCCAGTAGGGGTGGGGAGGTGAGTGGGTGGCCTCTCTGGAGCAGGGGCTGGATGTAGGTTATCGGGCAGACAGCAAGATGTACAGCCATGCTATGAAAGAGGACACTATGAGGACACTATGAACACAGAAGCCCCTGGCATCAAAGCCACCTAAGTGGCAGCTGACTCCATGGTCACCATCACTCGCCAGCAGGGCACCCCCTCAGGAAATACTTGCGTTTGACCTCTTGTTGCTTCTCCCAAGAGCATCCTTCCCTCTCCTTACCCTCCCTGGCCTTGTCCTTGACTCTCTCAGATCCAAAGCCTCACTTTCTTCTGTGTATAACCAGCACTTGGGGGAAAACCTGGGCCAAGGCCACCTCTCAGCACATAGTGCCCTGAGGCCCCCAAATCTCCACTGACCCCCAAATCTCCAGACACTAACATAGGTTCTGACATGTTCTAAAGAAATAGAGACAAAAGATAGTTGCTGAACTTAAATACACTAGCTGATCTGGAATCAGGCTCTGAAGTTGCGGCTGGAGAGATGGCTCAGCAGCTAAGAACGTGCTCTTGCAGAGGACCATGGTTCAGTTTCCAGAAGCCACATGGTGACTCACAACTATCCGTAGCTCCAGTTCCAGGAGATCAACCAACCTCTTCTGACCTCCACAGTACCAGGAAAACATGTTTTATATAAACATACATGAAAGCAAAACACTCATAAGTAAATTTGGAAAAAAAGACTAAAAATCTCCAAAGCTGCATGCATCCCTGTGGTTCTCAACATGGAGGAGACAGAGCCATGTCTAGAAATACCGTTCACTTTCTAACCTGGGCAGAGAGGATGCGACTGGCCCTAGCAGGTGGATGCTCTCGATGCTGCTAAATATCTACCATGAACAGGTCTAAAACAGCAAGCTTGACTGGCCCAATATTTCAATGATGCTAAGATTAAGAAACTGTAGTGCTGGGTATGGTGGCATATACCCTTAATCCCAGCCCTCTGGAGGCAGAGGCAGGTGGATCTCTTGAGTTTGAAGCCAGCCTGGTCCATACAGTGAGTTCCAGGCCTGTCAGAGCTACATAGCGAGACCCTGTCTTGGAAATACCAAAAGAAAATTAGAAATTAGTCAGGCAGTGGTGGTGCACACCCCTTTAATCCCAGCACTCAAGAGGCAGAAGCAGGCAGATCTCTGCGAGTTCAAAGCCAGCCTAGTCTACAGAGCAAGTTCCAGGACAGCCAGGGCTACAGAGAGAAACCCTGTCTCAAACCCCTCCCCGCTAAAAAGGAAATTGTGTCACCCAGCTAGTAGAAGCCTCTAGGGCTTCATGATGTGGGATGAGGGTGCTTCGGCCTCAGAGTATGATGGCATATGGTGACAGTGGCATTTCTGACAGAACGAGACAGTGGGAACATGTACGGGCTAAAACGCCACTTTACCTGGACCACCTAATGTTCACACTCTCTCCAGCCACCACACACAGAAGCCTGGCTGTGTCGCCCTCTGGCACTGTCACCGAAGGAGGCAGGCCTGTGATGGTCAGCTCCCCTACACACAAGACAACATCGTCAGTGGCTGACACAGACCCCTCCCCCACTCCACTGGACCGCCCATTGGCCCCCCACTCGGCACCATTTTTTTACCCAGAACTCGAAGCTGAACCCAGCGCTGGTCACGGTCCTGCCCATTAAAGGCAACACAAGTGTAGAAGCCACCATCATCCACAGTCACCTGGCTGATGACCAGAGAGCCGTCAGGCTGCTGCTGGTGCCTGGGAACCAAACAGAGCCAGTTAGCTTTGACCCGCGTAAGGGGCTGAGCAGGGCCCCTGCTGTTCAAAAATGTCGGCCAAAGAGCAGCTGGCCTCAGCCCCTCACACAGCCCCGCTGCCGACTCTCTCACTTGACAAGACTTGGCTTTTAAACTCAGTCTAACAAAGGCTTTCATGTTTTCTGATTTAAAAAGTATTTGAGGCCAGGCATGGTGGCTCATGCCTGTAATCCCAGCAGTCAGCTGGAAGCCAGCAGGATTGCCATGAGTTTGATGCCAACCTGGTATACATAGAGACTATCAGGCCGCCTGAGCTACCGTGTGATGCCCGATGTTAAAAACAAGAAGGGGAAGCCGGGCGGTAGTGGCGCACGCCTTTAATCCCAGCACTCGGGAGGCAGAGGCAGACGGATCTCTGAGTTCGAGGCCAGCCTGGTCTACAAGAGCTAGTTCCAGGAGAGGCTCCAAAGCTACAGAGAAACTGTCTCCAAAAACAAAAACAAACAAAAAACAAAAACAAACAAGAAGGGGGCTAGGGAGGTCGTAGTTTGTAAAGGGCCTGCCTTGAGGCATGAGGACTGAATTCAACCCCCAGAATCCACATTTGGGGCCGGGGAAGGCAGGCAGGCATGGTGGGGGAAAAACAGAGGGGACTCCTGGGCTTGCTGGCCAACCAGCCCAGTCTACTTGTCAAGCTCCAGGCCAATGAGAGACCCCGTCTCAAAGAAACAAGGTGGACGGTTCCAGAAGCACACATGGACTTGCAATATAATTTCAGACTAGATTTCTAGTTTGTATTTTGAGACGGAGTCTCAATGTGTGGCCCTGGCTGTCCTAGAATTCGATATGTAGACCAGACCGGCCATAACTCACAGAAGTCCACCTACCTCCCCCTCCAGGGTGCTGGAGTTAAAGGCTTAGATTTCTAGTTTTTGCCATACACAAAGTGGACTCGAACCCTGACCCTATGGTGAGCTGTGTGGTGTTGAGCTCCTGTGTGTGAGCTGCTGGCAAGAAGAACACACTTCAGTGTGGCCCCTGCAGCTCACACAACAGTGAATGGGCCTCAGTGCGAAGTCAGTAAATGCCAGCAATGGGGACCATCGAGGGGCATTCAGAATCCACCTCCCTCCTTGGCGGGCCTCTCATTTCTGTCTGCCGTACTTTGGAAATGCCTAGAGGCCTTGTGCTTCAAAACCCCCCTTTCTCCAGAGTCTGGAGTCCTGTCCTGCTCTGGCCTCCATAGGATGTGTGGCTGGAGACAGGACAGGTGGGCAGGGGAGGGGCTGAGTGAACCTGGGAGAAGAGACCAGCTGCCCATCTCTTTGCCACTCGATGGTGGGGGCCGGGAAGCCTTCAGCACGGCAGGTCAGCCGGATCCTCTGGCCAGGACTGGCATCCACCACCCCAGGCTGAGTCCGATCCAGACGCAGCCTAGAAAATAAATTGTACTCAGCTTAGGGGCCCTGGCTGCTACTTCTCCCCAAAAGAATCCTCTGCATGAGCCCCTTTCTCCCTTTCTGGTCAGGGTTGGATCCCTAAAATTATCCCTTAATCCTTTTTAGGACACCAACATTGTTATTAAGGACTGGAGAGTAAAGGCTCTGCTGGCAGCTACCATGGCTGACTAAACGCACCCAGTGTCCCTCTGCCCACCTTCTCCTGTCCTGCATATCTGCCATCAGGCCCTGCCGGGGATGCTCCCTCTACCCCCAAATCCCCAGAGATGGAACCACCCCCTCCAGGCCAGCTCAAGGCACCAGGCTTTTCCAATTGCCACCTCTCCAAGCCCCAGGCACTGGCTGGTGAAAACCCAACCCCAGCAGACACTTTCCCTTATCGCCTATAGAGACCATGGACCCTGAAGGCTCTGAACGTGTTGTGACCTATTCAGAGAGCATTAGGACATGGTGTGCTGTTACCTGCTAGCAGGTCTGAGGTGTGGAGAAGAGATAACCCCTGGGCCACCAGCTTCTGCTCCAGAGTCCCGAGGACCATGGCCAGGGTCTGGGTGCCTGGTCTGAGGGAACTGCCTTCGCTGGGCCTCGGACAACACTGGCATGTCACCCCCTGTCATACATGAGGCCAAAAGAAGCAAGTATGAGCTTTGGAGAGGTGGGAATGAAAGAGGGGCCTGAGACCAGCAAAGCCCAGTGGGGACAAGAGGGTGTTGTCCCTGCCCCAGGAGGGTGCGACCAAGGAAGAACCCAGGCCTTTCTCAGGTGGATCAGGCCTCCCTCCCTCAATCCCACTCTGATTTGTGAGACTCTGGGAGGTGGAGGGGGGATAGGACAGAGACCTGTTACTCGAAGCTGGATTTTCTGGGGGTCATGGCCTGGTCTGTGGCTGCCACAGCTATAGGTGCCAGCATCCTCTGGCCTCAAGGGGCTGATGATGAGGGAGCCATCTGACTGTAGCTGGAACCTGATGGAGGGAGAAGAGGCACATCTTTGGGCCCCTGGTGGCTCTGAGTCCTCTGCCACCCATAATACCAAAGATGACCAAACAGCCCTCGGAGCCCCAAGCCTCCCAGGGAATGCCAGAGGGGTCTCCCCAAGAGAGGACCCTGCACACACAGATGGAAGGTAGCTGCTGCTCCCCGCCTTCTCCCACAGAGAGAGGACTGTGGTTTTACACCCACCTATCAGAGAAGAGGGCCTGGCCATCTTTCTGCCACCTTGTTTGGAACTCCGGGGAGGTGTTGCCAGGGCAAAAGAGCTGTACCGCCTGCCCGACAGATGCCTGGACCAGGGAGGGCTCCGAGCCTGCCAAGCTGATCCTGGAGAGGTGAGAGGTTTGGATCTGCCTCCTGGGAGCAGATCACCAGGGAAGGGTCTTCTGTAGGCATTTGCAGGGCTAGAGTCCCATGGGCAACTCCGTCTTCCCAACCCCGCCACACCCCCAGGCACTGCCCCTCGGGCAGCTGTGCAGCAGAACAAGGCAGGCAGCCCAAGGGGGTAGGGGGAGGCTGAGGAGGGCCACGCATGTCAGTTCATGTGGGGAGCCAACCAAGAGGCTCGGGCCTGGCAGCACGTGCTTTGGTTTCTTAAGTCTATTTCCCCAAACCCTGTGTTAATATGATGGAACAAGGGTGATAAATAACAGAGCCCATATCAAAAGTTATGATATATTCCAGGAATGAAACATTACCGCCATTTCACAGGTCAAGAAATTGAGGCTCTAGCCAGCTTTTCTACCTAGACAGAGACCTCAGGGTACAGTAGCTAAAGCATAGAGAGAACCTGCGAGCGGATACCTCAGCTAAGCCTACGTCTCCAGAACCTCGGCATCCCTGTCTGTAGTGTGATGGTAACAAAACCCACCTGGCTGGGCTGTCTGTCTAGGGCTCAACCCCTGCCTAGGTAGCCATTGCCCTTACCTGGGAAGCAGGCCTCACCTGTAGGAGCTACGTGTGGGTGGCACTGGTGGTCCAGCATCTCTACCCAGTCCAGGGACTCTGGGCCGGAGGTCCTGATCTCCGGGGCGGTTTCCATAGGCTGGGGGGTAGTGCACCTCCCCAGGCTCCTCTTCTCTCCGCCAAGGGCTTCCAGAAGGTGAGGGCAGTCTCGGGACTGTGGCCCTTGTCCTGTGCCAGTCAGGTTCCTGCTGGCCTCCAGGACCACGCTGGCCACCGTTCATGTGGACACGATGCCCAGAGGCACCTGCCTCGGGATGGCGGGGCCCAGGGTGCTCCCGGCAGCTATTCATGCACTCCTGCTCCGATGCAAAGTTATTGGCATTGCCGTGGCAGCCGCCATACCAAAAGCGGTTACACCGGCCCACTGATGGCACAAAGTACCAGCGGGCAGCCCAGTCTCCGCATGATCCAGGAGCACTGGGCAGCAGACACCTCACTGGGTAGGCTGTGGATTGCGGATGGTACATGTCACCCAGGTGGCCAGTGGTCACACCGCCCTCTCCTCTCAGACTTTATAGCTGTTCTGGTTCACGGCTCACAGTTTCACTCCTGCTGGGACCTCTGGCCGCCCCAAGAAGCCTAGGATCTGTGCTAAACTTGCTTCGGCTGGGTTACACCTTCACCCATACCCAACTAGAGTCCCCAGGAAGAAACGACCTTGAACAAGCTCCCTCACCTCCCTTCCAGCCTGGACCTCTGGGTGTGCACACACAGGCCAGCTAGAGTTGGACTTCACTGTGACCTCCCCTGAGGGACTGTGAGCGAGCCCAGCAGGAGATCCGCCCTCGTCCTCATCCCCGGGACCATAGCTCTAGCCTGCTTGCCCTCACGGCCCTGCTGGCCGGCGTGGATAGCCTGTTCCGACTCTCCTTGTTCCAAGTGGCTGTGGCTGCCTGTCCTGATACCCACCCTTCTGCTGAGCCCTGGGCCTCCAGCCTGTTAGACTGTTAGATGTGTATTCCCATAACAGACCCTGGAAGCTCCACCCATCAATCACCCTACTCCAGCCCCCACCTTCTCTCTACAACTCAGCTTCTACTCCTGGCAACACACGCCCCATCTCAGGCAAGCCCTGCAGTACAGAATCTTATTTATCTCAGGCTAACCTTGAACATGGTATGGAGCCAGGAATGACCTTGAACTTCTGACCGCCCTGCCTCTACCTCTCAAGTACTGGGACTACAGACCTCGGCCACCATCTCTGGCTTATGCGTCACTGGAGACTGTACCCAGGGCTTCGTGCATGCTAGGCAAACACTTCACCAACTGGGCTGCATCCCCAGCCCTGGAAGCTCCACTTGTAACCCTCCCCAGCCAAGTACAAACGTCGTAGATAGAGGAACAACCCACCAAAATCCTCTGCCCTGGTTATCTAGGGCATGCTCGGGTATTGGGGAACTATGAGTCAGTGAGGTCTTTGGCTGTGGGTGGGGGATGAGGACTCAGTGAGACACCCATCAGTAAGGATGAGAAGGGGGGACCCTCTCACCGTAGTTGGGTTGGCCCACACAGCCTTCCCCCAGGGGACCAGCTGCAGAAGCCACGTTGTCATAGCAACAGCCAAACTGGGAGCCACGACAATCACTGGGTTCACCCTCATGGGCCTGGGGTTGGTGGTGGATCTTAGGGACCTGAAAAGGAAGCCAGAGGTTGGGAAATTAGGAATAAATCTTGTTTTCAGTGGGAAGCTTGGGCTGTCCAGAGGAAGTATGGCAGGAAAGAGTCAGAGGTAGAGAGCCCCACCCAGGGGAGATGAGAGGCCACCCCTGAAGCCCCGCTCTTTGAAAGGATGGCTAGGTTACCAGCTCTATAGGGTTCTCCCTTTCCCAAGGCTGAAGCTGCAAAGATCCCAGTAGCCCTGAGCTGTGTTCCTGCCCCGGGAACCACTTACCTTGGAAGCCACTGCCCTGGATCCTGGCCTGTTCCCAGTATTGTCACTGCCGTGAGACCTGGTGCAGCCAGCCTGCTGGGGTCCCTCAGCTGCAGACACCCCATCAGGGCAGCATCCATACCTAGAGAGGAGTACACAGCCACACTCACTGCCCAGCCCAGCCCTTGCTCTCCTACAGATCCTGGGGCCTAAACTCCCAGGGCGGAAGGGACTCTGAGGCCGCTTATTTAGGAAGCTGTCTGGGTGAAGACCTGTCTGAGAGCCTGTCCCTGTTCCTGTGCAGAGCAATAGCGTTCTTTGTGCCCCGAGCTCTGCTCAGTCCCACTGCCACCCAACAGCTGCCAGGGTACATGGTGCGCCTATCCCAAAACCAGAAAGCGGAATGCATCTAAGCATGTACAAATACCGGGTTCCCAGAAGTTCCCGAAAAGATTTAAAAAAAAATGATCTTCCGTCAATTAGTTTCTGAAGCAAGAGGAAGGGAGAGAAGTCTTCCTCACGACCTCCTTCATCAGTAGCCATTGCTCCTGACTCGCAGAAGAGGAAGCCAAGAGCCACGAAGTCACTGCCCTCAAGTCACCCAGCAAACAGCTGGAAGTCGCCTGCCTCAAATCCCAGACCTGTAGCAGCGCAGTCCCTGAGGGGGGCCTGCACGAGGGAGGTCTGGGAAGAATGGAGCCGGCATTTGGCAGGATGGGGTGACTCAGCCCCTCCCTACAGGACTGAAGGAGTGTGTTGGTAGAAGACATGAGATGTGGCCTGCTTCATTCTGAGCTCCTGAGCCTGGCATGGACCTGAGAGCTGGACTCACCTTCCATGTCTGCTCCAGGCCTCAGGCTATTTCTCCACAAGCTGGCTGCATTAGAAGCCCATCAAGAGGAAGAGAGAATCCACACGTCTACCCAAAATGGCACAGTCAGGGTACCTCAGGAATTTCAGGCTGGGCAAACCTGCCCTGAGTGGGGACGCTGGCCCTGCCCTAGCGTTGTCCTGTCCCCCCTGCTTCTCTCGCCTGCTGAGGAAGAATAGCTGCCCCAACCCACCTGCTCTGAAGACACAAGGCCCCAGCCAGGGGACAGCCTTGCCACTGTGGCCCAAGAGATGGTGTGTGGCCATCAGGACAGCATCCATGGGGGCTGTGTCTGCAGTCACGGGGACCTGAGCTCGGCCTCAGGGGTGAGCGGTGTGGAGGGTACTGCAGAGTGGGGACCCGGCCTGCAGCTGACTGGTGGGGGTCTGGGCCTTCACTGGGGTTACTCTGGGCCCTGGGTCGCTCTTGGGCAGTCCATTGCTGGTCTCTTGCATCTAATCAGGAGGCAGAAAAGACCACTGTGGGGCACCCACGTTGCTCCTGCCCTCATCCCAAGTCCACCTTTCGAGGTCTCCACTCCCTCTAGACCACCGCCAGGCCACCCGGGGGCAGGACCCAGCTTCCCACCTGAGACTGGGGACACTTGAGGGCCTAAAGGCATCCTGGGGTCTGTGGGACGAGTCCGTGAGTCCTGTATGCTAGGGACCTCTGTAGGGGACCAAGTAATGGGTGTGAAGAGCAGAACCAGAGAAAAGCAACACCAGATATAAAAGTGAACATCCCAAACCCTGAAAACAACACCCAGCAGAGACTTTGTGACTGTATCGGCCTGGAAGTCACAAAAATCCCCCTGCCTCAGCCTCTCAGGTGCAGGAATTCCAGGTAGGTAGCACATGCCTGGCTCAAAGACTTCTTTCAGCTTTTCTACATGTCTGAATTTTTTTTTATTTTGTCCAGCTTTGCTGTCCTGTTAGACTGGATGACTTGGGGCTACAACAGGTGGACAGGTAGGACACTTGCCCAGCATGAGCCAGGGCCAGGGTTTGAGCCCCAGTGCCCCCCAAGAAAAAAATGGATTTTTGTGATTTTTAGTAGTTAATAGTCTTTTCTAATCATAAAATGACAAAGAAATTGGGGTTTTTATGAAGAGGAAAGGAAACGGCAGGGTACCCCCAAAACAGCGCTCCTTGATCTGAGTGGGGCTTTCCTGCTCTTCCACAATAAGCAGTTTGCTGGGATAACTAACACAGATGACTAAGAACACTGCGGGGAGTGGCAGGTTAGTGGAGAGAGTGCCTGCGATGCAGGGGTGAGGGCGGAGTCCCAGTACCCACAAAAAGTGCTCTCTGGGAGTTCCAGGCCAACAAGACTACATAGTGAGAGTCAGCCTTAGAAAAAGATAATTAGGATATAATTGTGGGGAGGCTAAAAAGATCGCTGAGCAGCTAAGAGCATTAGCTGCTCTTCCAGAGGATGCGGGTCCAAGTCCCAGCACCCAAATGGTGGCTCATAATCATAGGTAACTCCAGTTCCAGGGAATCCAATGCCTGCTGGCCTCTGTGGGTTTCATGTGTGCACAAGGTGCATGGCTGAAAATGGAAGCAACATTACCAGATGCATAAAATAAAAATTTAAAAGCTATTTCTAGGTGTAGTGTGGTGGTACACACCTGTACCCCAACACTTGGGAGATGGAGACAGACTAGACTGGTCAGGAGTTCAAAGTCATCCTTCGCTACACAATGAGGCCAGCCTAGGCTACATTACACCCTGTCTCAATAACCAATAACGATAATAATAAAACATCACTCTGTCCCTTTTTTCCAGTGCTCAGGGCATCATACACTGCCCTTTCTAACTCATGGATTCCCGCCTTCTGCCTCCTGGGGTTCTCGAATCTCTTCTGTACTTCACACTGCCCCTCTCTCCCAAGTGTGGGCCAAATTTGCCTCTCCCTACCTTCAGAATCATGCCTCAGACACAGTGCCCCATGACAGCCACAGACTGGACAGTCACCCTTGCTGCCCTTGTCCAGGAGAAGGGGGCTACACTTGCCCAGGGTCACACTGGAGTCACCACGCTGGCACTGAGCCAAGCCTGCCCCTGAGACCCTGCCACACAGCTACACTGGAGTCCTGTTGTCCCTACCTGGAGGTGCCCATATCTCAAGAGTCCCCATAAATCAGCACTTCAGAGACAAACCTACTTTTCTCAGTAGAGGCTGCCCCCCTCCCTCCCTACCTCAGCCATGACCCCCCCCCCACTCTCTCACAGGTACACACCAAGCCCTCCCGTCTCGGTCTCCACGCCCGAGAAGCTGTCTTCCCCAGAGGAAAGGGAGTGTAGGGGTGGAGGGGAGGGCATACCTTCTCTTTTCATTCAGCCATGCAGCAAATAGTTGAGTATAGGAACTAGGTAATGGGGTACAGGTATGGTACTCTGTCCACCAGGGCAGAGTATAGAGAAGACCCGTGGGAAGCTAAGAGCTAGCAAGTACGAGAAGCCATACTGGGCCGTGCAGGACAATAAAGCTAATGCAGAGGTGGCACATGTAACAACACGCGGGGTAAATTTCGAGGCTCATGGGGTTCTGAAGATGGATTTGGCACCTGCAAAAGCAGAAGTGGCCAGAGACATGGGAAAACAGCCAGGGAAAAGCCCCAGAGAGGAGGTGTGCACTAAACAGGCAGCCAGCGGGGAAGGGGATGCACCCTCCCTGCCTTGTCCTCACCCTGAGGAAGATGGCAAGGCTGTCTGTTGCAGGGCTCCACCTCCACGGGCTTGGACGACTGCAGGTCCCTACAGTGACCGGGCGGCCCAATGGCACAGGTGACACGTCGCCTCCGAGTTCCCAAACCACAGCTTTTCGAGCACTGAGGGCCCAGAGTGAGAGCAGAGAGAGAGAGGGGGACCCTGAAGCCAGGGACACCCTTGAAGAAGCGGGGGGCAGTGCTCTGCACAGGCATCTGTGTGGAATCTTCCAGGGCCCCAGGAATCAGGGCTGGACAGCAGACATCAGGAGAGGCACACACTTACTAGACTCCACACGCCCACATGCCAGGCCTGGCCACGGAGTACAGGACAGGCCTCTTGCACACAGGGCTCAGTGGGGGCTGGCTGGTCCTTCAAGGAGCATGCTGAGGCGTGGAGCAGAGACTCCTCGGCGTCCCGGCAGGTGACACTCCTCTTCCTGATGCCAGTTCCACAGGTAACGGAACACTGTAGGGACAGGCTATCAGCAGGAAGGTCCCCCGGGGAAGCCATGCCAGGTGGACAGCTGGAGCCCTACCAGCCTGGCTTAGAAGGCAGATGGTGCTCTGCTGCCTTTCTCTCCCACAAAAGCCCAGAGAGGCTGAGTCACTGCTCTGAAGTCACACAGGCTAGAAGTAACATTTTATTTTTATTTATGTATATATACGTGTGTCTCCCTGTGTGTGTGCCACTTGTGTGGGGGGTGCCTGTGAGGCCAGAGAGGGAGTCGGATCCCCTAGAGCTGGAGTTAGAAGCAGTTGTGAAAAGCCGGACACAAGGTGCCAGGAATCAAAGTCAGGTCCTTCTAGAAGAGCAGAAAGTGTTCTTAACAGCTGAGCTGTCTCCCAGCCTCCATGCCCTGTATTTGGGTGCAGGGGACAACGCTTCCCTCACCCGCAAACACATCCAGCTCTGTCTTCCAGTCAAGACAAACCCTTTCCCACCCAGCCCTGGGATGCTAAAGACGGGAGAACCCTGGACCAGAGTCTCCAAGTTGGGTCTCATCCCAGCTTTGGCTACATCTTCCAAGATGACCAAGCGAGGTCCCTTCGCCTCTGAGGACCTAAGTAAGCTTCCTCCCACATGGACGACAAGCCTTTCAGCCCAGGCCTGCTGCAACCCAGGCCCAAGACACAGCTCCTAGTCCTCGGCAAGGCCTCACCTCTCCCCAGGGCTCCACGCTCCAGGCTGCACAGCGCTGCAGGTTACAAGCCTGTGTGGCAGGGGGCTTCCCAGGTAGACCAGCACACTGGATCTCCTCGGCAGCTTCCTGGCCTCCAGCCCCATCTGAGGAGATGCAGTAGACAGGGCGAGACTGGAATCCACCCCCACAGGAGACTGAGCAGGGTGTCCACGGTCCTACCTTCCAGCTGACAGAAAATAGAAACAGGTAAGACTGCTGCAGGGGGCGCAGCTCCCCAGCGCGCAGTGCACTGGGGGCCCACCGCACTCCTCCCAAGAACTCTGTGGAGAAACCACCAGCCAGGCCCTCCTAGGCATCCCCTAAAGGGTGTGTATGACAGCCTGGCTGCTGCCCCTCGGCTTTCATATCTGTGCCCCAACTCTTCCTTTTCTCCTCCTCACTGGGTCCTGGCATCCCGCTCAGACTCCATCCCTTGCCGTCCTGTGCGGGGGGGGGGCATCTCCAGACGGCTCTGCTCCTTCTATGTGGAGAAGCCCTGCCTGGCTGGGGGTACAAGGGCCAAAGGAAAGGGAAGCCCCAAACACACCATGCAAAGCCAAGCCCATCACCATCTCACCAGGCCAGGAGAGTGAGGGTACCAACACCAGCCCTCCAGGAACCCCCTGACCCACGGATTACCTGTTCCTACACACATGCTGGGCCCCAGAATGGCGCCATGCTCCCGGCCGGTGCAGGAAAGAGATCCTTCGTGCACGAACAAAGGCGTTTGCCAAAGTCTACTGGCCCTTTGGCCAAATTTCTATCTCACCCCTAGTCATCTGTTTGAGCCCCCTGTTGCCTCAGACAGGGACCCTCTGGCACTGTCCCCAGTCCTGCTGCTCCCAGCCTAGGCATTCTGATTCTGTGAGGAGACCCAGGAATGGAGAGAACGCTATTGGGCCTCATGCTCTGGCCCCTCAGGGACAGCTGTTGCCTGTTGTGAAGAGCGCCCCCTGCCCCCTCTTCCACCCTATACCTAAAACAGTTTAGGAGCGCCCCTCCCTCCCACCCAAGTTCTTGGGCTCCACCATAGGTGGAAGGGGCTGGCAAGGCCTCACCGCTTGGTCTTTGGGCAAGGATGAGGATTACAGGAACGTCGGTGGGCTGGCCGAGGCTGGTGTTGGCACATGTGGTCCGGGTAGGCCTCGTTGTCAATGGTACAGAACACCAGGCGAGACTGGTGACCTGTCGGGGCCCCGAGTCACACAGGTAGACCAGTACTCTCCAGATGAGCTCTCCAGTCAGGCACCCTCCGGGACTAGACCCATAGCTAGCCCCGATAAGTCCCACGCGTCCTTCTGCGGCAGGTACCGCCATCATAACCAACTTACAGAGGAGTACAGAGAGGCTCAGAGAGCCTTAAGGGGTGAGTGAGAGACCTTGGTCAGGAGCTGCAGTGAGCAGTTCCTCCTAGGATGTCTCCCTTATCCTGGCAAAGGCTGCAGCCCTTCATGGGGACGGCTAACCTAACTGCCCCCTCCCCCAGACCCTCCTGTTTACCTCCTCCGCATTCAGCGCTGCAATCGCCCCAGGAGCCGTGGCTCCAGCTGAAGCCTTGGCCGAGCTCATTCAAAGGCAGGTAGTACTCATAGTGCACGCCGGGGTTGGGTTCCTGGCTGAGGAGCTGCAGAGAGTCTTCCCTCAAGTCCCCCCGCCTGGCCCGTGGAAGCCAGGGCAGCCCCCCTGTGCAGGGTCACCTCCCTCTGCGCCTCACTCACCTCGATAATCAGGGGCTCTGAGGTGGGGCCCCGTGCCTGGAGCCGCTCAGGGGCCAGGTCCCCCTCCACGCCCCTTTCGTACTCTAGGACTGTGCTGGCCACTGGCAGAGCCTGAGCTGCATCAATGGTCCAGTGCCCGTTGAGGTAGTACTCTCCATGGACGCTCTTCACGGCTGTGGAGACCCCGCTTGTCAGGGGACGTGGGACAGCCAGTCACCTCTGAGCCCCAGCCTGCCCAGTTCTAAACCATCTCTCACCCAGGAAATTTCTGCTAGCCGCGGCTTCCTCGATGCGAATACTGGTGGCCCCAGCAGGAATGATGAAGATTTGGTTGTAGCCTGATTGGGACAAGCGTCAGGTTGAGGGGTGCTCGTTTGTTCCTGGTGGGACTTCTTGGGGAAAGCACTTTTGGCAGAGGAACTAGCTTTACACGGGTCATGGCAGGGTGGGGGTGGGCACAGACTCTAGACACCTGACATCTTAGGGAGAAACAGAGGCAGCATGGTGGCAAGGATAAGGAGGGGAGGGCTGAGCGTGGGCATCCAGTATCAGCAGTGTGAGATCAGACTGCACGGGTGGGCGGGAGTCCCAGCCCAGGAGAGGTACAGCCAAAGTGAGGGGCACAGCAGCTGCCTTGCAGTCACATGACCTGAGTCAGACCCGCTGAGTGCCATGAGATCGCTTGGCCTCAAGCCTTGGTCAGAGAAGGTGACAGGCGAGCCAAGGCAGACCACAGACCCCTTCAGAGCCCCCTGTGTGATCCCACCTCTGCTGAGGTCATCGGCGTCAAAGGTTCCTGTGACGGGGTAGCAGGTGGAGCCATCACCCCCACACTGCAGACACCTGTCCTCCTGCTTGGTCGAGTCTAACTTGTGATCGCAGCCAACAACCTTTGGGGAGGGAAAGGGAAATAAGCACAAGATGAGAGAGGAGAGAGGTGGACGTAGTTCCAAATGTCCCAGACAGGACAGCTCAGGACTATCCCGACTCCTGCTAATCACTCCCAGTCTTCCTCTGGAGGTCATGTCTCTCCCAGTTTGGATGGAACTCCATAAATGTGGGTTTGGGCATGCCCGGAGGGTTGTTACCCTCCTTCCTCAGAGAATGGTGCAGGTGAGCCCAGGCTAGCAAGTCGGGGAGCTGGGGCTCCTGGTAGCTGAGGCTCCTGGTAGCTGACAGGTTGGTATGCTAGAGGCTTGGAGCTGCCATCTTGTGGCAGGTTCATGGGAAGAGCCTGCATAAGCCAGAAGCTGACTCAGAGGAGAAGAAAGCAAGAGACTGAGAGAGAAATGTCTAGGCTCTGCCGTGACCTACAGCTGTCCCTTCACATTTGGTTGGGCTTGATTGAGGACAGCTTTTACCCATCTAGAGTTTCTCTCATGAGGTTAGTGTTTTCCGGGGCAAAGTTGAGGTGGTCAAGGAACATCTGTAATGACCGCATTGCATTCTGGGAGCTAGTGGCTCAAGAAGCCACCAAGCTTCTGACAGCCACTTGGTCCTGACTGGGGCCAGAAGACACCAGGCATAACAGTCCCCAGCCAGTTTGGAGGCCGGGCAGGGGCATAACTCACTCGGCAGATGCCGTCCACACAGACGTCCCGCTTGCCGGGCTCGCAGGGTGTCCCGTCCACCACGGCCTCCCTGTGCTTGTAGTAGAAGTTCTCCCCCTTGGGAATGCAGTTCAGTTCACACTTGTTTGGGGCTAGGCAGGCAAGAGGAGAAGGCTGACATCCTGACTCAGAAGTGTGGTCTCCCATCGGCTCACATACTTGAACACCTGGTCCCTAGCTAGTGGTGTTGCTTAGGGGAGTCTTCCAGGAAGAGCGTTGTTGGGGGTAGGCTTCAAAAGCTCAGAGCCTTGCCCACTTCTGGTTTGAGTTCTCAGCCAGATTCCCACTCCAGCTGCCAGTTATTATGGACTTGCTCTCTGGAGTCATAAGCCCAAATAAGCTCCTTTTACGAGCTACCTCTCAGGGTGTTTGACTACAGCAACCACAAAGTAAGTAACACCTAAATATCTGTTGAGGGCTGGGTGGGCAAGAGGGGGAAGCCGAGATCCTAGCACATGGCCTTGTAAGAATCCCCCAGGGAAGTATGGGCAGCAGCCAAAAGTACACTCTTGGCAGGAGAGGGATTTATAGCAACCCCCCAAACAGCACAGAAGCCCACCCCTCTCCCAGGGAGAAGGGATATTCTCTAAAAACCTATTTGCATCTTGGAGATCAAGTCAAGCAGCAACCTCTACAAAGCTCCATTCTTTATATTATTGCTTTATTTTGTTTTCCTTTTTTTTTTTTTTTTTTTTTTTTTTGAGACAGAATTCCTGGCTGTCCTGGAATTCACTCTGTAGACCAGGCTGGCCTCTAACTCAGATCTGCCTACCTCTGCCTCCAGAGTTCTGGGATTAAAGGCATGTACCACCACCGGACAATTTTGTTGCTTTGAGGTGAGGTCTCTACGCCAGGCTAGCCTTAAGGGATGGGCACAGTGGCGCACACCTTTAATCCCAGCAAGTGATCTCCGAGTTGGAAGCCAGCTTGATCTGTATAGTGAATTCCAGGACAGACAGAACTACATAGGGAGACTCTGCTCCCCCTTCCAAAATAAATCCCAAACCAATACGGCCTTAAACTCCCTGTATGTCTCAATGACCTCAGAGAGCCCCAAAGCACTAACAAGGTCATCATCCTGTCTACAAGACAGCCAACCCTATAATCTTTTAAGATTAAGGGCTGGAGAGGTGGCTCAGAGGTTAAGAGCACTGACTGCTTTTCCAGAGGTCCTGAGTTCAATTCCCAGAAACCACTTGGTGGCTCATGACCATCTGTAATGAGATCTGGTGCCCTCTACTGGCGTATAGGGATATATGTAGGAAGAATACTGTATACATAATAAGTAAATAAATCTTAAAAATAAACTAAATGAGCTATTTGTTTACATGTGTGCATTCATGTACATATGAATGCAGGTGCCACGGAGGCCATAGGAGGGCTTGGGACCCCTCAGGACTGGAGTTACAGGCAATTGTGAGCCACCTGACATCGGTGCTGGGAACCAAACTCAGGTCCTTGGTAGGTCAAGAGCAAGTGCTCTGAACAACTGACCCATCTTTCCACCCCTCATCAGTGTGTGTGTGTGTGTGTGTGTGTGTGTGTGTCACAGGTGGGGGTGGGAGGCGAGAAGAGGGTATCAGTTTTATGCTGCCTGACATGGGTGATGGGAATCGAACTTGTGTTCTCTGGGCGAGTGGCTAGTGCTCTTAACTGCTGAGCCATTTCTCCAGTCCCACGTGAAGGTTATTTTTAACATATATCTCAGGAGTACTGCATGCCAAAGGGCCCGGGGGGGTCACTTCTCTGACCATGGTGACACCAGGGCCACAGAGGGGACAGAGTTCAGTGCTGGAAATCAGTCTGCAGAGTCTCTAGGGATGATTCGCGGAAAAAAAAAACAATGCCCCAGACTTTTCCTGAGGCTTGATTTTTTTTTTTTATGTTTATTTCTAGGCGAAGCATTACCAAGTAGACCAGGCTGGCTTGGAACTCCTGGAATTCAACACGTAGCCCACACTAGCCTTAAACTCCTGACGTAAGCACTGAGGTATCAGGTGTGCACCACCACACTTGAAGTTTTGGTTGTGCTAGGCCCTTGCACACTCTAGAAACCCATTTTGCCATGGAGTGAAACCCTAGCAGACACCTTTTGGCTATTCCAAAATGATTCAGATTCATACACAGTGGTGTTCTTTTCCTGAACCCCACCCAGCATTTCCCCAGACTACATGCGGGTCTGGGTAGACGGGTACCAAGTTCTTTCCTGACTTTGGCAGTCATGGCCCCAAGCAGCACTACGCCTCCATGCGGCCCCTCACTCCACACCTCTGTGGGAACAGGGGGGAAGCTTCAGAACTGAACAAAGCTAGGCTGGAGACAGACACACCAAAAGCTTCAATTTTGAAAACGCATATGGAGGAGAGAAAGGCCCGAAAGAACTCACACCACGCTCATTACTGGGTTTACGTGGGCGCACTAAGGACCAGGTCATTGTCCAAATGGCAAGACATCTTTGAGGGGCTATAACTTTCGGTGTGCTGCTCGGGAGGCAGAGGTGGAGCCAGCAGAGCAGGATGGCATGCTTACCAGCGTAGTAGGGCAGCCACCGGTAGCGCCGGCCCTCGAAGTCGGTACCGTCGAACTCTGAGCACTGCTCAGCCCGGAAGTCCCGCATGCCGTCTGGGCAGCTCTGCGTGAGAACGTGGGTGCCAACGTGGGCACCAGGGAAGGTGTCATCCTGCCCTATCCACCCTCCATGTCCCGGAGCCCTGGGGTCCTGCTCCTCTGTCCCATCTGCCATCCCAGGAGGGGCTACCAGCTCTCCCCTCAGCGCCTGGCGGGTTCCCAAAACAGGCTAGGATGAGGCTTGGAGGCGGGACCGAGGGGAATGGGGCGGGGCCGTGGGGAGCAGGGCCCACGCAAGCTTTACCTCGGTGTGGCAGGTGCGGTGGCTGCGCGCGGGGCCCACGCAGCTGGCGCCTCCATCTCTCCTACGGGGCAAGAGCACTGGGAAGACCCCAATGTTCCCACCCGTCCCTGGGCCCTCCTGGCCCCTCCGCGGGGTCCCCAGATGGGCAAGGCTGGACCAAAACCCGACGCAAGCTGAGGAGGGGTGGGGTGAAACCAGACCAATGTTTGTGCTGTTCTTAGGCTGATTGTCCCTACCTGACTCCCGGCCACAAGGCCCTTGACCTGCACATACTACACCCCTTACTTGCAGGTTCAATCTGCAACTTAATAATACTATTTCAGGATATTTGAAGTTTTGATTCTTTTTGTTTATTTTCTGAGACAAAGTGCCAGGTTGACTCTGAGACAAAGTGCCAGGTTGACTCAGTCGAAAAGGATGACCTTGATCATCCTGCCTCCACCTTCCTAGAGCTAAGATTACTGTTACCCACCAGACTTGACAGGTTCTCAGGAAACAGTTCACAAACCCACCAGTAGGAGGCGCCTCATTACCTTTCCTTCGAACCCGACCACCTTCCTGCAGAGCCCATCTAAAAACAATGCTAGTAAATTTTAAAATCACTTGCCCGGGGAGGGTCCTCTGCACTTGACAAAGCAGCCAAGGGCAAAGAAATCACAGCAACTAGGAACTGCGGGCTGATGTTTAGTGGTGGGGACGTGGACAGCCAGTCCTAACCTGAGTTTTTGCTTGCCTAGAACAGAGCAGCTCTATCCCAACCAGGAGAGTGCTCAGACCGGACTAATCATTTATTTACACAGGTCCCGTAAAGGCTAAAGAGACTTAATATGGAGCCAGGCATCCGTGGCCTGCAGGTGAGCTAAGAATAGGATAATGGGCTGTGAGGTATTGACAGTTGCCTTTGGTTCTGTAAAACCTGCTTGTAGCTATGAAAGGGGAATGAAATGGGCTTTTTGTTACTCTATAGCGGGGAACAGCTGAGGGGAGTAAAACGCTGTTCCTGCCCAGATGTGGGTTCCATGGACAGCTGGAATGCGCGCCTTTCTGATGTCAGCCTTATAACCTCTCACGGTAACCCCCCCTTTCCACATGGCAAGCTGTATCGGCTCGAAGGATGTCGCCCTTCTGCCAGCAGTAAGAATAAATTAATTCGTTTAATCTAAATTCTAGTTGAGTCTAAGTCTCTGGTTACTCCCAGTGGATTCGAAAGCCACAACACATCAACTCTACAAATGAAGCCCCGCCCAACCCCACCCCCATGCGCCTGGCGCCACAGGGAGGAAGCAGACGCTACCCAGCTCCTCTCAGTCTAGGCTGAGTGTTGGAATCCGAGGTGACTACACAGGAAATATCGGTTTTCCTATACACATCACTCTTCCACAATGAATTTGTCACACAACGGCCCTGACGTCAGGCTCCCCACCCAGCAGCCTGCCATTCCTCACTTGCCCTCTTTTAAGGGGCAGGCAGGTTGTACACGTCCCCTCCCTACCTTTGGGAGTAACAGGGGCGCTCCCGGAAGCTGATGCCTCCTCCACAGGTCCGGCTGCAGGGGCTCCACTCGCCCCAGGGGCCCCAGGTGACACTCTGCTGCCTCACATTCCGAGCCTGTGAAAGACACAGGCTATGCCTCACCATCATCCCCGCACGCGCACACATTTGGGACCCAGAGCCCTACAGAGATAGATGCTCCCTAACCCGTTCAAAGCACCTGGGGGCTTCCAGTGCTGCCCGTTCAGGACACAGAAGCGCTACCGGGTACTCCAAAATGTTCATTGCAAACTTAAGATGCTGTCTGAAGGAGTGGAAGAGCCAGCCTAGGTGTGATTGGGCACAGTCAGCTGGAAAGAGCCTGCAGTTCCAGGGGCCCTGGGGGAGGGGCCCTGCAGCCAGTGCAGGCATTTGTGGGTCATTTCTAACGTGGAAGAAAGGACCCTGAAGAAAGGGGGAAGGAACCTAGGACGAGGGTACCTCGATGCCTTGTTTTGGGCGCTTGTTTCTCAGCTGTGGTCTACTCATCTAGCAAGACAACCAACCACGTATTCTGGGTGTCTATCAGGCACGGTGGGGAGGGCGTGGCCAGGGGGCGTGGCCGGGAAGAGGCTGTCTCCCCTGACAATGCTATGCTTGGCAAGGGCAGAGCTTGGATTGTTGTCCCTTAAATGGAGCCTGTGGATCAGCAGACCCATCCTTTTCAAGAGAGACCCATATGGGATGGGAAAGATCACAGCAGGTCCTCAGGTAGGTGGGCCTCTCTATTCAGAGAGTGTAACCAAGACAGGACAGAACGTCAGTCGACTCCCCTGGAGAGGAGCCACCCCAAGTCTGTTGTACCACTTTCTGCTCTGAATGTGAGCTCACTTCCAGAAACTTCTATAGTTCTGTCCTATTAAACTAGAACCTAGTGTGGGCTGGGTAGGGGGGGATTACAGTATTTGGGGTAATCTGTGGCAGAGACTCCCAAGGGTACCCCCCATTCTTATTTCCCCCAGCCCTTATAAGAGAACCTGAAAACTTGCCTTCTTGCACAATGCTCAGTACTCTTAGTTTCCCGTAGCTTATCGGCCCCAGCCCTAAGATCCTAAGGTCTCATCGATGGTTCACAAACATAAGAGCTGGGCAGCAGTCTCTAGTACTCCACGAAGAGACAGTGCGAATGGGCCTGTTTTTCTGGTCCTCCAAGCCTTTCTGCTGGAAAACCTGCTGTAATGGCTAGGGTAGGAACAGCCCTTTAGGCTGGCAAGTGACTTCGGGATAAAGCCTTCAAACAAAGTGATGATTTCATGAAATGAAACAGCCCCGAACTTCCAACCCTTAAGTGTTTATGTGAGAGGTAGAGAGTTGGACCTAATCTGCCTTGTTGAGATTACACAATGGAAATTCATTATGGATGTGACACCCTGCAGCCAGCATCCCATGAACATGTGGTACACACATTCTCTCATCTAATCCTCACAGCCTTTTGGCTCCCAAGGAAAGCGACGTAGAGGACAAAGCAGAAGCGCTCCGTGCCTCACGGCTGTGTCCCCACCTGAGACACCGGATCCTAAGGAGCTAGACAAGGGTGCAGAGAGGCGCCGTAAGCACGTCCCGTGTGCTGAAATGGGACTTTATTTTGAAGTGTCACCATAAGAACTCTTAGAAAATAGAACTCCCATTGTTCAGAAAGAGGCCAAGTGTGAACATAGAAAAACAAGCCCTTTCCCAACGTGGGGCCTTCTGGTTAGCCAGTCTGAGGCGAGCAGGGATGTTTGCTCATGCCTGACATCAAATATCTCATTACTCTTATTTTTATAGACCACAATTCAAAAGCAGAGCAAACCGCACTGAACTCGCTAACCACACACAGAGCGAAGCGCAGGCCAGCCAGACCAAAGGTCTTGCTTCTCACTGTAAATCATCCTCTCCTCCAGTTCCAGCCAGAACAGAACCTCCAGGCTTTCCAAACCAGTGAACCAAAATGCTCAGGTATTCTGGCAACAACATGTAAACTGGTTTTATTCGGCTTGAGTTTCTGTTTTGAAGGGGAGAGCTCCTTACTGTGTGGTTGGTGTTGGGGTAACATTCCAGGCTGGGGTTCCGGCCCCTGTGAGCCTCAAGCTGTGCTGCCATGTGCTTGTTTCTTTTGTTTGTTTTTTGTTTTCAAGACAGGGTTTCTCTGTAGCTTTGGTACCTGTCCTGGAACTAGTTCTTGTAGACTAGGCTGGCCTCAAACTCACAGAGATCCGCCTGCCTCTGCCTTCCGAGGGCTGGGATTAAAGGTGTGCACCACCACAGCCCCGTGTGCTAAGTACCAGGATGTGGCCCTTGTAGACCTGTTGCCCTCGCTTGCTTGGCTAGTGTTGACCTTGCTCAGCGTCTGTCTGAATGCTTGTATAAGCCCCTTGGGACAGCAACCCCCAGAAATCCAGCTGTTCTGGAGGCAAGGTAGGGACAACTCATGTCCACAGCAATAGGGGATGCTCTGGCCACGAAGTCATCCTAGGATGTCTGACAGATAGGGGAATAGTCTGAACTTAGGGCTCTCGAGATGCCACGCTCCTGCCAGGTGCCTTTTACAGACACTCCTTGCTTCCTGCGACCAGCACCTGCAGGTAGAGGCCTCCCGCCCGTGCGTGGGTGAAGCCTATCTGTGCAATACTGAACCATGCTCCCTGCACAATTTCCACACCCATCAGGCCTTGAGCCGCAAGCACGTTTTGTTCTCCATAATTATCTAAACCCCCAGCTGTGCAGTGGTATGAAGCCAGAAGTCAGTGTGGCCCAACCCTGCTCTGGGCCTGTTCCCGCCTGTCTCAGGCGGCTGCTCTCAGCACCCCACCCTTTGTCCTCCAGCTCCCGGCTCAGGAGCCCCCTTTCCTACCTGTCCCAGAAGACGCTGGGGCCTGCTGTGCATCAGGATGTGCAGGAAGGGACAGAGACAATAGACCAGGGGGTGAGGGGACTCCCAGCCATGCCTTTAACTATCCATCTGATCAGTCGGTCAAGCAGACTGACTAGGCAGGCTTGACAGGGACCCCGGGGTGATCAGGACCTCATGGTGGATCCTGCCACCATAGAGGGAGCTGAGCCTTACAAGCCTCTCTACCACACAGAGGACAGGGAAAGAGCCCACTTCTTCTGGGCCTTTCCTGCTGGAGGAGGAGGAGGAAGAGGCAGAGGCCACTCAGGGTTCCTACACAGAAGAAGGGACCTTATAGGATCCAGGGTACTTTGTAACCATGGGCTCATCTGTGTGACAGACAGCCTGTGTGTGGTGTGAACATGGGATTCATGGGATTTGGGTGGTCTGTCTGTGGCTTGCAGGACGAGCTGGAGTCAAGCGGCTATTAGGGAGTGGTTCTGGGGCTCTGGGATTTCACCCTGGGGTGCCGATGAGGTCATGGAGACCCCTCCCTCTGGGCCTTCACCTGGCATGCAGCAAAGTCACCAGCATGTGCTGAAGAACCTCAGAGAGCAGACTCTAGGGAGCAAGGGCTGTAGGCACAGGTGGCGCGTGAAACAAATAAGGAAGGGGGCTTCAGTCTGCCAACTGCCTGGCATGCCTATGTGTCGGAGTATGAGCTTTGGGGGGGGTGCTACCCAGTGCCTACCACTGACACCAACCCCTGCCTGCCCTTCCTCACTTTCCACTCATATTAGCGGGGGTGGGGGGTGGGGGGCAGTCAGCCTTCTTCCCTTTAAGACAACCAGCCCTTTGAGTCTTTCCTCTCTCTCTCATCTGGGCCTTCTTGGGGATGAGCAGGGCTATGGTCTCCCTTATGCGGGGCTTTTCAGAGGAGAATGGGACCTGGCTGCCTCTGTTCTCTCTGTTCTGCTCAGCACCCAGCTCTGCAAGCCCTCTGTCTTCCCCCCCAAAGCGTCCCTGCCCGGCCTTAGGACTCCAGGGAGTCCCATCCCCTAAGCTCCCTCATGAAACAGCTTCCAGAATCCGCCCTCTAGGTTTGCACTAACCTGAGAGCCACATTTACCTGTAGTTTAAATTATGCTCAGGTCAACATCAGAAGCTCCTGAGTTGTGCTAGCCACATTTCAAGTGTGCAATAGACACCATGAACCTAGTAGCTGCAGATTGAACCCCAGAGAGAGAGAGAGAGAGAGAGAGAGAGAGAGGAGAGACGAACATCCCAGCCTCCTCCTTCAGGCAGACTGCCCCTTTAGGAAGCTGAACGTCCCAGGCAGACCTCCGAGGTGCACTGGTTTGTGAAGGCTCTGGAGCGCTGCAGGCTCAGCTCTTCCACATCTTCCGGCACTGCCCATCTCCCGCCCCTCCCCCAGCAGCCTCCCAGAGTCCGACGGGGTTGCACTCACCCAAGACCCTGGAGTGGAGGCCAGCAGCAGGAACGCGAGAATCAACAGCAGCATCTCCGCCTGCAGGAAAAGCCACGGGTTAGAGCCAGAGGGGCCGCAACAGCTGCCAAAAGTAGTGGCTTCTGCTATGTGGGTGGGATGTTCCTCCTCACGGAAGCCCGGTCTGCCAGGACCATGGAGCTCACTAGACAACACGTCACGCAACTCACGCACGAGGGAGAGACGGCTTGGTCGGCAGCAGGCAGAAGCACAGGAGCAACTTGTTTGGGAATTTCAGAGGGGAAAGAATGGTTAAAAATACGGCTGTGTTGTTGAAGAACTGAGCGAGTTGGGAATCAAAGTAATCAGGCTGTTAAACTCAGTAAGAAATCAAGAGGCCATTTCATCCCACTTAAAGACAGCTAACAATAATCGATTTGCTGTCAATTTTCATCACCCAAAATAAGGGTGTATATGTGTATGTGTGAGCGTGTGCAGGCATGGGACCGGGGAGGTTGGAGGTTGATCGTGGGTATCTTCCTCAGCTGCTCGCCCCGGTATTTTTTTGAGACAGTGTCTCTCTTTGAACTTGCTGCTCAGCTTTTTCTGCTAGGCTGACTGGCCAATGAGCTGGAGGGATCCGCCTCCCCACCCCTCCCCACGGGGCTGGGGTTCCAGAGCGTGCTGCAACAGCAACTTTACCAGAGTTGTAGCATCTGGATTCAGGGCCACAAGCTTGCACAGCAAGCTTTTCACTGACAGGGTCGTCTTCCCAGCCTCGACAGAAGATATATAGAAATATATAGGAAAAATCCTCCGTGTGAGGATAGTTTAAAATTTCAATTGCAGCCCTGGGTGCTCTGCAGAGCCTAGTTATAGGATAGCTAGGGCTACACAGAGAAATCTTATCTCCAAAAGAACCAATCAAAAAAAAATTAAATTGCTTATCCGGGTGTGGTGTAGGGTGGGTACCTTGTAGCCACAGCTACTGGGAGGCTGAGGCAAGAATACCAGAGTCCAGGAGTTCAAGGTCAGTCTAGGCAAAAAGGCCCACTCCAAATTCAACTTCTTTTAAAATTTAAGTATAGGTCTTGGGGTACAGTTCATGCTTAGCTATGCTGAGACCCTGATTTGGATGCCCAGCACCAATGTTCTCTCTTGCTCTCCCTCTCCCTCTCCCTCCCTCTACCTCCCTCCCTCTCCCTCTCCCTCCCTCTCCAGAGTTTCACAGAGTTTCCTGGGTTAAATCTGAGCAAACCCTTGTCTTCACATGAATACTTCCTTCACAGTCTACAAAACAGCTGTGTGCACACGCAAACCCAGTGCAGGGTGTGCACTTGTGCATTCGCTGTAGTGGTATAAGCATGTGTGCACTTGGTGTGTGTACAGTGCAGGGTGTGCTTACATGTGTGCACATGTCTCTATCAGAGACACGTAAGCAGCATGCAGTTCAGTACAGAATATTAAACAAGTGCTGACAGGTGTGTTTAATATTAAAATCTGTAGTTCTACTGATGTTCTGAATTCTTTTAGAATAAGACGACTTGCAGTCATTTTACAGGGGTGAAGTAGAGCATACAAAAGCCACATTCAGCAAAGCTTACCCTAGTTCATGGATGGAAGAAAACCCCGTTTAATTTGACACAAACAGCAAGTCACTCAGTCATTCAGAGATTCCTGGGTTTGGCTACACCTTCTGGGGATCAAGAGCACCCAAAGAGGGATGTGGGCGCAGACTTGATCAAGGGCGAGTGGGCCGGGAGGTGGGTGAGCTTAAACAGAGGGAGACTGAATATTAAGGGGTTCCACTCACAACAAGCGCTGCCCAGGCCTGCGACCCTGACCCTGATTCCAAAGTCCCGAAGCTTAACCATTTTCTTTCTCTCAAACCAAAGCCATCCCTGAGTCTGGCAGTTCGACTCTCCAGACCTTGCTTCTCCGCCTCCGGGGTGGCGCCGTGTGCCCCCAGAGGAGCTGAGGGGGCGGTTCCCTCGGGGACCCTAGGCGCCTGGCAGGTGCTGGTTGTGGTCGGGCTCTCCACCGCATGTCCCCAGGAGGTGCGCTGGTCTGTAGGCTGCGCCTGCACTGTGCACTGGCGGGGGCCGGGGACCGGGGGGGGGGGGGCCGGGAGGGGAGAGGTAATGCTCTCTCCCTGGAGATGAGCAGTCGGACGGACTGGGGGACCTGACCACCCAGCCCGACTCGGAGCTGAGGCCCTACCCCGTGGCCACTTCGGCCACCGCAGGGCTGGAGATGGGGTCTCCCTTGGGCCTCTCGGCTTCCACGTCACCGGCGACCTACCCAAGCCAGGAGAGGCAGATGCCTACAGATGCCCGGGGCGTGCCCTGCCCAAAACGCCCGCTTGCTGTCCTACCTGACTTGTGAAGCAGCCCCGTCAGCGCCCAGACTAGGTCAACCTCTCCAAGACCGACAAAAGCCAGGGAAGGTTGGACTTTCTCTCCCCTCTGCTGGCTTGTTTCCTCCCCGCCCCAACTTCCCCCACCCAGTCTGCTGACACCCACCTCCAATCCCTGAAGGAGCACAGTGCCCCCACGGAGAGGCCCCGGATGCCCAGGATTGCCCCGTGTTTCCTCTTCTTGGGCACCTGCCAAGGGTTTATTCTCAACTCTGTGGGCTCCAGGTCTTGGGTCTGTGCCAGCCACCTTTTCAGTCCCACTTCCCCATTCCCAAGCCCTCCAGATCTTTGCCAAAACACCTCCTCGCTACACCTACCCTACACTGACAGACGTCGGTGTCCAGCCACCTTCTGAATTCTATACTTTAGCTACAATCAGTTCACACACACACACACACACACACACACACACACACTCCTCGTCACTATGCTACCCCCATACTGACAGACTTCCATCCAGCCACCTTCTGAATTCTATAGTTTGGCTACAATCAATTTACACACACACACACACACACACACACACACAGAGAGAGAGAGAGAGAGAGAGAGAGAGAGATAGAGAGAGAGAGAGAGAGAGAGCTTTCCCCATCACTTTGAATTTATACCCGCCCCCACCCCAAACTTCTCCAGCTTCTACTCTTCTTTTAAATCTCTCTCTATGCCATGTGTGGTGGCCTTTAATCTCTGCACTCGGGAGGCGGAGGCAGGTGGAGCTCTGAGTTCGAAGCCAGCCTGGTCTACAGAGTGAGCTCCGTGTCATGAAAAATAAAACAAAACATCTCTTTACATGTCGCCTTCTAAGGCTTCCCTACCCACTCCATCATTGATCCCAGTTGTATTTTATTTATTTATTTATTTATTTATTTATTTATTGGTTTGGTTTTTTGAGACAGGGTTTCACTGTGTAGCCCTGGCTGTCCTGAAACTCACTTTGTAGACTGCCCTTAAACTCAGAGATTCACCTGCCTCTGCCTCCTGAGTGTTGGGATCAAAGGCATGCGCCACTGCCCGGCTGCTGCTGCAGTTCTAATGAAGACTCGAGAGTAAAATTTTTTTTAATATTTATTTATTTATTATGTATACAATATTCTGTCTGTGTGTATGTCTGCAGGCCAGAAGAGGGCACCAGACCTCATTACAGATGGTTGTGAGCCACCATGTGGTTGCTGGGAATTGAACTCAGGACCTTTGGAAGAACAGGCAATGTTCTTAACTACTGAGCCATCTCTCCAGCCCCAGAGTAAAATTCTGTCACCGGGAATTAGCTGCGAGTTGAGGCTGGGGAAGGCCTGCATGTCCACAGTGGCCACTGCCCTGAATACTAGGGCATCTACATAGAGGCTCTTACCACATCTGCCTGTGATGAACTTAATTTCCTTCCTGCGTTTCCTGTCCCCCAAATCAAGACATACCTTTGCCAACCGTTCCCATTCTGAAAGTTGAAAAGAGTTTATGCATCCCTAGGAAAATGCCCTGGGCCTGCGGAGGGCCCAGAGGCTGGGGCCCCTTGCTGACCCTGACATGGCCACTTCTCCACTGGGTTCAGTCAGAACAGTTTGAATCAGGGACCTCCACCTTCAGGGCTGGGCCTGTGTTCAGACTAGACTGAGTAAAGCCTGAAGCTCTTCCCGTCCGCCTGAGGGCAGCAGGAGGGCAGTACGAGGTCAGGGGCCTGGTTCTGGGGGTCCCAGGAGCTCCTCGGATTCTTAGGCAAAGACAAAGCCTGGCAGCCAAGGCAGTGAACTCAGATCCTCCCTAGGAAAAAGACTGGTTTCTTCTTTCCAACTACCCCCACCCCGGCAGGGACCTTTCTGAACTTGGTCAAAAGTCTTTGTGAATGTGGGAGGGGAAATGCCCAGTAGAGAACTGGGCAGCCAAGGAGCAACCTGCCTGCGGTTTGTTTTTCTAGCCGCTTCTCAGATGACTGAACTTGGATTCTTTGGTTTTGTTTTAAGGCAGGATCTCACTGGGGTCCAGGCTGGCCTCAGCGTGTGGCTGACAAAGACGCTGAGTGCCGGGGTTACAGACTTTGTCCAGCTTACAGAGTTCTGAACATCAACGCCAGGGCTTCGCGTAGGCTGGACCAGCATTCTACCAACTGACTACACTCCAGGTAAGATCTGGACTTTTTTAGGGTTTATTTGGCTTATGATTCCACATCACTCTTCAAACAAGGAAGTTAGGACAGGGACTCAAAACAGGGCAGGAGCCTAGAGGCAGGACCTGGTGTAGAGGCCATGAAAGGGTGCCGCTTACTGGCTTGCTTCTCATGGCTTGCTCAGCCTGCTTTTTTTTTCCCAGTTGCAAGAATTGCTTTATTGAGCAACATTTTAAAATACATAACAACTATCAGCCTTTTTTCTTATAGAACGCAGGACCACCACCAGTCCAAGAATGGCACCACACAGTGAGCTGCCTCCTCCCATAATCTTAGTGGCACACATGCCTTTAATCCTAACACTCAGGAGGCAGAGGCAGGCAGATCTCCGAGTTCTAGGCCAGCATGGTCTACAGATAGAGTTCCAGAACAGCCAGGAAGTAACCCTGTCTCAGAACACAAAGGAACATAAAAAGAAAATGACTGGGCAGTGGTTGGCGCACGCCTTTAATCCCAACACTTGGGAGGCAGAGGCAGGAGGATCTCTGAGTTCAAGGCCAGTCTGGTCTACAAGAGCTAGTTCCAGGACAGCTAGGGCTACACAGAGAAACCCTGTCTCAAAAAAAAAAAAAAAAAAAAAAAAAAAAAAAAAAAAAAAAAGAAGAAGAAGTAGGGGGAAGGGCAGGGGGGAGGAGGAGGAGAAGGAGGAGGAGGAAGAACGAATGAAAGAAAATGAACTATAGGTTTCCCTAAAGCCTAATCTTTTCTTCTTTTTTTTTTTTTATTTTATTTTGCTAAAGCCTAATCTTATGGAGACATTTTCCCAGTCGAGGCTCCTCCTCTCTGATGACTCTAGCTTGTGTCAAGTTGACATAAAACCAACCAGCACACCCCTACAGACCATTCCTTACTGTTTGTCACTAAGACTTTCCCAGAGACATAACTAAGCTTGTCTCCCCCCACCCCCCACAAGGGGTTAGTGCACTCGCTGCTGTAAAGCAGACACCAACAGTTTTAAGGACTGAAACCTTAAATGGCAAAGACCACTTTCTCTCGGAATTACCATAAAAATGTTTAAGAAAAGAGAAAGAACAAAGGGGCAATAATGGTGGTTTTCAGAATGAAAAGATCATTCCTGTTCCATGTCATACAATCTTGGCTCTAGCGTAACAAAATGGAAACAGGATTACTATCATACAAAACGTTCACTACTGTATGCACCTGTTCCAAGCCCACCCCCAAGCCCCTAATGCTTCCGACTCAACTACTTCCCAGCTTGCTGGGCCTGTGGTGAAGGAGCACGTAGATCTTCTCTTTGATCCAGCCTGTGTGTCAACTAACTAAACAAAGACAGCTGAGACCCTCCAGGTTGTCAATAAAACCTAGCGGCGGAGTGAAACCGTGTGTGGCGGAGGGGCTGCTGGGATATCTTCAGATGTTCCTCATACGTTTTACAAACACCTTGTATGCATTCACTCAGATTCACCGCGAGTCCTGCCTTCTAGCTTCTTGGTAGGCTGTACCAACAAAATGATGTGAGACATGGTTTGTGGCAGTTGCACAGTTAATACAGCAGGAGAGGGACGTTTGCGGTGTCCCATAGAGGTTGGCCCTACACTGCAGCGGGTGACTACACCATGCAGACATAGTTTGGGTGTGGAGCTGGGAGAGGGAGAGAGAAACAGAAGGCAGAGACCTGCTGCAACCAGAGACCAGGAGTGGGCGGAACTTGTCTCTTAAAGGGACTTTTGCATCTGCCCACAAACCAGGACCCTGAGCTGGCCAGGGTACAGCCTGGGTACATCCTATCAGATGACAGGGCAGGTCAGCATAATGCTCGAGTCCTAACAGCCACTCCACACACAGATATGGATTCTTGGACCTCACCTCTGCTGTGTAGAGGCCTCTGGGACTAAGAAGGCAGAATCCGTTCAGAGCAGAATCAAGGCGCAGGCCCGGCCTTTCTAATCAATCCCTGCTGTAGACAAGAAGGGATCTGCTGGCTCGCTAAGACCTCCAGAGCTCAGTGCTTAACCCCAGGGTTAATTGCGCACAGACATATACAGCTGTTTAGAAAGATTGCAGAAGGGACTGGGGAGATGGCTCCAGGGGTTTAAGTGCTTAAGCATGAGAATCTGAGTTCAAATTCCCAGGACCCACACACAAAACCTGGGCCTGAAAGTCCAGCCCCAGAGGACAGAGACCGGAGGGTTCCAGGGGCTCACTGGACAGCCGGTCTAGCCAAAGAAAAGAGCTCCAGTCAGTGAGGGAGCCCATCTCAAGACAGGAGGTGTGAGCAACTGAGAATGAGATCCTGATGTCAACCTCTGGCTTCCACACACATCGGCACAAATGGCCACTTAGACACGTTTGTACTATAAGTACCGCAGAAGAAACGAGTTCAGGAGAAAATGTAAAGCCCACCTCACCGGTTTAAACCGCCACGCACCAGCATGGCATCTCTCCCTGGTGATACCAGGACCCCTGTTGTCTGGGCAGGGCAGCATGGAGTGGCAGCAGGAGCTCAGCCCTGAGAGGCAGGTAGGCAGAGAGAGATGCCCTGTGTGTTAATGTGGGCAAGACAAGTCTCCTCCCTCAGTGACACTTAGAAAATGCTTTGGTAAACACTGACCTAGCTGCATCCACAGGCAGGACGAAAGCCTGACCCCTCTGCCTTTGTTTTGTGTCTGTCTCCTTTACTGTGTCAATTTCTTTCTTACTTAGGCAGTGAACGTGTAAATCATTTAAGGATTGTTTGTCTCAACACCAGTGATACCCAAGGTAGCTTCTTCCCTTCCGTTAAGGCCAAAGCCCACAGACGAGCGTTATCGAGACATTTTCACTACCAACTCTAAAAAATCCATTCATTGTATGTGTGCACACACTCACCCAGGTGTTACAGCATGTCTGTGGAGGTCAGAGGACAACCTTCAGGATTCGGATCCCTCTTTATGGCTCTGGAGGAGGTTATACCTGGGAGAACGAAGCCCGAAACGAGATGAGCTGAATTCTCGTGCAATAGCCGCCTTTACTGAGCGCTTCGGACAGTTAATACCCTGAGCGTTAAGGGCCGTCACCTGAGCAAGCACTCGTGAATTCAAGCCTGTATCGTCACAAGGACAAGCTGCACGTGGCA
This sequence comes from Arvicola amphibius, assembly GCF_903992535.2. NCBI lineage: Eukaryota > Metazoa > Chordata > Mammalia > Rodentia > Cricetidae > Arvicola > Arvicola amphibius. The sequence goes on from NC_052053.1 coordinate 95,191,167, forward strand.
AAAGCATGTTTCTCCACAGAGGCCCGTAAAGGAGAGCAGTAGCCAGCTGTAATGAGTAACCTGACCCGAACTCAAGCCTGTCCCCTACACCTGGGAGGGGCACGAAGCACATTCCAAGAATAATTCCGTGTTTTTTTTTTTTTTTTCCTGTGGGTTTTTTGTTGTCTGGCATTTTTCAAAACTACCTTTGCCTCCCAGGTACTGGGAATAAAGGTGTGCACCACTGCCCCCTGGCTCAATTTCATATTTTGAAGAAACTGAGATCACAAGATTCTTGTCTTGGTTTCTTGGGGTTTTCTCATGAACATTCAGAATTCTGCTCGCGCAGCTCTGCTCTTGGACGTGTTCCGACAGGTCCCAGGGTCGAACTCAGGCTATCAGGCCAGGCAGCGAGTCCCTGGCAGCAAGAGCCATCACTGGCCTCGTCCTGTCAGATTTTATAGTGTCTTGTTCTAGACTTCCCACTCCCAAAAGGTGCCCAGGTCTCCAGCCCTTGTCCTAAGCCTACAGTTACCTTAGATGGGAACAGTGGAGCCTCAGAGCGGGGCAGCTGTCAATGACAGCAAGCTGTACTCTGGAATTTCTCAGGAAACTCCGTGAGAAGGACCTTGTCACCGACACCTCTGTGACTGAGGCTCAGTATGCACACTGCTGCCCTAACCCAGTTCTTCCTCTGTGTAAACCTGAACCCTCTGTTATGGGGTCCTTTCCCAGTGTGTGAGTTGATTCAATTTCCTTTCTCTCGTCTCCTCACTCCCCCTCTTGAGTTTTTTTCAGAGGGGTAACAAACAGCCTGGTGGGATGTCCAGAGCTAAGGCTTCACCAACAACTGCCCCCTTACCCTCACGTGGAGAAGGAAGCGGGAGAACTGGCTTCCAGAAAGCTTGCTTAGACTCCTGAGATGGCTCCATGATAAAAGACGCTTACCTGAGTTCAATCCCTGAAACTCAGGTGGTAAACGAAGGAGAGACCCAACTCCTCAAGTCATCCTCTGGCTGCCACACATGTGTGCGAACCTACACGTGCACACACCTGCATGCATACACACAACATAAATACACAAATAAATGTAATTTAAATTCTTCACATCGTGATCATTTCTGCAGACTGTAGATCCATTGTGCCCTCCCCATGCTGGGCAGGACTGGCCAAGATCAGCTCCCTCCAGACACAGGGTCATGATAGAGGAAGCAGAAGCCCGAGCACTGAAACTAAGCTATCGTGTTCAGATGGGAAACATCCACTTAAAATATTTTTAGAAACCAGGTGATGGTGGCTCACACCTTTAATCCCAGCACTCGGGAGGCAGAGGCAGGAGGATCTCTGTGAGTTTGAGGCCAGTCTACAAGAGCTAGTTCTAGGAGAGGCTCTAAAGCTACAGAGAAACCCTGTCTTGAAAAACCGAACAAAATCAATGTGTGTGTGTGTGTGTGTGTGTGTGTGTGTGTGTGTATTTAGGACCTCAGAGTTTCACAGCCTCCTAGTTGTGCTAGAGTCCCAAATGTAACTTGAGTGTCTCTGTGTTTTTTCACTCCTCCCTCCCTCCCTCCCTCCCTCCCTCCCTCCCTCCCTCCCTCCCTCTCTGTCTTAGTTCTGGGGATGGAGCCCAGATTCTAGGCAGGTCACCTACACTGAGCCACAGTTACAGCCCAACTTTGCTCTTCTTTCTAAATTGTTTTTTAAACTCTAGAATCATTGGGACCTGTTATTCTGGCCCCTACTGTATGTAAATACCCATTTATTTATCCACAGCGCTGGAGGTCAAACTTCAGGCCCCAGCGCTCTAGATAACCAGTCCACCACCGGCTTCACCCTGACTGTCTTCACCTTTATTCGTTTTGTTTGTCTTGAAGATTTGCTTGTTTTTCCATTGTTATATATGTTGTACTTGCACATATGTGTATGTGCCGTGTTCCTGCAGTGTCCACAGAGGCCAGAAGGCATCAGAAAGCCCGGGAACTGGCAGTTGTAAATTGCCATGTGGGTGCCAGGAACCAAACCCAAGTTCTCTCTCCAAAAGCCGCAAGTGCTCCTAACATCGAGTCGTTGCTCTCTCGCTCCTGTTTGTTCTTTTTTTTTTCCCTTCAAGACAGGGTAGCCTGGTTGTCCTGGAACTCCCTCTGTAGACCAGGCTGGCCTCGAGCTCAGAGATCCACCTGCCTCTCTGCCTCTGCCTCTGCCTCTGCCTCTGCCTCTGCCTCTGCCTCTGCCTCTGCCTCTGCCTCTGCCTCTGCCTCTGCCTCTGCCTCTGCCTCTGCCTCTGCCTCTGCCTCTGCCTTCAGAGTGCAGGGATTAAAGGAGGGCACCACCACTGCCTGGCTGTTTGACAGGGTCTCCTGTATTCCAGACTGGCCTTGAACTGCTGTTAGCCAGGGATGACTTTTAACTTCATTCATTCATTTATTTGTTTGTTTGTTTTGCTTTATCAAGACAGGGTTTCTCTGTGTAACAGCTAAATTTCCTTTTTAAAAAAAAGCTTTATTTTTATTATTTTTTTTTTTTTTTTTTTTTTTTTTTTTTGGTTTTTCGAGACAGGGTTTCTCTGCAGCTTTAGAGCCTGTCCTGGAACTAGCTCTTGTAGACCAGGCTGGTTATTTTTATTATTTTTGAAATTATTTATGGGCTGTAGAGATGGCTCTGAGGTTAAGAGCACTGGCTGCTCTTCCAGAGGTCCTGGGTTCAATTCCCAGCATCCATATGACAGCTCACAGCTATCTATAACTCTAGTTTCAGGGAATCCAACACTCACACAGGCATACATGCAAGCAAAACACCAATACAATAAATAAATAATCAAAAACATTTAAAAAAAGAAAAGAACTTTTGTGTGTGTGTGTGTGTGTAGGTGGTGAATGAATACAACCAAGTATGTAAGTGCAGGCGCCTACAGAGGCCAGAAAAAGGTGTTTGATCCCTTGAAGCTGGAGTTACAGACAGCTGTGAGCTGCCCAGCATGGGAGCTGGGGTCTGAGCTCAGGTCCTCTGGAAGAGCATCACACACTCTTAATCTCTGAGTCAGCTCTCCAGTCCAATGTTAGGCTTCTCGATCCTCCTGACTCCACTTCCTGCGTGCTGGATGACTCTACCATGGCCAGGGCTCTGCCATCCTGGAACCCAAACAGGGCTTTGTGAATGGCACCTCAGCATCCTACCAAATGGACCGCATCTTTAAACGTTTAGCCTTTGGGTTAAGGGACTTAGTAAGCAAGTATATTGTTTTTGTAGCTCAAACGTTTCTTTTTTAAAAAATATTTATTTATTATGTATACAATATTTTGTATGTGTGTATGCCTGAAGGCCAGAAGAGGGCGCCAGACCTCATTACAGATGGTTGTGAGCCACCATGTGGTTCCTGGGAATTGAACTCAGGACCTTTGGAAGAGCAGCCAATGCTCTTAACCATTGAGCCATCTTTCCAGCCCCCTCAAGCGTTTCTTAAAACAATGACTTCCAAAACGTGCAAAGCTGAAAACTATTAAAATTAATAAAAATACGCCAAGTGCCTAATAAAGACACACAGATGGGTAATGGGCTGCTCCTGCGTGGCGCAGCGCGGCTTAACCTTAGCGAGAAACACTTGGTCTCAGGTCTTCATTTGCACAGCTTCTCTGTCCCTGGGGGAGCTCACATGAGCCCTAGGCACCCTCACCTGCACTTTCTCTCCATGGTTTCAGATCCCGGCAGCCAATTGTCATATGAATATCTGACACTTTCACACAGAAAATTCTAGAAAGAGTTTGTAAGTCTAAATATTGATCTTTAACTAAAATTGCTCTTGTAGTGAGATGGATACAATTATTCTATTTTATTATCATAGTTAATCTTTCAAGATTACATTTACTTATCGTGGGAGTAGGTGGGGCATTGAGCACACTCTGATGTCAGATGGCAGGCAGCTTATGAGATCAGTTCTCTTCCACAGTGTGAGTCCCAGGGATCTGATTCAAGGTGACTGCGCTTGACAGCAAACCCCTTTAACCTCTGAGACATATCTCTGGCCCTGTTCGTCTTTTTTCTATTCCTTACTTATCAACTAAACTTCATCATGGGTATAAATTCATAAGGACAATCATGGTACACAGCATTTGGCACTAGCTCTAATTTCAGACAGCTATTGGGGACCTTGGAATGTGTCCCCTTGAGAAAGGGTCGCCACTGCATCTTTGTCCCAATCTCTTAACTGAAACTCTTATTCCAGGATCGAGAAGTTTTCAGATTTCAGACGTCATTAAACTACATACTATGTAACATCCCTAGCAGAATGGAAGCCCTCCTCAATCACAAGCAAACAAAAAACCATACTCCACACACACATACACACATACGACACATACATACACACACAGAGCACAAAAACACACACAAATACACCACACACACATCACATACAGCACAAACACACACCCAACACATAGCCCACACAGAATACAAACACACACACACACAAATACATACACCACACACACATACATACTCACATACCATACAGACACAGACACACCACACACACCACAGACAAACACACCACAAACATATAACACATATAGCACAAACACACACAACACACACAGAGCACAAAAACACACATACAAATACACACACCACACACACATACATACACACACACCATACAGACACACCACAAGACACACACCTCGCAGACAAACACACCACACACACACACCGAACACACACTGAACACACACCATACACACATACGCATACATACACACACACCATACAGACACACTACACACACATACATACACAGACACCATACAGATACAGCACACACACACACACACACACACACACACACACATACACACCAGCAGCAAAACACATACATCCCAATGAGATAAACCGAGTCCATGAGCCTCCAGTAAGTCAGGTCCGGTTTTACTGGTAAATTTTCTAAAACCTATTTTCTGAACTGTGGGTGTAGCTCAGTTAGTGAAGTGCTTGCCCAGCATACATGAAGCCCTGAGTTCCAACCCTAGTAAGCACGCATGGTCGGCATATGCCAGTCATTCCAGAACTTAGGAGAGAGAGGCAGGAGAATCAGAAGTTCAAAGCCATTCTTGACAAAAAGAAGTTCAAGGCCAGCTGAGCTACAAAAGAACCTGGAGTTTTCTGTTTGATTGATTGATTTGATTTTTGTTTTGTTTTGTTTTGTTTTAAAGGAGGGAGTGTGAAAGAAAGCAGAAAAGAAAAAAATTTAAATCTAAGATTTCTGTTCTAGAAGTGTTTTGAATTTTCTATTTATCTGCACAAATTCAATACTGCACAGCTGCAAAACTAACAGGATTCAGAGAAGAACATTCGGGAGTTACAGTCATTTTGGCTGGTGCCACATAGGCCCGGCCGGGCATGGGCCAGAGGCGGGGGCGGGACCCTGCAGTCAAGCCTGTCTAGCCACAGTCTGAGGTCACCACTCGCTGCTGTGACATGTTAGGCAAGGGAACTTTCCCCAAAAGGCTTTACCTCATTCAGAAAAAGAGGGAGGGGCCCAGGCCATGAGGATCCACCAGCACCAGCCTCCAATGAGCACAAGCCTTAATCATTCGCCCGTGTCTGTCCTTTGAATGGGCTAGAACTTGGGGCTGAGGGATAGCTGGTGGGTGCTTCTTATGCTGGGGTGTGTGGCCTATGGACACAGAAAGACATGAAACACATGAAGTCCAGCTTCTAGAAATATCTGCTTCCAGATTGTGACTGACATATAATGATGCCGCAGGAAGAGGGGTGGCGGGGGTTGTGAGTTTGTGGTGTGTGTGTATGTGTGGTGTGTGTACACTGTGGTGTGTAATGTGCTGTGTGTGCTGTGTGTGCTGTGGGGGGTGTATATGTGTGTGGTATGTGGTGTGTGTGATGTGCTATGTGCGTGGTGTGTGATGTGGTATGTGTGTGTGTGGTGTATGTGGTGTGTGTGGTGTGTGTGGTATGTGTGATGTGGGGGGGTATATGTGTGTGGTGCGTGTGTGTGTGGTATGCTGTGTGTGGTGTGTATGCAATGTGTGTGTATGTAGTGTGCGATGTGCTGCGTGTGTGTGGTGTATGTGGTGTGTGTGGTGTGTGATATGCTGTGTGTGTGGTGTATGATGTACTGTGTGTGTGGTGTGTGATGTACTGTGTGGTGTGTGTGGTGTGTATGATGTGCTGTGTGTGTGGTGTGTGATATGCTGTGTGTGTGTATGGTGTGTGTGGTGTGCTGTGTGTGTGGTGTGTGATGTACTGTGTGGTGTGTGTGATGTGCTGTGTGTGTGGTGTATGTGGTGTGTGTGTGTGATCTGGTGTGTACAGTGTGTGTGTTTAGATGTACCTTGCGGACATAGCTAAGTGGAACAAACCAGTCACCGTGACAAAGAGACTTGTCCCTGTAAAAAGGTCTCCTCTACTTTGAGTAGTCAGAAAGCAGCATGGGGGCTGGGAAAGGCAGGCTGTTGGGGTCAGGGCTGTTTGATCAGGAGGAGGAGTCTCCTGAGGTGGACAGGGGTGTTGGCTGCACATGTGCCTAACACCTCCGAATCCCAAATTTAGAAATGGTCAAGGAGAGGCAGGGAGCGGGCTCCGTGAACCAAGGGCTTGTGGAACAGTTCAGGTCACCAGCACCCATGGAGAAGCTGGGCAGGGACACGAACCAGACAGGGCTTTGGTGGGGGTGGGGGTTGTCTGGAACAAGCTGGCTGACTTCTTAGCCATAGTTGACAGCCTTTGCAGTTGGTTGGGAGACTGCTCAGTTAGTAAAGTAGAGTGGGTTAGATCGAGGAAGACCCCCAAGCTCGGCCTGAAGGTTCCACATCACAGGCACACACACAATACATACATACATACATACATACATACATACATACATACACATACATACACACATACATATATACACATACATACATATACACACACATATGCATACATACATATGCACACACACGCATACAGACGCGCATACATATGCACACATACATATGCACACACACACATACACAGGGAGATGCAGGCTTGAAATTTCAGCTGCTCAGAGTCTGAGCAGAGGATAGAAAGTTCAAGGCAACCAGCGTGGTGGCACACACTTTTAATCCCAGCATTCAGCGGCAGAGGCAAGTGGATCTCTGTGAGTTTGAGACCAATCTGGTTTACATGACAATTTCCAGGCTGTGGCTACATAGTGAAACTCTGTCTCAAAATACAAATAAAATTTCAAGGCCACTGACATGTCTCTGAAGGTAAAGACACTTGCACCAAGCTTGGTGATCTGAATTCCTGCCTCCAGATTCCTGCCCTAACCTCCCTGGATGGTGGACTACATGGTATAAGATGAAATAAACCCTTTCCTCCCCAAGTTCCCTTTGGTCATGATATTTTATCACAGAGCTAGCAACCCTAAGACACTGAATGCCTTAGGGAAACCCTGTTTCAAATAAAAAGCACAAAGCAGGCACTTGTCTCTCCTGCTTGAGGTACTGATTTCAATCCCCAGTAACACACACACACACAGCACACATACACAGCACAGACACACATACTACACATACACACCACACACACACTATACACACACCACACACACATATACAATACACACTACCACACCACACAGCATACACACATAGCATACACACATCATATCACACACATACACTACACACACACCACACATACATATACTACACACACACCACCACACCACACAGTGATGGGGGAAACTCTGTTAACCAATCACAGCTAATTGGGGCGTGGCGACCTGGACCCCAGGAAGAAAAACCGGAAGATCCAGGTGCACGCTTCTCTCTGCACGGTGCCCGCTGTACCAACTGGAATTTGGACCTCCCGCTCTTGTAGTGTGCACTTCCCCTTTTCAACTATTAAAACATAACTGTTATTCTTGAGCTGGTCTGGTTATTTATCGTACCGACCTAATTCGTCAACAACACAGCACACACACACATACTACACACATACCACACCTACATGATACCACACACAAACACAGCACACAGCACACAACACACACATACACAACACTACAAACACCCACACGCACACATACATGACCACGCACACTGGTTAAGATGGTAAGGCTTATGGTGTGTATATTTCACAAATAACAACACAAAGCATACGTTATGACATTCCCAGGAAGCCACTTTGGTTAGGATACCTAAACCCTCGGGCGTTCTTGCCAGAGCAGTTTTCACGGGCGAATAGAGACACAGGACTCTACAGTACTCTGAGGAGAACCACAGAGCCACCCAGCAGGTGACCCAGGGACTCTCTGAGGAGGTCCTGGGTCAGAAGACCCTGGCTGGGATGAACTCCGCCCACTTGTATAGCTGTCTTCTAATATTTTTCAGAAATTTCCTAAAGAATTTTTAATCCGAAATTTTAATAACATTTTTTTCCTGCGCTGGCTAATCTTATATCTTCTAATCTTTTTCTCACCTGTAAAATGGATATGGCTGACCTCACAGGCGGGTGACAGGTTTACTTCTGCTGGGCCTGGAATATGTCAATAGTAACTGCTCCTGCTGGGCCGTGGTGGCACACACCTTTAATTCCAGCACTCGGGAGGTAGAGACAGGCGAATCTCTGTGAGTTTGAGGCCAGCTTGGTCTACAGAGCGAGTTCCAGGACAGGCTCCAAAGATACAGAGAAACCCTGTCTCGAAAAACAAAAACAAAAAAAAAAAAAATTGTAACTGCTCCATAATTTCTGGCTTTCTAGGGAAACTGCCTTCCTCTGGGGCTCTTTGGTTAAAGGAGGGGAAACATGGAGAGCCCTGTCATGAATTACTTCCCTTGTACTGAATACCGTGACATTGACCCAAGATATCAGGGAGGTCTTCTGGGGGAGAAATGTTCTGACTAGTTTGTAAACAAAGGGTCCCATAAACACGGAAGGCCCGCCACTCCGTAGCACAGCCATATAAACAAGGGTGGAATGTTTGTTCTTACTCAAAACACATCTTTACATCACTTGGAGTGGAACTCCCCTTTGGCAGACTCCTTCTACCCGTTGCTTCACTGATTCAAACTGTTACTCAACAACTCATGGGAGCCTAGGTTGGGTGTCCCACGCCTGGGGAGCGAGACTCCCAGGAATAGGTGGCTGGATGGCTGGATGCCATCATCCCACTCCACCCCCTCATTCTGGGTGAATTTGCCCCCTCGTGGTTCCCTACAGGGCTCCTAGGCCTCAGAGTGAGGGGAACATCTTCATCTGTGAACATCCTGGTCCTGACAGATGACACCACGCAGAGCTGGGTTTGATTTGAGAATAACCAGGTGGGGGTGGGAACGACCCAGAAACGTCAAACCTCGGAGAAATCAAGGTGGCAAGAATCAGGTCCCTCGCCAGCCAGAGGCAAAGCCCCGGCAAAGCAATCGTTGGAGGAAGGGGCCTGGACAGTGAGAAAAATGCATTGGAGATGCAGGCCTGTAGGGTAGGGCAAGCCAGGGAGGGCTGCGGAAACATCTGCCTTGGCCAAGTTCCCAGTGGGGAGATTTGGCCAGGCTTGTCTGCGTCCCAGGGGCCAGGGCAAGGGGCCCTCCTTTCTACCAGGATGCTGGAGCGCTGCCAGGAAATTGAGATGCAAAAGAGGAATTGGCTTCTGGATGCCATCAGAAGTAACCTCGGAGAATGAGACCCCACACTTGCAAAATACGAAGTTGTGGCCCAGACCTACCCCAGAGCAGATATGAAAGAAAAACAGAAAGCAAACACCCTGCATTCCTCATTCCCTCAGACTAGGAGGGGGTGGGGGGCTTCAGAAAGTGTGAGCCATCCCACACTGGCTTCTGTCCAGCTCACAAGAGTTAAAGTTGTTAACATGTGTTAGCGACACATGTGGGCAGTTCTGATCAGTAAACAGAAAAACCAAACGTAACCTAATAAGTTACAGTTCCTAACGATATATTTGAAAACCAGGGAACAGGATGAAGTTCCAAAAATCCTCTCCTCAGGGATCTGAGACATTACCACATAGCTGTCACTGTGGTTCAGTTATGACAGCCCCTCCGGTGGGGGTGGGGCTTAAGTTTATATGCTGTATTGTTTTTATTTGGAGACAGTCTCACTCTATAGCCTATGCTAACCGGGGACTCTGTGCAGCCAAGGGAAGACTTTAACTTATAGCAATTCTCCTGTCTCAGCTTCCCAAGTGACAAAATATTATACAGGTGTGAGCGGCTATGTCCAGCCAGGATCATGTAATGTCACTATTTGGGGATGTCATGTAGGTCATTAGAACCCATTTATCTATTTATTTATTTTAATTTTTTATTTATCATGTATACAATATTCGGTCTGCGTGTATACCTGCAGGCCTGAAGAGGGCACCAGACCTCATTGCAGATGGTTGTGAGCCACCATGTGGTTGCTGGGAACTGAACTCAGGACCTTTGGAAGAGCAGGCAATGCTCTCAACCGCCGAGCCATCTCTTCAACCCTAGCACCCATTTTTTAAGATATATATTTTTTGTTTTATGAGCATTGGTGTCTTATCTGCATGTGTGTCTGATCCCCTGGAACTGGAGTCATAGACAGTTGTGAGCTGCCATGTGAGTGCTGGGAATTGAACCCGTATCCTCTGGAAGAGCAGCCAGTGCTCTTAACTGCTGAGCCGTCTCTCCAGGCCCCCGTTAGTACCCTTTAAAGTCCCATGGCTCTGTCACCATTCTCCTGCTCCCCGTTGAGCCTTGGTGGAACAGATCCTACCACGCGCTCCTACCGCCATAAATGACTCTGCCGCTCTTCGCCTTCCCTGCCATGAGGGACTGAGTCATGAGTCTAGACCATTTTTTTTCTCCCATAAATTGTCAGTGTTTGTTTTTCTGTTGTCACAGAGGAAAGGTAGGATATTTGAACACTGTGGGAAGATGTAGAGCTGTGGGTGTTGAACAGAGAAACTCTGTCTCAAAAAACCAAAATAAATAAATAAATAGATAAATAAATAAACCAAAATAAATAAATAATTTTTTCTTCCAGTACTTTTTGTCAGGTATGGTGATCAAATCTAGTACAAGCCAAATGTAATGGCACATGTGGGCAATCCCACCACTTGGGAGGTAAAGCAGGAGGGTCAGGAGTTCAAACACTTCCCTGCCTACCCAGAGAGTTCAAGGTCAGCCTGTGCCACACAGAGATCCTGTAATCACAAAGAGAGGGCACAGCAATGCGTCTCAGGGGGCGTTGCTAAAATTCCTTCCCCAGAGGGAGGGGGCATAGGCAACATCTACCCCTCTTCCTATGGCCCATCCTCAGACAGACAGAGGTATGATTCCACCAAAGTTCACCCCAAGTGCCCAGCGAGTTTACTTACAGAGCACAGGAGAGGTCACCAGAGTGTGTGTGCCCCTCCCACCCCTTCAGACTGAACTGGAAAGTCTTTACCCAGCCTGGATGATGATTCTCCCACAACCACATAGATGGAGCCCCCTCCTCTAACCGTCTCTGGCCTATATACTCAAGCCCCTCCCAGAGCTCGGCGCAGTTAGGGCAGAATTGCTCACAGTAGTAGTAGGAAGTGGCTGGATGCCCAGGTGAGGGTTAGTGACCCTCCCCGGCTCTGTGAGGGGTATAGACAGTCAACAAGCCCAGCTGGCATGACCATGTGCAAGCTGGCACCGCTGAATTCCTTAATCAGTGGCAGTTTGGCTTAGAGGACAGTTGGGCAGCAATGGGTAAGAGCATGTGACCAAGATCAATGACCTGGGATCATTTTGGGAAGGGGAAGACCCACCTCTGCTGTGCCAGGTTCTCTCTCTCTCTCTCTCTCTCTCTCTCTCTCTCTCTCTCTCTCTCTCACACACACACACACACACACACACATACACACACACACACACACACACATACATATACCACCACCACCACCACCAAAGTATTTTAAAAAGAACTGTAAAATTTTGTATGGTGTGTTGTCTGTAAGTATGTCTGTGGGCCATCTGTGGGCCTGGTGCCCATGCAAGCCAGAAGGGGGCATTGTATCCCCCGGAAGTAGATGTGGGTGCTGGAAATGGAACTCAGGTCCTCTAGAAGAGGAGCCAGTGCCCTTGACTGAGTCACCACCTCCCTTGCTCCCTAAAAAGAACTTTTAAAAGATTAACTAGTTTAGGAAGATCTGGGGTTGAGGTCATAACTCAGGGCAGGGGCTTAGCATGCACAAGGCCCAAGGGGTGATCTTGTTTCCACCACACACACGCACATACCACACATGCACTCACACACACCACACTCACACAAACACACATATACACACACCACACACACAGACGCACACACACCACACAGACGCACACACACCACATACATATACACACCACACACATACACACACCACACACACATACATACACACACCACACACCACATACATACACACACCACACACACATACACACACGTGTGCACGCACTCACACACAATGCACACACGCGTGTGTGCGCACACTCTCACACACACACACATGTGCACGCACTCACACACACCCTCAGGAATTTAAAAGTGGAATGAATAGAGCTCCACCATTTCCACTTGAAATTTATTTTCTTGTGGGGCTACAGAGCAGTTACGAATGCAGGCAGCTCTTCTGAGGTGGTATGGAAACCACCACATAGGTCAGTGTAATCCTCCTGCCTCAGCTTCCCGTAGCTAGGGCTACAGAGATATGCCACCATACCAGGCTGGGGTTTCTAAATTTTGTGGATTTTTTTAGTTTGTTTGTTTGTTTTGTTTTGTTTTTGTTTTTGAGTCAGCGTCTCTCTGTGTAACCCCCTGGCTGGCAAGGCCCTCTGTATGTAGCCTTGGCTGGGCTGGAGCTTGTGATCCTCCAGCCTCTGCTGAACTGCCGGCAAGGGTCAGCACTGTGTTTGGCGCCTATATGCCCTTCAAATCAAGGGGGAGAAACATCAGGATGGCACATGTCTTTAATATCAGCACTCCAGATTTTACACAAACACACACACACACACACACACACACACACACACACACACACGCGCGCGCACACACACGCACGCACACACGGAATGAACTATTGCTAATTTCAAAGCCTGCTTTGGAGTTTTTCCCCTAGACTATTCCAATCAAGATAAGAAAAAAGCAGGCCTTCTAATCTTCTAATTAGTGGCTTTGCCAATCACAGCAGCTTCATGGCAGCCAACAGCAAGCAGAGTCATCCCTTTTGGGACGGTAAGCTTAGGTCTGTCTGGCTAACGATTGGTTAGGGTGAGGAACAGTTAATTAAAAGACTGCCGGTCTCCACAGTGAAGAGCAGGACGGGTGGTTATGAAAGCCAAGCTCCCTGAGCACACAGGTCAGAACCCTGAACCCAGAGCAACGCTGAAACAACACTGGGCATCAAGATGAAACCTGCTCCGTCTGCCACGCAGGCCAGGAAAGGCTGAACACTGCGGAGAATTCCTTAGACGTCATCCGTAAAGCGTTTGATGTTTGGCCCAACTAACTTGGCTCGTAAGAAAGGGACGAATCTGCTGCTAAGGTGCAGGGCGCGGAAAGAGCGACGAATCTGCTGCTAAGATGCAGGTCGCGAGGAGAGATTGTTCTCCTCACGGTTCAGCTTGTGCTGGCTAAAGTGTGAGCACCTGAAAGATCACAAATTAACGTTTCTGTTTGTTTTTTGAGACAGGGTTTCATTGTGTAGCTCCGGCTGTCCCGGAACTCATTTTGTAGAGCAGGCTGGCCTCGAACTCGCAGAGATCCTCCTGCCTCTACCTCCTGAGTGCTGGAATTAAAGGCATGCTCCACCACTACTACTCCAGCTGAATTCATGTTTCTAAGAAACTCAAAAGTTGTCCTAAATTGCGGGTTTACTGCAGTTGAAAATTCATTTTGTCTGTCTTTCCCCCCAGAAGGGCTGTTACCATGGTGTTTGGGCTGGTCCTGAATTTCTGAGTTCAACTCATCTTCCTGCCTTAGCTTCTCAGTAGACTGCAGGAGCCGGCAAACCCAGCTGCAGTCCAGGGTCTTCATGGCTATAGGGGTGACCCACATCCTCAAGAGCAGCAGTAGGTGTAAAACACTTGTGAAGGACGAATCTTTTCTTGGTGTTAAGTTTTTGAGACAGGGTCTCGTTGACTTTCATAGCCAAAGTTGGCCTTGGCCATGAGTCCTCCTACCTCAGCCTCCTGAAAGCTGAGATCGCAAGCATGTGTCACCACACCCAGATGAAAAATAATTTTATAAAAGGAATTTTGTGTTGTGGTCAAGTTGGCTGCGATCGAAAGGGAATTATTCCTAAGTTCATTGAGCTTCACCACATTATCCAAACACAGAACTGTCCTCTACGGCTGCAGGACAGCCACACGGCTCTCGGAGGAGCAGAACTGTCCGCTACGGCTGCACCACAGCCACACGGCTCTCTGGAGCTTTTCTTTGTAAACGTTTTGAGAAGCTTTGATTTTTAGTTCTGATGCCACTTTTTTACTTTTTCAACCACCTTTGGGACTGCAGCTTTCCCCGTCCTACAGGCTCCATTTAATTTCTCTAATTCTGGGTTTTGAATGCTATCGCCTCTATTTAAAGTAGCAATTACATTTCTCGGGATGGGCTTCTCCTCTTGCGAATTCATCTCCCAGAAGTTTGAGTTTTGCTGTGTCTCATGACCGAGGTCAGCAGATTGTGTGCGATTCGCTGCCTCCCTCCCTCCTGCTCCTTTCATAGGGCCGTTCTGGTGTTGCAGTCTGATGCAGACACAGTTAACTTGTTTTATGTATGTGTGTAATGTGTGTATATATGGTACCTGTATGTGATGTGTATATATATATATATATATGGTATGTTTATGTGTGTGATGTGTATGGTATGTATTCATGATGTGTATATCATCTGTGCATGTGATGTGTGTGTGGTGTGTGTGTTTAAGGTATATAGCATGTATAAGATATGTGTGGCCGGGCGGTGGTGGCGCACGCCTTTAATCCCAGCACTCGGGAGGCAGAGGCAGGCGGATCTCTGAGTTCGAGGCCAGCCTGGTCTACAAGAGCTAGTTCCAGGACAGGCTCTAGAAACTATAGGGAAACCCTGTCTCGAAAAACCAAAAAAAAAAAAAAAAAAAAAAAAAGATGTGTATAGGCCATGTGTGTGCTGTTTGTGTGTATGGTTTGTATGTGTGTACATGTATTCGTATGTGTACATGCATGTATGTGCCATTGTGCTCATGTGGAAGTCAGAGGGCAACATCAGGTGTTAGTGCTTGCCTTTAACCTTGTTCTCTGAGGCAGGGTCTCTTGCTCACTACTTTACAGACTGGGCCCTTGAGCTCCCTGAATTCTCCAACTTCACCTCTCATCTCACCATGGATGACAGCGTCACATCTGGCTTTACCCAGGTCCTGGGGCTCCAAGCTCCTATTCTCACACTTGCAGGACAGTATTAGCCACTCAACAATCTCCCCATCTTGAAATGTTTTCTTCAAGGTCTGAAGCGTGTAAATTGATCTGCACTGAGGGCAATTGTGTCTGCTAGCCAGTGTAACAGAAAATGGCTCGCGCCATGACTGTTACGTTTTCTCCTCACTGCCCTTTTGGTTTTTTGAGATGGGGTATTGCTATGCAGCCTGGCTGCTCTCACATGGCAATCCTTCTGCCTTAGCCTCCCAAGTACTGAGATTACAGGTGTGTGCCACCAGGCCCAACCTAGGACCTCACCCATGCCAGAGAAGGGCTCTACCAGTGGGCTGTACTAAGATCACTCTCTGTGGCTTTTTTGCTGGCTCCAGGAAGATGCTTGAGGGCAGGAACTGGGGGGTGGCCTATTGCTCCGTGAGACTTTTGTCAGGGTTGTGACTGTCCTCCTCATGCATGAGGAACACAGGGCAGATCTGGCTCCTCATAAAGTGCTTTTACCTGCTCCACCTTCTCTGGGTCCTTCTGTCCTTGATTCTCCTTTAAGATCTGGTGCTCATTGCAGACACTGAAACACCGTCTACATTGTCCCAGATGTCAGTGCCAACACTGGGTCCCCAAGATCAAAGCAATCATCCAGATCTGAAAGTACCCATCTCCAGCAGGACCTTCCTGGCACTGGCTACTCCCTGTCCCCACCCATGCCTGCCATGAACATGGCAGCCGGAAGGAGTCTGGAGCTGTCTTGTACTTGACAACAGCTGTACACCTCTGCAGTGTGTCTTCCCAGATCCACATGACCAGGGAGCATAGTGATGAGCCCATCCAGAGTCTGCAGATCTCAGTTGGCTGGGAACTCAGCAGGAAGCCTCCATCAGGTGCAGGGAGCAGGGAGCTCCCGCAATGTGGCTTCAGCAAGCAGTCCATGCAGGCCAGGCCTCCAGAAGCCGAACATCACAGATGGCCTCTAGATCTATGCCTGATACCAGCAGGTCTGCCCCCAACAAGTGACAAAAGACTCCATGATGTCATCTGATGCAAGGAGCAAAAATCTTTCAGTTTCACACAGCAGCCCGCAGCCAGGGCCAGCAGGACACTATCAGCATCCTGCCTCCTTGGTTCCACCAGTTCCTAGGATACCCATAGCACAGGCAAAGTCCAATGATATTTGCCCCAGTGGAGCTCCAGGAACTCCTCGCACAGGGCAGTAGCATCTGCCTCCTGTCTCTACTCCATCCGCAGTTGGTACTTCGACAACAGAGGCACAAACATTCAATTTCTGATTTCCTTTTTTTTTTTTTTTTTTTTTTGGTTTTTCGAGACAGGGTTTCTCTGTAGCTTTGGAGCCTGTCCTGGAACTAGCTCTTGTAGACCAAGCTGGTCTCGAACTCACAGAAATCCGCCTGCTTCTGCCTCCCGAGTGCTGGGATTAAAGGTGTGCGCCACCACCGCCCGGCCAATTTCTGATTTCTATTCATCCTGAAAGTGAAATAAATATTCTGCTCTTGGCTGCAGTTCTCCTGGGGTTAATTCTGTTCTAGAAACATAATTCCTTGCGTTTGTACTTTTTTCTTTCTTTTATTTTTGTTTTGCTTTTCTGCTTGTTTGTTTTTGCTTTCAAGACAGGATTTCTCTGTGTAGTCTTGGTTGTACTGGAACTCACTCTGTGGACCAGGCTGGCCTTAAACTCAGAGAGATCTCTGCCTCCCAAGTGCTGGGATTAAAGGCATGTACCACCACTGCCCAACTTTCTTTAGGTTTTTAACTACTTTAGAAAACTGAGTTGTGATAAAGGTTTTGTTACTTTATTTTCATATCTATGTATTTTTAAATTTATTTTGCCCTTTTTTTTGATACAAGGTCTTACTGTGTCTCCCTGGTTAGACTAAAATTCACTATGGAGACCAGGCTGGCCTGGAAAACCTACCTGGTACCTCTTGTCTTCCAGGTACTGAACCCTTTCGACACTTCTGGGCAGGCTTTTACAAAACCAATATTCTAAATTCAGGAAAATATTAAACTAGGGCTGGGGATGGCTCAGTGGGAAAAGTATTTTGGCACAAGTTTTAGGATGAGAGTTTTGATCCCAACATCCATGTAAAGAGCCTGGCAGAGTGTGATGTGCGCGTAGCCCCGTTGCTGGAGGCTGAAGACAGGACCCAGGAGCTCGCTGGCCAGCCATCCTAATATACTGGGCATGCGAGGTAGAGGACCCAGGAGCTAGTTGCCTAGCCATCTTAGTGTACTGGGCATGCGTGGTAGAGGACCCAGGAGCTAGCTGCCCAGCCATCTTAGTGTACTGGGCATGCGTGATAGAGGACCCAGGCGCTCGCTGACCAGCCATCCTAATATACTGGGCATGCGTGGTAGAGGACCCAGGAGCTAGCTAGCCAGCTGTCCTAGTGTACTGGGCATGTGTGTGGAGGAGTCAAGTGCCCTGCTCTACCATGCTCTACCTTGTTCCCCTGAAGTAGGATCTTTCACTGAACAGGGGCTAGGCTGGTGACCAGCACACTTGTCTCTTTGCCCCTCCCCTTGTTGCTGGAGTTCCAGGAGCATGTGGCCATACCTGGAGTTTTATGTGGGTTCTGAGATTTGAACTCATGTCTTCATGCTTGCACAGCAAGTGTTAACTGCAAAGCCATCTCCTCAACCCTTAGATCTTTCCCTTATGTTAATCGAGCATGATGAGATGAACGTCCCAAAGCTGTATAGATTCTTGTTGACAGAGCTTTCTGTCCCACCAGGTCCCTGGCTCCCTCTCGGGGAATCAAACTCCAGTCTCCCACATTTCAGGAGAGGATACTGGCTTCTGTCCCACCAGGTCCTGCAGCCATTCAGTCCCAAGAAACACACAGAGGTCTACATTAATTATAAACTGATTGGCCTATTAGCTCAGGCTTCTTATTAACTAATTCTTACATTTACATTAACCCATTATTCTTGTCTACGTCAGCCACGTGGCTTGGTACCTTTCATCAGCGAGGCAGTCACATCTTGCTTCCTCTGTGTCTGGGTGACGACTGCCAACTGACTCTTTCCTCTTCCCAGTATTCTCCTGTTCTCATTGTCCCACCTCTACTTCCTGCCTGGTTGTCCCACCTCTACTTCCTGCCTGGCTACTGGCCAAACAGCATTTTATTAAACAAGTACAAAAACCAAATCTTTACAGGGTAAAACCATTGTCCCACAGCAGATTCTTTAGAATTGTGCTGTCTGTCATAATTCTTATTATGTTAAGGTATTCTATGCCACAGACATAGCTATTTTCATTGAATCTCTGCTCATGGTAAATCTTTTAGATTTTTACTTTTTAAAAGACAGGGTAGCCTGTCTCTGTGTAGCCCTGGCTGGCCTGGGACTCTGTGGACCAGGTTAGCTTTAAACTTGGGAATCTCTCTGCCTCTGCGTTATTAATGCTGGGATTAAAGGTGTGCAGCCCTATGCCTGGCCTGTAGTCTGTTCCTAAAGAATCTTCTACTGCTTTTTCTTTTTATGCACATGAATGTTCTGCCTACATACATGTCTGTGTACTACTGCACGCCTGGTGCCCACAGAGGCCAAAGGAGGGCATTGGATTCCCTCCTTTGTAATTGTAATCCAACATTGGAGCTACAGGTGGTTGTGAGTCGCCATGTGGGTGCTAGGAATCAAACTCAGGTCTTCTGGAAGAGCAATGAGTGCTCTTAATCACTGAGTTAGCTCTTTAGTGCCATGTTAAATTCATTCTGTGGGGAGTATAGGATGAAGGAGCTCACTGCATGCATGTGGGGGTCAGAGGACAATCTGCTCTCTCCTCTACCATGTAGGTCCTGGGGATCAAATTCACGTTGTCTTCAAGTTTAGTGACAGGTTCCTTTATCTCTCACTAATCCTAAACTAAAAAAAATGCCAGACATGGCTGTCCGTGTCTGTTATCCCACTGCCTATGAGTCTGAGGACAGCCTGGGCTACATGGTGAGGCCATGTCTCAAAAGCCAAAGACCAGAGCGGGAGAAATGAGACGGCACAGTGACCAAGAGCACATACTGTTCTTCCAGAGGGTGTGAGTTCACTTCCCAGCACCCAGGTTGGATGGTTCACAACCCCTATAGTTACAGCTCCAGGGCATCTGATGTCTTTGGCTTTTGAGGGCACCAGCACTCACCTGTACACACATACACACACACACACACTACGCATACACACATGTGCATAAATAGAATAAAATTATGTGTTTATTTTTGACAGGGTCTCACTATGGAAATGCCTGGAACTCATTATGTAGATCAAGTTGGCTCAAAACTCATAGAAACCCTGCCTGTCTTTGCCTCTGCTGGGATTAAAAGCCTGCGATACCTGGTAAGACAAATTTTAAATCTCATCTTTTATGGATCCTTCCCTCCTGGATTTCTGCTTAATTTATGTAATTCAACATTATGCTGTTCCTTGCCAGTTCCCTAAAATAAGTAAATAATGTGTGTACACACATACACACATACGTGTTGGGCCTGGTGGCACATGCTTTTAATCCCAGCACTCAGGAGGCAGATGAAGGTAGATCTCTGTGAGTCTGGTCTACATAGTGAGTTTCAAATCAGCCAGGCCACATACTAAGACCCTTTCTAAAACAACAAAAACAATAGCTCTTTTGCTCGCTCTCCATATATGTATGTGTGCACTTAACAATACTTTTTTTAGATTTATGTATGAGTGTTTTGCCTGCATGTATGTCTGTGTATCATGTACATACCTGGTGTCCAAGCTCAGGAGTCAGATTCCCAGGAACTGGAGTTACAGATGATTGTGAGTGTCCAGGGAACCAAACCCAGGCCCTCTGCAAGAGCAGCAGTGCTCTTAGGCACAGAGCCTTCTCTCCAGCCCCAGCCATAGCTTCTTTCATATCTAAATTTGTATTATTGTTGAGTACCACAGTGCACGTGCAAAGGTCAGAGGAAACCTTTCTAAAGCTGGTTTTCTCCCTCCGCTGTGTAGATCTGGCAGTGACGCTCAGGTTATGTGAAGTGCTTTAACCTGTTGAACCATTGTGATGGCCTCTTTAGCTAGATCCTGAGTTGTCTCCGACCCCTAAGATGCGGTGTGTGTGACATTGGCTGACAGAGCAGTGGTCCTTACCTGCCGATGAGAGGAATGCAGGCTTGCTCTCTGTCTTCCATGCAGGGCTCCTAACATCCAGAACTGCTCCCAGCTGAGGCAGACAAGCCATGAGCCTTTAACAGAATACGGTACCACCGCCTTCAAGGTTCAGGAAAACAAATGATACCTCAATGTGTTGAAATGGCCCCCAAAGGTAGTGGTACTAGCAGGTGTGAGGTGTGGCCTTGCTGGAGGAAGAGTGTCTTTGTGGGGGTGGGTAGTGAGGTCTCCTATGCTCAAACCACACCCAGTGTCTCATTTCACTCCCTGTTGCCTGTATATCAAGATGTAAAACTCTCAGTTCCTCCAGCACCATGTCTACCTGTGATGGAGGAGGGTCATCTGTCTATGTGTTACTTTCATTGGTTAATAAAGAAACTGCCTTGGCCCTTTAATAGGACAGAAAATTAGGTAGGCGAAGTAGACAGAATTGTGGGAGAAAGAAAGCAGAGTCAGGCAGACGCCTCAGGCAGTCGCCATGCCTCTCCTCTCCGAGACAGACTCAAGTTAAGATCGCTCCTCGTAAGCTACCACCTCGTGGTGCTACACACATTAATAGAAATGGGTTAAGCAAGATGTGAGAATTAGCCAATAAGAGGCTGAAACTAATGGGCCAGGCAGTGTTTAAAAGAATACAGTTTCCGTGTAATTATTTTGGGTAAAGCTAGCTGGGTGGCGGGAAGCAGCCCTCCGCTGCTCCCTTCTACATACCTGCATGCTGCCATGTCCTACCAGGATGACAACGGACTAAAACTCAAACTGTAAGCCACCCGTTAAATGTTTCCTAAGAGTTGCCATGGTCATGGTGTCTCTTCACAGCAGCAGAAACCCTAAGACAGGAGTGAGCATTTGGATTCTGGATGTTTGGGTTGGGGCATGACTAGCCATTCCCCCCCCCCCTTTTTTTTTTTTTTTTTTTAGGCAGGTGCTAGCTACCCACTAGTCTGACTGGCCCTGGATTTAAATTGGCTCTTCGGCCTCTGTCTCCTAAGTGTTGGGATTATAGTGTGCACTCCCACACCTGGCTCTACCTTTGAGCTGCTCCTTCTGAGGACAATGGCACGCTGTGGCTTCCCCTGCCGGAGCTAATGGTGTAGGATTCTTTGTATGGCTGCTGCAGGAGTCCATTCTCTCTACGAGGTGGGTTCCAGCGATCACATTCACGTCATCAGGCTTGCACCTCCACCTGCTGAGCCACTGCACAAACCCCCATCATGTATTTATTCACAGCTCAGAAATGGAGATGTCTCTGACTTCAGGACAGAGAGAGAGGTAGGGGCAGCACCTAATGAAAGCAAGAGTGCATTTCTCCACTAGTGAGGCTTGTAGCAATCCCTCCCTGCTCCTCAACAGTCTCACCACATAGCCTTGGCTGGCCTGGAACTCACTCTGTAGACCAGGATGGTCTTGAACTCACAGAGATATGCCTGTTTCTGCCTCCCAAGTGCTGGGATTAAAGGTGTGCACCACCACGGCCAGGTGTTTCTGCTTTGTTTTGTTTGAGACAATGTCTTGTGTAGCCCAGGCTGGCCTTGAACCCATAGCAATCCTCTTGGCTCAACTTCCTAAGTACTGAGTGTACAGGTATGTATCATGCCCAGCTTTGAGCTATTTAGAATATAGACTGCTAATAAATGTGGTTTCATTTAGGAAATGTTGAGTATTCTGTGTGTTTGATACAAATGCAATGTTTTGTTTTTCAAATTACTTATCTGTGGCTGCTGAACCATAGATCTGTAATACAGAACCACGAACAGCAGTTAGAAACAGATGGGATGTTGCACCTTTAAGGGTGTGGCTCTGCTACAATCCATAGTGCTTGCTACAGATAGAGAACAGTAAGCTCCAAGGTGTCTTGGCACCTGTGAACCAGTGCACAGGCTTCCGCATCCCAATGCTCCTTGGAAGAAAACTAGCACCACTGGCTCACGCATTCTTTATTCATTTGACAAATACAGGAAGAAAATCTGCAATCATTATCAAAATTATATCTTACCAAGAGTTTGAAAGTATTTATTTAAAAAGTTATATTCACAGTCTGTTATGTACAAATTATTACCCATAGCAGGAGAAGCCAGGCAGTGACCATGTGAGAGTAAAGAATACTTTGGCAAAGCTCACCCTGGCACTTGCCACTCTGCATCAGCCTTCCACAAGTATGCGTTTGAATACAAGTGCTTTCAGGGAAACCCTTCCTACTGTGCAGGCAAGGGCTAGCACTACCTGGCAGGGTCAGAGGGGGCCCCTGCATCCGAAGAGAGGCACATTGCTACCCCACACACCTGGAAATGGCTTTGACATTCAAGAAAGGGTTCATTTCAGCACCAAGATGGGCTTTGCAATATGCAAATTATGGTTTCCTATCAGATGTGTAGACTGATGAGGTGCAGAGGACCCTGAGATGTGGCAGCCTGCGGGTATCTAGCTGGCACTATCCATGAGGGCTGGGAAGAACAAAAACCGGTGCCTTTTTCCTTTTTTAAATCTGCCTGTGCTTGGATAACCTAAAGACAAGAGAAGACGCCAGGATTGCTTTTGAACTCTATCTTAGCAAGATATGACACCTATTTCCATCCTGAGGGTGGAAGCAGATATCCAGTTCCTGAGCTATCCTCAAACTGAGCATCAAGGATCCAAGGGGGCTCGCTGAAAGAACAGATTTCTGAGGGAATGACGTCACCTTATTGATAGCATCCCTTTCGTAAGCCTCAGTGGTCAAAAGTAGTTAAGAGCCGTCAAGACGTGTGTGGGATCTAGGGATGTAACTCAATTGGCCCAGGTTTGATCCCCCGCACAGAGTAAACTGGACACAGTGGTGCGTGTGGGTAACCCAGCTCTTCGGAGGGAGAAGCAGAAGGGCTGAGGTTCAGGAACACCCTCAGCTACGTAATGAATCTGAGGATAGCCTTCCTTCAGAAGGGGAAGGGGAAGTCGAGGGACGAAGGCAGCGAGGGAAGAGGACAGGCAAGGCTCTGGCTCATCTCTGCAGCCTTCGAGTCCTGTGCCATGCCAAGCACACAGGATACTGAATAACACCTGTGTCTCAGCTTTTCTTCCAGGGTGAGGTCACAAACGGTCACCAGTGCAAAGCCTCTGTGGGTCGGGGACGGAGACTTACTTCCCTTACAAGTCTGACCGTGGAAGACCTTGTTTGGCAGTTTAACAAATAGGATCAAGAACACACACAGGGCCAGCAAGATGACTCAGTGGGTAAAAAGCATAGGCCTCCAAGCCTAAGGATCCGAGTTCGATCCCTGGAACCCGCATGATGGGAGCAGAGAAGCAACTGCTGTTGTTTATCCTTTGACCTCATGAGCACATGCTCCATGCCTACACACACAGTAAATAAATGTAATGTATATATTATATACATACATGACTCAGCATGGCGGCTCATGTCTGTGTGATCCTAGTATTTGTAAGGTGAAGGCAGAAGGATCATAAATTTGAGTCCAACCTGTGCTTACACAGGAGACCTTATCACGCACACATACATTGGCTTAAAACCACAGACAGGACAAGCAGCAAACACTTCGGCACCCATCGCAAAAGGACACTGAACTCTCCAGCCAAGTTTAAAACAAACTGCTCCTTTGTGGTGAAGCTGACAGATTGCTTTTGGCTGTTGTTCTTTCCCCATTTTTTTTCTCTTGGAGAAATGTAGTCACTGAGAGTAAAAGCTGTGGCCCCAGGACCCCTCTAGCCCAGCAGGATCAAAAACAGGAAAGAGTCCTTCCCTCCGGCCAACTGCAGCTGGCCTTCTGCCCAAAAATGCTGTATCCTGTAAGCATCAGACCTGAGCCCCAGAGCTACTGCTTTTCTCTCCACCGGTTTTCCACTAAGCAGGTTGGATTCAGTGACGTTATCCCAGGTGTGGCTTGCAGCCACTCCTCTCCTGGGCTTTAATACCCACACACAAACACAGCCTGGATGGATCCACTTGTCCATGAAAGACAACGAAACACTTGGACCCTTACACAAGCTGCTCTGGCTGAGAGCCACAAAAGCGCCTTGAATCAAAAGGCTGTGACTTCCATTCTGCTGTCCGGGCAAAGGGGGGTAAAAAGATGGCTGGGCAGCACCTGGTGGCCCGAGTCTGAGCCTCAG
The DNA here is from genome assembly GCF_903992535.2 of Arvicola amphibius. NCBI lineage: Eukaryota > Metazoa > Chordata > Mammalia > Rodentia > Cricetidae > Arvicola > Arvicola amphibius. The sequence continues at coordinate 95,215,775 of NC_052053.1, forward strand.
CACCCATGTAAATGTAGAGAGAGCCGAGATAGCACAGGGCTGATCTCTGACCTCCATGTATGGGCTGGAGCGTGTGCGTACAATAATAAACAGTACCTTCTATCCAAGTCCCTCTTTCTCGTGTGGCTCCTAGTTTTCTTCTCATCAGGTAAGATGAGGGCCCCGAGGGTGCTGAGCACCCGTGCTTTACCAGAAAGACACACCCTCAGCTCTTATGTGTGTGCGTTTGTGTGGGTATTGTTCCTCAGGAGCCACCCACCTTGCTTTTTGACACAGGGCCTTTCATTGGCCTAGACCTTGATGAGGCTAGGCTAGCTGGCCAGCAAGCCCAAAGATCTGTCTCCACCTTCCCAGTGAGGGATTAGGCCTGACTCCTAAAGTCGAATTCTTACTAGAATTTCCCCAGGCTGAGTTAGCCCATTAGTGGAGCACTTGCTAGCATGCCCCAAACACCAGGTGTCATCAACTGTGCCCCCTCTCACACGTGTGAGCGCACACGCACATGCACACGCACACACACACACACACACACACACACACACACTACTGTGACCCAAAATGAATAAAGAGAAGCCCAAACTGGCTCACAGGCTAGTCTGGGAGAGAGCTAACAAGCATTTCTTGACCCACCATCAAAGTTTTTCACATTGCCCAGCTGATCTCCTGGCTGAGGCCACTCCTGCTCAGTCTGTGCATACTGCCAAACTGACCCACAGCACCTGAGCTCACCTGTGACCTCCGTAGCACAGCCCCGCCCTTCATACCCGCCTGTGAGGTGAGCACACTGACCCACGCCTGTGGGAGGCCCCTGCCCTTGGTGACTCCAGGTTCTCCACAGCTAACCAAGAACAGTTTTTCACCAAACTCTTGCCTTGTTAGACACAATTGGTTCATGAACTGAGAAACTACTGGCATTGGACATTAATTCAAATTCTGTAGTTTTATTTTCTTTTCCAATGCTGGGGAATGAACCCGGGTCTTGCTAGACAAATATTCTACCACTGAGTTCTACCCCAGTCCTAGTTTGAACTCTGACCCTGACAGAGGGTTGCCGTGACAGAAGAAACACCAGGCTGGAGCACTTCACCAGCCAGCCTGCGCTTTGGTCCTGTCTGCCTCCGAGGGGTCAGATGACAGGCTGCAGCACTGACTCGACACATATCATTTGCATCATGTGAGGTCAGGACCCTGGGTCATCAGGGTCATTTGCTACCTCCCAGAGCTGCCCTGTCTGCTGTCAATAGGGACTGCTGCAGGGACAAGGGAGGGAGAGGGAGAAGCGTCAGGGGTGAAGTAAGCTCGCAAGTATGTCTAACAATGAAGAGGCTGTGGAAAATCCAGAGCTTACTTAAGGAAGACAGAGTACTATCGAGCAATAATTCCATAACTTCCAGAAATTATAAACTTTGGAACCTGAGGATATGACTCTCAGAATAAAGCAACCCCAAATTCGTCCAGCCTGGCCTTGGGAAGAAGCCGCAACCACAGATGATAACGAGTCAGTGCCTGAGAACAAAAATGGTCAACACCACAGTTGTGACAGGAGTGGGAGTTTGTGGGGGGTGGTGCCCTTATTTAAACTTACAAGTGGGCAGCAAAAGAGCCCACGAGTGAGGCCCAGGCCCAGTGTTCCCTCCTCACAGAACCTCTGGACAGTGCAGGATTCAGCTAATACAGGTTTTATTTCCAACATGGTGGAGAAGATGGAAGTTCTGCTTGGTTCACACCACTTCATTTAGCCTTTTGAGGGTTCCCAGTGCTGGCAAAATCTCCGTGCCCAAGGGTCACACTCCTGGCAGAACACAACTTCTTGGTCCAGCACATTTTCTTGTCTTTGTCCCTCAAATCTGGTAGTGTCTGCATGGAGAGACACCTGCCCACTTCAACGGCGAATGCTAGAAGCCGTTTTCTGTAGGTAGACGTCTCCCCCCAAAGTCCAACAATGCAGGTGGCCAGGGGACGTGGAAGGAAGCTGCAAAAGTCCAGCTAGAGTCTTGACTTCGTTAGATGAGGACACGGAAGAGTCATGTATGTCCTCCTTAGGTATTTAATCATCAAAGAAGAAACATCCGTGGATTCTAACTGCAGATACGCTAGATATAAAATTGATGGAATGCAAGCTGGTCCATAAAGGGCTGCACGAGATAATCCGTGGCAAAGTAGAAAACCAGCCCAAAGGTGATGGAGATGGGAAGAGCTGGCAGCGCCTTCTTGAAGATGGCGAGCAGCAGTAAGGTAAGGCACAGGCCCTGTTGGGATGGAGGGATGCACACTCAGGATTGGCAGCAGGCCACACACAACTGCTCAGTACCACACACAGTGAATACTCTCTTCAGTCCTAACTTCTACAACAAAACTCTCATGAAATCTAGAGTCAGGAAAGAAAAACATAGCTTCTGGAACGGAACCTTATGGCACATGCCAGCTATGCAGGAGGCCGAGGCTGGATTACCTGAGCCCAGCCTGGGCACCACAGTGAAAGCTGGTTCAAGAGAAAGGGAGGAAAGAGGACATGGGAGGGGATGAGAGGGAAGAAACAATCTGTACTGGCGATGCCCGGGGCCTTGTGCATGCTGAGAGTGACCCTCCCTGAAAATACAGTTGCTGCTTTTTTGTTTATTTATATACACAGCCCAGACTGGCCTCAAATTCTTTATTTTCCTGCCTCAGCCTCCTAAGTACCAGGACCTAAGTGTGCACAATGCCTGAATTAAATAGATTTTTTTTTAAAAGACCATCACATACAACCTAGGCTGGCCTCAAATGGAGCTCCAGGACAGGCTCCAAAGCTATAGAAAAATCTTGTCTCGAAAAAAACAAAATCAAGAAGATAGGATCTTACTATATGGCCTAGAATTTAATCAGGCAGAAGGCCACCTGACTTTGCTTTCAGAATACCAGGGTTAAAGGTGTACACCAACACACCTAGCTTTCTAAATTCTGAAAGCCACAGGCACTATAAACAAGATGGGATCCTGTACTGGGCCAGCCTCTCTCGCTCCACACCTGCCGTCCCAAAGCAATCCTGGCGGACGAGCGCAGTATAAGAGCGCTGGGCACTGGCTCAGCGCATAGACTGGGAGTCCTAGCCAACTCCCACCTATGCTACCAGGCTCTTAACATAGCGTCTAAGAGGTGTAATTTCCTGAGAATTTTTAAGAACTACTCAAAACAAGGTAGTTATTCTATATCTGGATGGGACAAAGACGAGCACAGGACTGATTCCAAAAGCAAGTGGAGGAAGAGCAAGCGCATGATGCTGCAGCCTATGAGACTCAGCAATATACTTCTTTGCAGACAAGACACAGCTAGGCTGGAAACAGCAGGCCATTTTAATGTGTGTCCAGAGTGAAGAACTACTCAGGTAGGGTCTAATTATCCATTTTAAAAAGATTCTCAAGGGATTGGAATTCTCAGCCTATCTGGAATCCAAAGAAAATTGTTAGGGCCAGGGAGATGGCTCAGCAGGTAAAAGCACTGCTACGTAAGCCTGCCAAGCTGAGGTTGATCCCAAGAGCACATATGAAGAGCAGGATGTAGTGGGCACTCACCTGTGGTCCCATCACTCCTATGGGGTATGGGAAGTGGAGACAGAAGGGCAGATGGGGGCAAAAACTGCAGTGGCCTTGCCCCAGGGGAAGGAAAGATCCGGCTCCCCAAAGTTTTTTGCTACACATTTTCCACAGTATATGTGCATGAACATACTTAAAAGAAATTTATCCTAAAGTTACAGGGAACTCAGCATCTGACCTATCTTTGCCAGGGCACACTTACGATTAGTATGGCCACAAAGCAGGCTATGGTTGTGTTCCAGTCTCCGCTGGCCGTGGCTGAGGCTTTACCAACCAGAACACTGTAGAAAATGAAATCTCCCAATCCAAGCTTTACTCCCCCTAAAAAAAGAAAGATTAAAGATGTAAGAAAGCTTGTCATTCTTTCCTATGTTTTTTTCCCCAGATGATGTTGTTATACAGCTCCGGTTGGCCTTGAACTTGTGAACCTACTGCTTCTGCCACTCAAGCCCTAGGACTACAAGTGCGTGCCACCACACCTAACTGCTATGATTTCATAATTCAAATTTATGACCCCAAGCCAGGTGTGGTGACATGCATCTACATTCTGAGCCACTTAGGAGGCTGAATAGGAGGACAGCTTAAGATCAGGAGGAGTTTGAGGTCTGCCTCACACGGTGAGACTTTATCTCAAAAACCAAAGCCAAACGAATCAATCAAAACACATAGTACTTCACTATCAGTAAACAATATTCACAATTCAGGCCTCAGAAATTTTTTTTTGCTTTATCTTCCTTTTTTTTTTAACATCAGGAATTTTAGGAGTCCCAACTGATCTGCTGTCCCATCTTAACAACCACAGAAACTGAATTAATAACTCCTGACTTTTACATAAAGCCTAGCTCACAGCCAGAACTTGCACCGCAGAATCTCGACAGGACCTCGTATGCACCTGACAGGTTTAAGAGGCCAAAGGCTGACACCTGGTGTCTTCTTCAGTTGTTCTGCATCGTAGTTTGGAGACAGGGTCTCCCACTGGCCCTGAGTCTGCAGACCCTCCTGTCTCTCCCTCCCCAATGCTGGGATCACTAAAGCTGTGCTGATTTTTTTTCTATTTCTTTTTTAAATGTGAGAGCTGGAGATTGAACTCAGGTCCTCATGCTTGCATGGCATGAATAAGCTATTTCCCCTGAACAATTCAATGCACTCTCAAGAGATGGATAATACAGTCACTCAAAGAAACCCAAGACTGCAGACAGAGGCGACACACGTACTTTCCTCCGGGTCTTCACTAGTTAGGACACTGCTGGAAAGTTCCTGGACAGCAGCTCTTGACTCAGGAGTGGAGCGGTGAGGCCCCAGGTGGCTGTCCCTTTGGGCTTCCCATTCCTCACTGAAGCCACCATCATCAGTCCCAGCACTAGTGTCCTGTGTCTCCCTTTCTGTTCCTTTAAGAGAGAAGGCAGCAATTAGAGCTCTAATACTTAGAGCCATTTCTTTCATACTCTAGAGTGCAGAATCCTGGTTGAGGAAAGTGCAGCCAATTAAAGCTCTACAGCTGAGGAACTGTGACTTGGCACTGTAGACAGTGTTGACATTTCCCCTTTCTTTCCTCTTTTTAAGGAAGGAAGGAATGGCTTCCATCTTCCCTGAATGTAGTCTGGATATAATGCCCAGCACTGCAACTGTCATGACCACAAGGAGATGTCAAAGGCCGTGGAGCAGGAAATGGTAAAGAGCCTGCGCTCCTGTCAACTGTAGCACAAACTCTAGTTGGTCTTAAGAATAAAAACCGTAGCCGGGCGGTGGTGGCGCACGCCTTTAATCCCAGCACTCGGGAGGCAGAGGCAGGTGGATCTCTGTGAGTTCGAGGCCAGCCTGGTCTACAAGAGCTAGTTCCAGGACAGGCTCTAAAAAAGCTTCAGAGAAACCCTGCCTCGAAAAACAAAAACAAAACAAAACAAAACAAAACAAAAAAAAAAGAATAAAAACCGTGAGTCAGATATAGGGGTTAATGTTTAAGATCAGAGAAGCAGAGAGACAGCCACTAGAGAGCTCTTTTACCTCTACCGATGCTCAGACCAAAGGGGTGATCCTGTCCTCCAACTGTCTCTTCAGACTGCAGGGGAGATCCTCAGCTACAAATATGTCCACCAAATCTCAGACTGCACTGAGCTCCTGTTTCCTCCCACCTGACATTCCTCTCTCCACCCAGCCATATCACTCCTGTCTCCACCTCCCTAGTGCTGGGATTACAGGCCTGTGATCCCAAGTGCTGGGATGACCTTTGTGTGAGCTCTGTTTCATTTTAGACAGACTCAATCTTGTATAACCCAGGGTGACCTTGAACTCACAGGATCCCTCTGCCTCTGTCTCCCAAGTCCTGGGATTAAAGGTGTGTGCCACCCCTCCCTGGCCTCTAGTACCTTACTTCTGCACTCTGATCTTCAGGCAAGCTTCATTTATTAAAACACGAACAAAAATTATAACCACAGTGAATACCACCAGGGAATGTACTGTTCAGTACTCTACCCTCAGAGCTTAAGACAGCACTGGGCATACACCTAGTATTAAGTCAGCATTTGCTGAAAGAATAAAATCTCAATATACCAAAAATATAGTCATACTCATATAATATACAGTGTGCTGGATGGGTCCATGTCAACCTGCCATAGCCAGAGTCATCAGAGAGGAGGGAAACTCAACTGAAGAAATGCCTCCATAATATCGGGCTGTGGGCAAGCCTATTGGGCATCTTAATTAGCGATGCAGGAGGGCCTGGACCATGGGGGGTGGTGCCATCTCTGGGCAGGTGGCCCTGGTTCTGTAAGGAAGCAGGCTGAGCCAGCCATGCAGCTCTCCTCCAGGGCCTCTGCATCAGCTCCTGTCTCCAGGTTCCTGTCCTGACTTCCTCCAGTGATGAACAGTGCTGTGGAGATGGAAGCTGGATAAACCCTTTCCTCCCACGTTTCTATGGTCATGGGGTTTCTTCACAGTAACAGAAACCCTAAGACATACAGTCTTTTTTTCCTTTAGCTCAGTATGCCACCCATACTTGGGGCTGGAGAGATGGGTTTGGCTCTCGGCACTCAAATGGTGGCTCACAACCATCCGTAAGTCCATGGGATCTGACGCCCTCAGCAGATCCCAACCATGCATGTGCACATACATACATGCAGGCAAAATACTCAAGCATATAAAATATATTTACATATGTATTTTAAAATTAGGCTTCTAACAACCATTTCCAATACTTCCTCTCTTGCCTTTGACTTATTACTCCTCAAATGCCACCTTGTGCTGCTGCCTCCCTGAGAAAATGAGGCCTGACAGCTCTGAGCCTCAGCTGAGCTTCCAGCATCAAGTCTCCTCTCACAGCCACCAAGATGCAGTTCTTTTGCCTCTGTAACCAAACAGCAATGCTATCAAGGCCTACTGTTCTTTTCTTAACTATTTTTCCCTTTTTTTCAACTTCCAAAGGATAGCCTTTCCTTTGTCTTTTTAAGAAATTTTCTTTCTGCTTTACTTTTACACTACATTATTCAATTCTTTTAAAATTTGTTTATTTATATTTTACTTGCACTGGTGTTTTATCTGCTTGTATATCTGTGTGAGGGTGTCAGATTTTGGAGTTACAGACAGTTGTGAGCTGCCATGTGGGTGCTGGGAATTGAACCCGTATCCTCTGGAAGAGCAGTCAGTGCTCTTAACTGCTGAGCCACCTCTCCAGTCCGTTCTCAATTCTTTCTGACACAGCTTCTAATTGATTTTCCTTACTGTCTTCTTAGAATCCAGTCCTTGGTCATCACCATTACCCATCCACTAAGGTACTTCACCTTCTTAAGGTGAGCATCACCTCACCTCTCGACAGACACTCCGTTACCCTGGACATGCCAGAGAAGAGTCCCTGACCCCATCCCCCCTTTTGTTGACAGGCTCTCACTACATAGTCAAAGGCTGAACTAACAATCCTCTTACCTCTACCTCCAGGCTGAGATTACAGATGTTCTGACTACACTTGGTTAGGGTTCTCATTCTTATCTATTTGGAGGGTGGGCGAGAAAGAGAGAGCTTTTATTTTAAAATATACACATTAACGGCAGCATCTTAGTCCAGTGTGGACTGGTGGCTTGGCAAGTATTGTTTTTAGTTCTATGTAGGGGCTGGAGAGATGGCTCAGAGGTTAAGAGCACTGACTGTTCTTCTAGAGGTCCTGAGGTCAATTCCCAGCAACCACATGGTGGCTCACAATCGTCTGTAATGAGACCTGGTGCCTTCCATGCCAGCATTACATTGTATACTTAATAAATAAATAAATCAAAACAAATAGTTCTATGTGCATTTACCGGGGTGACCAGCTTTTCTAGGAGATTCTGTGACGTCTGTCACTGTCACACATCCTCTACGCCCTGGGCTTCTCAAATGGCAAGTGCTCTGTCCTGAGCTCCAGCAAGGAGAGAGAGCACGACCAAAGGGAAGGTTTAAATCCCTATTTCAGAACCTCAACTAGTCATCTACACACGACAAGGAGCCTGTAAAACTAGGGCAGTTACTAGTGAGTGTCACCTACTTTGTGCGCTATACTTGGTGCTTTTTGGTGCCCTTCTTTGGGCTTCTGGGTCTCCTTCGGCCATATTCACCAGCCACACCATTGTTGCTGTTGAGAAAGACAAAGTTTCTGGTGAGTTCTTACAGCCCGGGACACTGCGCTAGCAAGCAAAAGGCCATTACTTCTCTACGGCTGCAGCCACTGGTCTGTGATGTCACCTCAAATGTTAAACAATCAGGATTAACTGAGGGTTAAAACACGGTAAAAGACTGCAGGTGAAGGAACAAATACAACCTGGTCTACAGAGCGAGATCCAGGATAGGCTCCAAGGCTACACAGAGAAACCCTGCCTTGAAAATACAAACAAATAAACCCTGCAAAAAAACAAAAAAAAAGAAGAAAGAAAGAAAGAAAGAAAGAAAGAAAGAAAGAAAGAAAGAAAGAAAGAAGGAAAGAAAACTGAATGCACTGGAACTGGAGATATGGCTCAGCGGTTAGAGCCATGGATGCACTGGCTGCTCTTACAGAGGACCCATGTTTGATTCCCAGTACCCACACAGTGGCTCAGAACCATCGTAAATCCAGTTCCAGGAATCCAATGCTCTCTTCTGACTTCTGACCTCAGAGGGCACCTATAAACTGAATGCACTAACACAGTATCACTCCGCATACTTACAGGAATAGATAAGAGCTGGAAAGAGAGTTTCATTTCTTTCCTGAGCCGTTTCAACCAGCATACGAAGTGGACCTTTGGGGCATAAAACAGCCACCAAATCTAGAAAGAGAAAAATAAAAAAGACACCCAATAAAATATACTGAACTGTGTAAATGAGTACATGCTGGGAAGGACTTAACTGAGGGGCAGGTTAATGCATTTGACAAAGGAGCGCTGGGAAAATATGGAAACACTTGAAGTTAAGAAAGAAAAAGAGCAACCTAAACAAAATGAAACAGAAGACCTGTGTAAATTACACTTTGGCCTTCCTGCCGTGTGCCCAGTCTCCAGTGTATGATTACTGGGGTCTAGACACGACTCTTGGCTGGAAGGAGAGGCAGCAGCAGCAGGAGGAACTATCTAGAGCAGTTTTCAACCTGTGGCAGCCGAGGGGAAGGGAGTCATTCTCAAATAATCCCACCTACAGATTATAGACCGACGCTTTGGAGGAGAGCATCCTTTCTTTAAAGACAGTGCAGAATGGGGGTGTGCTGTGGGGGCGCACTTGTCCAGCATGTGAGCCTGAACTTGATACCCAGCATCTCAAAGCAAGCACACTTAATTAAGGAACTTGCAACAAGAGGGCAACACATTTAAATAAAACAATAGCTTCTTTGTATGACAAAGTTTAATATTTTTTTCAGTTTCCAGTCAAATAAAGTACTTCACAAATATTTAGGTCTCAGAACATATGTGGAACTAAAAACTGACCTATTTCACAAAAATAGCAGCTCAGAGAGGAGGCAATATGCCTAAATTGTGTCTGATGTGACATCATTTTCTTCCATAAACTATAATTTTTCTTGTATTTTCTGTTCTAGAAATTCAGAAAATAACCTCAAACATTTAAAAATATCAAACAGGCACACTAAAATTGCAAAGGAAGGCCTGACAGCCGACGTCACGCCACTGAGAGGCCTGCAGTGGCCATGCGTCTGCAGAGCGAGAACACAGCACAGAGCTCTCAGCACTTCCACTCGAATTAGTTCAGGTGAGGAGAGCGGATTTCCTGTGCTGGCAGCTAATGAGATCTTCAACTGGGTTAAAGGGGCCATATCCTGCAACTATTCTGGTTTGATGACATGTTTCCCTTATAGAATTTTGAAATGAATAGATTCAGTTATTTTTAGGACAACTGAAATGAATGAAAATTAATTTACTTAAAAGTTTTCAGAACACTTCTGACAAAACATCTTGATGCTTTGTAAAAAACGGAGTTGAGAGTCACTATCTAACACTGGGCACAGCTCTTCCATGTTCCGAAGACCCAAAGCTCTGAGGAGGTCTCACCTGTGCTATGAGCAGGGGGCTGAGGGGTATGGAGAGAATAAGACAGGCTTAGAATTCAGATTTTAGGTCAAGTTATTTTACCTCTGTAATCTTCAAGCTGCTTAGCAATAAACAGACAGATGGCAGATTTACAAAGCATCACTAAGATGAGTTTCCATGAGAGTGGGGCACAGAGTAAAGGACTTCTCTAACTCTGACTAGCTTCTCTGTTCCCAAAGGCTTTTCTCCATCAATTCAAGGGGGACTGACAGATTCCGGCTACAGGTCACCACATACGTCCATGTTCTATAGAACGGTGAGCACTGAGAAGTCTCTGAGAAGGGATCTCTTTTTGGCTTTCATGTGGGGCAAGAGCTGCAGAATAAAGCCAGTCCCCTTGTTACTCATGACTAGAGTATTATTGTGACTTTTTCAGGACCCATGTCACAGCAGTTGTTAAAGAATTAGAATCTTTAATTGTCCAAAAGCATGTTTACAATTTTTTAAATTTAAATTATGTGTATGTATGTGGGTGCCGTGAACTGAGTTCTGATCCTCTACAGGAGTGGTATGCACCCTTAACTACTGACCTATCTCTCTAGTCCCAAGGTTTGATTTTATTATTGAACTGATAGAGGTTTTTGTTTTAGTTTGTTTTTCATGACAGGGCTTCTCTGTGTAACAGTCCTGGCTGTGCTGGAACTCCCTCTGTAGACCAGGGTGGTCTCAAATTCAGAGATCTGCCTGCCTCTGCCTCTCATGCCACCATGCCTGGCTATAAAATGATAGGTTCTTATTGAGAACTTTTATGCCAGTTATTATTGTAGGCACAGAGGTCCTTGTACTCACAGATAAGCACTAAGGGAACCAGGAATGTTAATCACACAGGGGTGTCTCCTCACTGGAGGAGATACAAATCAAATATCTAGATTCCATCCAGAAAGCTGTGAATGGATTCTGTTAATGACCTGGTGTATCCGGAGACAGACCTCACCCTAATTTCCCAGAATGATTATTCCAGACTTTTCCCTTCCTAAACCATTACCCATTCTTAGGGGAGATGTTGCAAAACTTTATGGCCTGCTGACCTCTATGCTATGGTCAGAGATCACACTAGATTCTAGGCCCTTTAGCTATAGAACCCACCCTCACGGTCACATGGTCTTTGTTGGTACACCTTAAGCTTTATTGTGCACCTGGAATTGGACTGATTGTTGCCTGGAAACCTTTCCCCAAATTGTACTGTGTTTTAAACAAAGCAGATGATGAACCGCCTGGTGTTAGACTCCCTGAAATCTGATCCAGGTTGAGACCCCTCAAGTTATGTGCTCTACTCACAGGTCTTTCTGTAGATTTAACTTCAAATACAATAAACAAACAGGCATTGGGCTTGTTTTACAAATGTAAACTTCATTCTTAGATTTTTTTTTTTTTTGAAAAAGGTTTTAAAGGGCCCAGGTTGGTCTCAAACTTATTATATTAGCTATGGATAACCTTGAAACGGCTGGTCCTCCTACCTCTACTGATCAAGTGCTGAGATCACAGCTGTGCACACCACATCAGTAAAAATGTCATCTTTAAAGGGGTGATTCCACTGAAGTTGCTGTATGATTTTGACCTTACAAATTAATTGAAGAGGGGCTGGAGAGATGGCTGAGTGGTTAAGAGCACTAACTGCTCCTCCAGAGGACCTGGGTTCAATTCCCAGCACCCATATGGCAGCTCACAACTATTTGTAACATAGTTCTAGGAGACCCAACACCCTCAACTCAGACATATATGCAGGCAAAATACCAATGCATATGAAATAAAAATAAAGAAGTTATATTTTAAAAAAATTAATTGAGGAAGGGATAAAAGGTGGCTCAGAGGTTAAAATCACTGGCTGCTCTTCTAATAGACCTGGGTTCAATTCTCAGGACCCACAAGGCAGCTCACAACTGGATGAAAATTCAGTTCTAGAGTATACGGCATCCTCTTCTAGCCGCTGCAGGCGCAAGGCCTGTGTGTCATGCATAGATATACAGGCAAACACTCACAGACATTTAAAAAAAAAAAAAAGTAAAAAAAAATGAGTTGGGGCAGAGAGATGGGTCAGCTGAGGTATCTGCCACCAAGCCTGACAGTCTGAGCTCATTCAACCCCCAGGACCTGCCTGAAGGAAAGAGAGCACTGACTCCAGGGTTAGTTCTCTGAACTATACATTCATGCCACAACACACGCCTTATATAAAGAATTACCTAATAATTCTTAAAGAACAAACTCAACATTCTACGTGTCAGGCGGCTGCTAGCACTTCTCAGTATATATTCAATTCACTGAACTCCTACATTCCTGCATACTTGTTCCCAACTTACAAGGAAATCAAAGCTCAATAAACTACTGATTATAGATGTTATTTTGCTTTTTTGCTTACTGTTGTCCAGAAACTAAAGCCAGGCCCTAACATATGCTAAGAGAAAGAATTGACTCTAAATCTTCTGACCAGAGAACTATGGCTCCTCCCATCAATTTGGCACACACCAAGTTGAAACTGCAAGTCCTTACTCTCAGGGCTGGAGATGGGGCTCATGGCACAGTACGTGCCTAGCACCAACTAGTTCCAGATAAAATCCTCAGCACTTTAAAAGGAAAGAACACTAGAGAGCTATGGGAAATAGCCGTTAAGACTTTCCTTAAATCAAGAGAACTAGAAGAGGAAGGAAAACACAGCAGTGAGGACTTCTGTGATGAACAAAGTGTCAGTCTTGAGTTTACCATATACTGAAATCACAGCCAAGATGAGCCATGCGGTCCACTCAGGGAGGTACTTGATAAATACCAGGGCCATCAGGGCACTGATCATAATGAGATACGCCTGCTGCAGTCGAAGTGGGCCTTTCCAGTGAATGGCAATCATCCCCACCACACCAAAATTCCAGATGAGTAGAGCAACTGTAATGTAGTCCACAGCAACATTGTAGGTCTTAAAGACTTCCCTGGAAAAATAAACAAGGATTTAAGGTGGCTTCTATGTAATAATCTCATGTTACATAGTTTAGAACTAAGATTCTGAAACATTATCTCTCAAATTCCATTTTTATGTTTTTTACCATGGCCAATGCTGTACTGTTATTTATGTAACATCTTTTTAAAATCACACTTCCCTCAAACAGAACTTATTTTAACAGGTATTACATTATTCACATTAATGAATGAATACAGGTCACATCTGTAAAAATAAGAGCAAAAATTAAGAACTAATCATATTGCCTATACCATATTTTATGAAATCCTAAACTATCTGAAACAAACAAAAAAAGGACCAATTAGATTTATAGCAGAAACATAAATATTTTCATAATGAAACTTAAGGTATCCATTACAAAACATAAATTTTATACAAATACACATGCAAAGAATATAGTCTGACACACTGTTGCTACAGAAACAAAGAAACAAACCCCAATCCCACTAATGAGAAAAGTGTCCAAGAACACAGCCAGAACCCGGGTGGGGGTGACACATGCCTTTAATCCCAGTAAAGGAAAAGAGAACAGAGCTGGAGATTCATCTATTAATCTCTAGAAGGATGACTGGACCTCCCTTTACTCACTCCTAGCCCTTTAAGGAAAAGAATGCTTAGCACTTTGCGTGGTATACATGGGTAAGCTTGCCTACAAGGGCATATGCAGAGGCATAAACTTGACATCCACCTTATTTTTTGAAACACCATCTCTCACACAACTTGCTGCTGCTGTTTGGCTAGATTGACTGGCCTGCAAGTCCCTGGGATCCATCCATTTCTGTCTCCCATTGCTGGGGTTATAGGAGCTTGCCACTATACCTGGTTTCTACATGGGTTCTGGGTATCCAAACCCAGGTTCTCACACTTGACCAGCCCACAGTGCCACATGAACCAACTCCCCACAGACCCTGCTTAACTTTTTCAGATGAAGAAAATTACCATTTTAACTTCTGGAGAATAAAATCTATCATCTAAAGAGATTGCAACTACAGGAGATGTCCTAAGTAGCTATAGAGAAAAAATATATTTAAGCACAAACTGTGTGCCAAGGGGACGATCCAGATGATTTTTCTCCTATTTTGAAATTCTAAAATAAAGTAAAATGTTGATATTTCTGAATGAGGTTGCAATGTGTATTATACTAATCATTTCAAAAATAGGAAAATCAAGCTAATCTCAACTCTTCAGGAGATATGCATAAGTTAATATAAGATGGACAACAGGTCTCCCTCCCCGTCCATAGTTCTGTTGTCCAGGAAAAGCACTGCTGTATTAGCCTTATGTATCCTTCCAGAGGCTACCTAATGCACACTTTACTGTCACGCAGGGCTGAAGATGGGCTTGCCCTCAATTGGCAACAGAGGATGACCTAGAACTACTGACTGATCCCGCTGCTTGCACACCAGGCTTATGTGGTGGTGGAAAAGGAATCCATGGCTTTCTACCAACTGAGCTATTTCCCCAGCCTCCCAAATACACATATTCTTTTATGTGTCTGAGTGTTTTGTCTGAATATATGTATGTGTACTGGTATGTGGATCTGGTTGGTGCCTGAAGAAGTTGGAAGAGGATGGGGGATTCCCAGCAACTGTGTTACAGATGGCTGTAAGCCACCATGAGGGTGCTGGGAACCAAACCTGAGTCCTCTGCAAAATAGTCAGTGCTATTAACTATTGAGACACCTCTCCAGCCCCTGCTGTGAATCCTTACACATCTACTTATTGCAAACAAAGAACAAGAAAATCCCCACTGCTGAGTTAACTCAGCAGGCATGGACGCTTGTGAAGTCTGATGAGGGGAGTTCTATCCCCAGGACCTAATCAGTAGAAGGGGAGAACTGGCACCCCCAAGTTGCCCACATGTATGCTATGGCATGAGCTCCCCACCTCTACTTGGCCAGCAAGATGGCTCAGTGTAGTGAGGAGAGAGGGCCTGCTTTTGGTCTCGTTCCACCTGGCTAGTTTACACCAGAAATAATCACACAGAAACTGTATTCATTTAAATACTGCCTGGCCCATTAGCTCTAGCCTCTTATTGGCTAACTCTCACATCTTGATTCAACCCATTTTTAATAATCTGTTTGTCACCACGAGGTTGTGGCTTACCGGGAAAGATTTAGCATGTCTGACCTGGCAGCTCCATGGCGGCTCTCTCTCTGACCTTCTTCCCAGCATTCAGTTCTGTCTACTCCACCTAAGTGCTGTCCTATCAAAAGGCCAAGGCAGCTTCTTTACTCAACCAATGAAAGCAACACATAGACAGGACCTCCTACACCAGATCAGTGGGTAAAGGCAAGCCTGCCTGACTCCCTGAGTTTGATCCACAGAACCCAGAGTAGAAGGAGAAAATGGACTTCTAAGGGTAGTGAAGGATGCCACAATAATAAAGAGGCCAGGAAACTTTATTACTTACCCCAAGTAAATGAATGAAAAAAAGAACAGCAACAACAGAGATGAAACAATAAGCCAGGCATGGATGACCTAGAAGAGAGAGAGCTCAAATATAACCAACAGACTCCATAATTCCTAAACAAGGAACAGGATACATGCTATCACTCTGGGTTTTTTTGTTGCTGTTGTTGTTTTTTCCTTGTGCTGCTTGGGATGAAACCTGCAACCTGGCACATGCTGGCAACTGTTTTCCACTGCATGGAAAAAAAAAATTAGAGGGAAGTAGAGGTAGCTTATAGACGGTGGTTTCTTTTCTATATATGAAAATGTAAAAATTCACAGAAATGAAATAATATTCCAAAATTACTGGAGGGAGGGAGACTTCAGGAAATACAATGCTGAATCCACAGCTCTCTATCCAAGTACACAGGTGATTTTGAAAAAGAAAAGCAAGAAATCTAGATTGGGGGAGAATAAACTTGGGAGAAGGCAGAATCCCACCCCTAATTAAATCTGAAAAGGAATCAAAGAACAAGCCTAGCCTATAATCAGTCGAGCTCCAGAATGTGCCCACTAAGCCAAGGAAGGGACTGGCAGGTAAACACTGGCATGCAGACACACATACATAGCCGCAGTGGGAAGGGCACAGAGAACCTTAAAGAACAAACATTCAAGGAAGGGAGAGCTTAGGCATTTGCTTCTGCTTCTGAATATTTGACGACCTGTCAACATCACGCACTTTTCCTCTTCAGGGGCCTCCACAAAATGTCAGACCACAACACTTATGCATCAGGCTAACACCACTATGCTCAAAGGTTCATCTAGTAAGGTTAGATTATGATCTTAGAGCCATGGGTATAGAAAATAATTTGATTTTGACTAGCAGTCATCTGAGTTTCACCCTATAAAAATGTGTGTGTGTGTGTACGTGTTTTATGTTGTACATGGTACAGGGGTGTACCATGTAGCCCTTGTAGTGATGGGAGCAGCGGGCTGCGTCCCGCCACCCAGCTAGCTTTACCCAAAATAATTACACGGAAACTGTATTCTTTTAAACACTGCCTGGCCCATTAGTTTCAGCCTCTTATTGGCTAATTCTCACATCTTGCTTAACCCATTTCTATTAATGTGTGTAGCACCACGAGGTGGTAGCTTAAGAGGAGCGATCTTAACTTGCGTCTGTCTCGGAGAGGATAGGCATGGCGACTGCCTGAGGCGTCTGCCTGACTCTGCTTTCTTTCTCCCACAATTCTGTCTACTTCGCCTACCTAATTTTCTGTCCTATTAAAGGGCCAAGGCAGTTTCTTTGTTAATTAACCAATGAAAGTAACACATAGACAGATGACCCTCCTCCATCAAGCCCTAACTAGTAATAGAACAGGGTGGCCTCAAACTCACAAATACCTATCTGCCTCTGATGAATATATGTGTCACCACATTTGGCTTAATTAAGGGTATTTTACCAAAAGGGGCGAAATTTACGCTGGTGAAGGTTAAAATACAGATACTTCACTTGCTATTGGTGATCAATACAAATTGTAAATCTTTTTGAAAAATAATTCATGGGCTAGCGTGCTAGCTGGGTGGCTTTGAGTTCTTAGTGTTCTTCCAGAGGACATGATCTGGTTTCCATACCCATCACACACCCATCAGTCCTCTAACTCCAGGAGACCCACATTCTCTTCTGGCCTGCACATATGTGGCAGACAAACATGCACACACACACATAAATACAAAATCAATCCTAAAAACAAAACAATAATGGTCTGGAGCTATGGCTCAGCAGGTTAGGGCACTTGTTTTTCCAAAGGACCAGAGTTCATCTCCCAGTACCCACATGGTGGCTCAGAAACATCTAACTCCAGTTCTTGGGGATTCAACACCCTCTTCTGACCTTGGAAGACACCAGGCATATATGTGGTATACGTATGTACGTACATAAAAAGTACTCATACACATAAAGCAAAATAAATAAGTCTAAAAACAAATTTGGTACACTAAGAGTTAAAAACTTGTAGAAAGCCAGTTATGGCACACACTTTTAATCCCAGCACTCAGGAAGCAGAGGCAGGAGGATCTCTTGAGTTTGAGGTCAGCCTAGTCTACAGAGGAAGTTCAAGGACAGCCAGGGCTACACAGAGAAACCCTGTCTCAGAAAAAACACAAACAAACAAACAAACAAAAAACCCAAAAACATAGATGATTAAATTTTTAAGTTTAGGATTTTACCCTAAGGAAGTAACTGGAAAAGGTCTACTCATAAAGACATTACCTTTACAGTAGTAAACAGAAACAACATCCGGGAGAGCTCAGAAGATAAAAATTATACTTACCAAGCTAAATATTACATAGCTACAGAAATATTTTCTAAGCCTTTATGCCAAAAAAGTGTTAAGAAAGGACACACACTGACCATACATTTTAACCACGTTTAATATACAGAAAAAATACACAGAGGAAAGTAGACTGTAATATCTAGAGAGTTAACACTTAGTATTCCTATTATGTGAGAATGATCTTAAGCGTCCATGACTTGCAATAGCTGTTGTTTCTCTGGGATACAAGTCTGAATATGTGCTAGATGACTCACATTCAGGAAGCCTCACTTAGAGAGAGAGAAAGGAGGGAGGAGGGCTTGAGGCCGGCCTGCATCATTACTGCTCTTCCCCTGCAGCCAGGGCAGGAGAGCACACAAATGATGCTGAGAGCTCAAGTGAGCTAGCCAGTCACTGATGAATTTAAACAACAGCATCTGAAGGTGGCTTTATGCGACACCAAAATCCTATAGTGCTATTTGTCAATAAGGATATACACAAAAGTCTTAGGGCACATCCCTTTAGAATGCCACAGGCACAATATAAATTAAAATAACGAAGCCACATGATCTTTGTTTTGTTTTACTTACTTTTTGTTGTTTTGTTTTGTGTTGTTTTGTTTGCTTTTGTTTTTTCAAGACAGAGTTTCTCTGTGTAGCCCTGGCTGTCCTGGAACCACTAAGACATTTCTCTAGCCCTGCTTCACTCCAAACCCTGGGTAGTTTCCCTCTGCTGGATGTATCCCTTAGTGGGTTTTTTGTTTGTTTGTTTCTTTGATACAGGATTTCCCTGTAGCCCTAACTGTCCTGGAACTAGCTCTTGTAGACCAGGTTGGCCTCGAACTCACAGAGATCCGCCAGCCTCTGCCTCCAGCATGTTGGGATTAAAGGCGTGCGCCACCACCGTTGTGTTACATGATCTTACATGGAGACATCTGTTTCCCAGTCATGTCTTGGTACTTTAAACATGCTCCAGAATGAAAGGAAAGAAAAATAGCTAAAACTTAGATCCAGATATAAGGCATGTTTTTCTTTACTAGTCAAGTATATAACAAGACGAGAAGGTTGTGAAGTGGCTCAAGAGGTAAATGCAAGTGTTACAACCTTGAGTATTGGATATCTAGAACCCACAAAAAGATGGAGAAAACCTATTTCACAAAGTTGTCCTCTCCACTGTGCATGTACACTGGCAAGCACAGCTTCCCCAGCCCCCACACACATATACCCTCCCCTCCCCGCCTCTCTCCTACACACACACACACCCTCTCTTTCCTTCCTACATACTAACAACGTTTGGAAAGATCAAGGCAGAAAGCCAAGCTGTACGTCATGCTCACCTTGTAGCACCGGTATTTATAAAGAACCACCAGGAGGATGGTCATAACAACGATGACACTGATCATGATGGCAGCATTCAGGATCGAGTGTAGGGCTCTTTGGCCTACAGTTTCAGTGTCTTCTGTGAATGGGGTATAGATTCTAGAGGGAGGGAGGGAGAGAAAAAAAAAACAATACGAAAGTGTTAATGGATATCTCAAACCATATAGTCCCTTTAAAACTGTATTTAATTGTGAGGCCTTTGATTAACTGAGTGCTGTAGAATGTACCTTTCACAGTTAATCAGACAATTAAGAATTTTTTTTTTGTTTGGTTAGTTTTTTTAAGACAGAATCTAGTAAATAACTCCAAGCTAGCCTGAAATTCACCATGTAGACCAGGCTGTACTTGAATATGTGATCTTCCTGCCTCCGCTTTTCAACTGTGGGGATTATAGGTCTGTATCACTCTGGTGCTAACCAACAATTTTTAAGAATACACAGATGTATACTATTATGTGTGTGTGTGTGTGCGCGCGCGCGCGCGTGTGTGCAGATGTTCATGAAGGGCAGAGGCATCCAATCATTTGGAGCTGGAGTTAAAGGCAGAAGCTCCCTGGTAGGGGTTTTATGAATCAAACTTAAGACGTCCACAAGAGTAGTACAACCTCTTAATTGATGAGCCATCTCTCCAAACCTATAGCTAAGAATTTTTAACCTAAGAAAAATAGCTATCCTCTAAAAGAACTGCTTCAGGTAAAAGGAAATAGCTAGGCTCTATAGAGATGCACTCACACATGAGCCAGGCACTGGCTCCATCTAGTGGATGCTGTGTACTGGAATAATAATCTCACCCAATGTTTTCTCCATGGGTCATTAGAATCTGTTAAATAGCCAGGATCTGCCATATAAACTACCTAGGCAAAACAACAATTATTAGAGGGAGGAAACAAGGCTTGAACCACTGTCTTTTATCTGTAGAGTGATTACAATATGAGTTGTCTTCTCCTTGTTTTTCACTTATATAAAAATACCTTTATTTCTGGTGCCAAGGTTCTTGGCCTAGTGACTTTTCTTCTGTCCCTTATAGCAGATGTGGTCATGAGACTAAATGATGGCCAAAGAACTTTGAGTGTGTGTTATAAGGAAGTTCTTGAAAGGAGTGCCCCTGCTAAGTGACGACTACATCTCCTTCCCAACTTCCTCCTGCTGTCTGAATGAAGGCTGACGTTCTAAGTCTGGACCCTGGAGGAACCTAGAGGACAGAAGTGGAAGAAAGGAGCCAAGGTGCTTCATGAATAAAAGGCCAACAGACCAGTGCTGGGCTGCCTACCCCTGTACTACTCTGAGAGAAATTTGAGTTTCTGTAACAAGGTCATAAAGCAGGGTATGGTAGTACACACTTGTAATCCTAGCACTCAGGAGGCTGAAGCAGGAGGATCAAATACTTGAGGCTAGCCTAGACCACACAATGAATTCCAGACCAGCCTGAGACACAGTGAGAAACACTAGTAAAGGATCTAGTTCTAGCAGAAGATGAAGGCAGTTATAGTTAAAGATTTAACAGGCAAGCCAAGAAGACAATAGTTGGCCTGGAATTTGCGTAAAACAAAATTGGCCACGAGTTCCTGATTACTCCTTCTCCACCCCCCAGTGCTAAGATTACAGGCATATGCTAGCCACCACGCTGTATCTCAACCGCCACATGCTGAACCTCCATATCTAGGGCTCCTAAACCTCTAAATTCCCATGAGCCATTTCCCAAGTGCTGGGATTGCAGGCCCATGCCAATCATGCCGCCTGCCTGGCTGAAAAGTAAGAATTCGACTCAAAATAGAACAGCAGCAAAGAAGCTCCAGCAGTCCAAGAGTAAGAGTGACGGCCCGACGGTCCTGAGACAGGAACGACGGTGGCCACCCTGTTCAGTGTCACATAAACTCAGGTCCACCATGACTGTATCCTGGGAATAATTCTCCATCATTCTTTCTGTCACTGAAAGTAGCAAGTAATCAACCACCGTCATCCCTACTGGCTCTGGCAATCAGAAAAGACCATGCTCTGTGAGTACAGAGGTCTCAAGGGGATAACAACAGGCTCTGACATGGAAAAAGTCACACTGGCCTTGAGAATCAAACACTAATACATACAGCTGCCCATCTTTCCGAGTATAGAAGCTGACGGATTTGATGGTAGCCACGACTACCACCATGCAGAGGGTCACGGGAACAAAGAGCATGATAACATGCTTGGCTCCATATTTCAAGGTCAGCTCTTCATCTTCTTCCTCATCTTGTTCCACCACCTGCCGTGAGTTACTCTGGGGTCGACCATTAGATACCGGCTCAGGGTTGTCAAGTCTCCGCCTGTCATGGTGCTGCTGCCGTTCTTGACTGTCACTCTAAAAGCACAAGAAAACCATTCAGTAAATCAGACTCTCAGCACAATCAAGGCATTCTGTAAGAATTATACCTGGGATTAATAGTAATGAGCCAATCAATACTTAAGTTTGAAAATATGAAGCAAGAAAGAGCCAACTTATAGGTGGTATGCTGTCCTTTCTAGGGTTTCTCTGTATGGCCCTGGCTGTCCTGGAACTCCCTATATAGACCAGGCTAGCCTCAAACTCAGAGATCTGCTTGCCTACACCTCCTGAGTGCTAGGATTCATTATTAATAAGACTTTAAAATATGTAGTAATGTTCAAGATATCTCTCTGTATCCTTTCTCATAATGCCATGTAAAACTACAATCATTTCAAAATATTTAGTTGAAATAAATTCTCCCAGCCAGGCATGGTGGCGCATGCCTTTAATCCTTACACTTAACAACTCATGCCAGCCTATTCTACACGGTGAGTTCTAGGTAATCCAGCATTACACAGAAGAACCCTGACTCAAAAACAAAACAAAACAAACAAAACAAAAACCAGGACAGCAAATGGCCTTACACAATCTTGATGTTCCATGTCCTCTCCTTCCCAACCTTCACTGAGCCTAATACAGCAGGGAGTGAACATGGACACTAGAGGATGATGAGTTCACAATCTTTGTGAGACCTCACTTCCTTAGTTAAACCCAGGGTTGTCTTGTCAGGCTCATATCTATTCTATGCTTAGGGTTATCAAGCCCTCTTTCTTTTGTCTGTGATGCTGAGGACTGAACCCAAGGTCTCATACCTCACACATGCTCAGCAACTGTCCTGCCATTACCAAGCCACAGCCTCATCCTGACTTTACCGTAGTGTGTGTGTGTGTGTGTGTGTGTGTATACAGGTACAAACTTGGGTCATCAGGTTTGGGGGCTTGTGCCCTTATCCAATGATCTATCTCATTGACCCTTGTGGCTTTATCTTCTTATCTTTCTTTCTTTCTTCTTTCTTTTTTTTTTGGAGACAGCTTTGGAGCCTGTCCTGGCACACCAGGCTGGCCTCGAAATCACAGAGATCCACCTGCCTCTTCCTCCCAAGTGCTGTAATTAAAGGCATGCACCACCATTGCCCAGCTATTTTCTTATTTTTCCCAAGTTTTACTTTTATTCTGGTATTTACTGTTCATTAGTTAAAACTTAAATTTTGTCAATGGTGAAACGAATAAAAAGAGCAGTACCAGAGCAAGTGAGATGGCTCAGTGGGCAAAGGAACTTGTGATCAAACCTGACAATCTAAATTCAATTCCCTGAAACCACATGATGGAAGGAAAGAGCCAACTTCCACTGTTGATATAGTCACTGCTGGTTAAATGAAGACTGATTAAGCTAACTTCTCTCAGGACGATGATTTGAAAACAGGCTACCCTCAAACATCAGTTCTGACTACAGAGCATAATAACCATTACTGTGGAGTCTCACAATCATTCATTAAAAAACACATTCCATGGTCAAGATGGCTCAGCAAGTAAAGGGACCTGCCACCCAATGAAACAACCTGTGTTTCATCCCTGGAACTCACGGGAAGGTGGAAGGAGAGAACTGCCTCTACATCAGTACCCCCGACATCCACATGCATGCCATGCCATGCACATTTACACACACAAGAGAGTAATAATACAGCCCACCCTTAGTAACAGCATAAAATTATTCCATTGAGGGGCTGGAGAGACGGCTCAGAGGTTAAGAGCACTGACTGCTCCTCCAGAGGTCCTGAATTCAATTCCCAGCAACCACATGGTGGTTCATAGCCATCTATAATGAGATCTGGTGCCCTCTTCTGGCATGCAAGCATACATGAAAGGAATGTTGTATACATAATAAATAAATAAATAAATAAATAAATAAATAAATAAATCTTTAAAAAAAATTATTCCACTGAAAGAAGAACTATGACATTACATATCCTTTAATTTTTAGTCCCTCTATTGCCATCACTCCATAGACAAGGAAACAGGCACAGCTAGCAACTGTAGAAGGGTCTCAACCCAGAGCCTCCTGCCTCCAGAAAAAAAGTTCTCCTAATCTGCCAATTGAGAGACAATATGGGATCTTGGAATACCTGTTAGGCTAAGGTTCTCTTTGATTTCACTTGAGCATATCCGTTTGTGGTGGTTTGAATGAAAATGTCCCCCACAGGCTCAGATGTTTGAATACTTGGTCCCCAACTGATAGTGCTGTTTGGGAGACTTAGGAGGTGTGGCCTTACTAGAAATAAGTCATTAGGGGTAGCTTTAAAAGTCTCGCCATTCCTAGTGCACGCTCTCTCTACTTCCAGTTCGGCTACCAAGCTTGTCTACTGCCATGCTTCCCTGCCATGATGCTGATGGCCTTCAACCCTCTGGAAGCACAGACCCAAATGAACCCTTCCTTCTGTACCCTGTCATGGTCATGGTGTTTTGCCAAAGAAACAGAAAAGTAACTAAGACACTATTTCACAAGTAATCAGGAGAATCCTACTACATCCCAGGTCCTCTGTTGTGGCAACACTGAAATCAGTTTGCTCTAGACTCTGAGATGGGTGTGGTGGGGCACACCTACAATCTAATTACTCAGGAATCTGAGGCAGGAGAAATGAAAGTCTGAAGGTAGTGTGGTTAAGTCCCAGTCTCAAAATAAAATTTTGAAAAGGGAATGTAGCTCATTTACATTTACTCATCATGAGCAAGACCTTGGGTATAAACCCAGTATCCCTAAAAGGGTCCTGGCTCTAGAGACTCTGCTCTTTGAAAAGTTTCTGCTTTTAGGACAGGTTCTAAGGAAACTTTATTTGCCCTATCAGAGACTTGAGACTTTATCCTGTGAGCAATACAAAGTCATAAAGACTAAAGCACATGCACGCACACACACAGAATAATAAATTTAGAAAACAGCAACAGAGATAAACTAGGCTTCTATTTTCCCAGAGGAGGAAGTGATCAAGTCATCAGCCAAAACTGTGACGTCTGTGTTTAGCAATACAATTCTAATGAACTGATGGGTCAATGTTCGCCAGGAACTAAATAGGTGTGACTTTCTTGGCACCACAGTCCTGTCATCAGTCTGTGTGAACAGTTTAACTAAAGCTGGTATGACAGAGATCAGCACTCACTCCTACACTGGATATTCTGGTTGATGAGGAGCATGACCCAACCCTGCCCTCTTTTGAGCCGAAAATGGTCTAGGAGAGTGTGGTTTAACTTAGCAGTGAATATTTGTTTCTTTCTGTCTGTCTGTCTGTCTGTCTGTCTTCTCTCTCTCTCTCTCTCTCTCTCTCTCTCTCTCTCTCTCTCTCTCTCTCTCTCTCTCAATGGTCTAGGAGAGTGTGGTTTAACTTAGCAGTGAATATTTGTTCTTTCTTTCTGTCTCTGTCTCCTCTCTCCTCTCCTCCCCCCCCTCTCTCACACACACACATCCACTCTTTTGCTTAATGCCCTAGTCTTTGTATTTTCCACTTTTAGAAAGGTACAGCATATTGTAAAGGTTAGATGGTGTTAAAGTAAGAAATATGAAAAAGTGTACAACTAGTTTCTTATTTTCTTAAGATTAAGGTCTCTTGCCAGTCAGTGGTGGCATATGCTTTTAATCCCAGCACTTGGGAGGGAGAGGCAGGTGGATCCTGAATTTCCACATAGGGCCTGAGAAAGAACAAAAAAAAAAAAAAAAAAAAAAAAAAAAAAAGAACATGGCTCCTTTAAGAGGAGCTGCTGTGCAGCACAGCACTTGAGCAGTCACCACACTATATAAAATGGCAAGCTAAGTAAAACACACTTGCCACAGTGAGGGCACCAACTTCCTAGAGCTGGGTGGTTGAATACAGCTCTCAGTTAAACATAGCTCCCAGTTACAGACAGCTCTCGGCCAGGTCAGGTCTGCAGGTTTATGGCTCGGCTCGTATGGACCGGAGGAGAAGCAGAGCCACACAGTGGAGGGTCTAGCTGCTGCTCAGCAGTTTAAGGTCTGGCTCATGAGGTCAGAGAATGCTACAAGTGCACAGTAAAACAGGTCCAGACCGAAAAAGTTTTTAAACAGATTATACAATGTGCACAGGTGTCTAAGAAATAAAGTGGGGGTAGAAATAGGGGAAAAGGTAAGTAGTTTAAAAATAAATAAGTCTTTAAAAAAGGGTAAAGTAATATAAAAAGAATATAAAAAGAATAAGCCATGAAAAGATGGGAAATGCACAGGGAGTCTAGATCCTGTATGTTGGCTTTCCGATTCTTTAACGCTGGTGAGCGAACAGCTGCTGAGGGATGATGTGAGACTGTAAAAGGAACTGCTGAATTAAACCAGCCTAGATACTTTAGGGATGCCTTAACTCTTTTTTTTTTTTTTTAAACTTATTTATTTATTATGTGTACAACATTCTGCTTCCATGTATGCCCACACACCAGAAGAGGGCGCCAGGTCTCATTACAGATGGTTGTGAGCCATCATGTGGTTGCTGGGAATTGAACTCAGGACCTCTAGAAGAGCAGTCAGTGCTCTTAACCCCTGAGCCATCTCTCCAGCCCCCTTAACTCTTAAGTGGAATTCAGAAAATGTATTGTGTTGGGGAAGAAGTTATGTTTTTGTTCACACAGGAAATGAAAGGCTGTGAATTCCTTCAAAATTAATAGAGACCATATTTGACTAGGGGAAACCTCCTGAAAATCTTGGCTAGGGATATAAAGAAATAAACCTAGAGAGACTACAAGAGACAGGATATATCTTGTTAGTTGGAGTCCTCATGACTTATTATTACATGCCATCCTTTCGTATGGCATGGATAGAGGGTTCATTATAGAGTCCAAATAAACTTATAAAGTTGACAGATAACTTTTACTTGCTCAAAGATGTAAATACAAAATCATCTTTGGTTGGCTGTATGTTAGTGCAGGTATATATGTTACCTTTGAAAGTTTATGTTTTCAGAGCAAGGGAACCAGACACCACTGAAAATGGGTGGTCCAGGTGAACCAGCCTTCCCGGGTGCTTCTGCTGCAGTCTCCTCAGAATTCTTCATTCAGAACAACTTCAAAGCTGCTACCTGAGATGGCCCAGACTCACAGACTATCCTAGCCAGGGCTTCAGATAAGCCTTGCACTTTCCCATTACATAAACACTGGACAACAGATTTTACAGCTAATTTTCTTAGGACTTGACCATTACCTCAATTTTCTCAGGGTCGCCTGGAAATGCCATCACCCCCAGAAAATAGGAAGCAATCTAGAGAGCACAGCACCCACATTTCCAAGAGGTAGGGTGGGTGGTTTTCAGTCTTTTGATGGTTTATGGATGTCTGCCATCATTTAGTGGGGATATAAAACAGGGCAAAAAGACAACTATTCATCTCAAATATTTTATATTTTTATGGATTCTTGTATATTGATACAAATTTAAGGTTATTTTTGTTATATATGTTTCTACTCTTGTCTAAGGTATTGTACCCATGCAGCTCGTTTAAAAATGTAATATAAAGTTCTAGTCCTTGAAAGCTATTATTACAAACTGTTTAGGATATTTTTTTAAAAAATGCAAGTTAAAAGTTCCCTATAACAATCAAATTTGTAGTTATATTAGATATGTTTTCAGAGCTAAACAGATTTATTTTAGATAGACGAGTAATCTTCAAAAGCTTCAGAGACCTACAGAATATGGCATTTAAGATATTTAATAACCTAATGCTTTTCATGACAGCAAGACATCTGCTCTTGGCAGCATCAATCTACTTCATAAAAGGATGATGGGCATTGAAGAACCTCCATATGAAATTTGCTTTCACTGTGTCAAAGCTAGCCATTTGAGCAAGAAACTGCCCTTGGTTCAACTGCTGACAGTATACTGTAAAAACTGGACAAGCAGGACATAAAAGAAAGTAGCTGCCAAACTTTGCAGAGACAGTCCTTCAAAACTCCTGCTTCACTTAAGTCTGTCAGATATTCTAGGCCTATAGGTCAAAGATGGATGTCCCAATATTGCAGAAGAACCTTGGTTGACTGTCAAGGCAACCAGGTGTCTCTATCATTCCTATAGTTTTGGAAGTTGTTCTGCACTTCCTGTTTACTCAGGTAATATTTTACCCTTATTGTGTCTCTGATGGGGTTGAAGACTAGATCGTTATACCATTTTTTTGTTACCAAATGCAGAAAAAAAGCTTGCAAAAGAGATGCAAAATTTACAAAGGTTGATAAACATAAAATCTTAAGTCGTTTATCTAAAAAATGTTTTAAGGTTTAAAAAGATATTTCTAGGTTGGTAATACAAGTTATGATAGAAAGTGGTTTAGGTATAAAACTTTGGACTTACCAAGCTCTGAATTTGCCAAATACAAATGGACTGGATATTGTAAATATAATTCTTACTTGATAACTGTTTATGTTAAAATTAAATTCTTTTTATTTGGACAAAAAAAGGAAAATGTTGCAGAATATTTGTTTAATTATGCAAACATGTGTTGCATTTGTTTAATTATGTAAAGATGTATGGTTGTTTTGCTTTACCTTCCTAACGCACCTGATTGGTCAAATAAAAAACTGAACAGTGAATAGCAAAAGAGAAGGCATAGGTGAAACTTTCAGGCAGGGAGAGTAAGGAGAGGGAGAAATTTAGGCTCTGGAAAGAAAGCAAAAGAGATGACAGGAAGCAGAAAAGTAGGATATACAGAATGAAACAAAAAAAGGTAGAAAGCCCCAAGACAAAAATGTAGATGAATAAAAACAGTTTAAATTAAGTTAAAGAGCTAAACTAAGGCTGAGCATTCATAATTAATAATAAGTCTCCATGTCTTTATTTGGAAGATGGCTGGCAATCCAAAGAAAAGTCCAACTACAGATCTGAGTGCCAGATCACCCTGGTCTATGAAGTGAGTCCAGGGTAGCCAAGGTTTTATACACACACACACACACACACACACAAAAAAAAAAAAAAACACAAACCCCCGTCTGAAAAAACCAACCAACCATACAAACCAAGAAAACCCAAACTACAAAACAAAACTATATTCATGTCTTTCACCATTTTTCCTGTTTCAGTTTCTAAATGTTAATTGCTACATTTGTTACAATAGGGGTAAGAGTGACTATAAGCCATGTCCAGACAGGATGCTGGGAGCCAGGAGAAAAGCAGGGAAACTAGACAGGCAGGCCCTGTTCTCCTGAACTACTCTGATACAAGGCACACAAATAAACAAGACTGCTACACTCTGGGACCACTCTGCAAAGAATAAACAGAGGGTTAAGAAACCTGGGATGTGATTACTTTGGGGCAGTATGACACCAGACAGCCAAGCCAGGTGGAAGGTAAGATTTAAGCGTCTATTGAACAGTAAGGCTACCAACTTAGTGTACTAGGATTTTCTAAACTCTGCACCTGCCAAGAATATTTTGGCTCACCCAGATCCTAGAAGATATCTATAAGCCCTTGGAATATCTTATTAGGACTGTTTATGAGAGGCCTTCCAGCAACCTAGACTGTGATCTCTATCAAGAACAGTGTCAGTCTGAAGGGGGAGGAGAACCAAAGCAGCCATGTTTGTATGGACCATAACCAATAAAAATCCTGGACACTGAGGCCCAAATGTGTTTCCCTGACTGAAAATAGTCCACGTGTTTTGCCATGTGCTGTAGCTAGAACTGAAGCGCTGTCTGCACAAATCCACTGGAATCTCATGCAAGTGTCTTCGGGCCTGCCTGATGTGCCTTCTATCAGCAATGCTAATCAACTGTAACAGTGAACACAATAGTTCTCCTGAGGTCTGAGAGACCAGTGAGCTACAGAACCAAAAGTAGTCTAGGACTCCTGCCCCAAATACCTTATACACTTGAAATTAAAAATGTTGCGAAGAGAAATTAAAGAATAGAAGTAAAAGAAATAACTACACCAACCATAAAAAATGCACCAAAGGATTGGTCCGAGTGAGTGGAGGCAAGCAGGACCAATGCAGACACCGAGTGGAATGACATCCTATGCAAAAAAGGGCATCCTGCCCCCAAGGAGAGCCTGAAGGAACTGGAAAAGGAGGGAGCAGAAAAAGAGGAGCAGGCACTCCTCCAGCAGTCAGTGGTGGAAGCATACGAAGAGATGACTTTGGAGGAGCTGGAGGAGAACGAGGATGAATTCAGTGAGGAGGATGAACGTGCTATCGAGCTGGCTGAGTGGAAAGCAAATCAGCTGAGGAACAAATCTGGATTAGTTTTAGAGATCTCAGGAAAGGATTATGTTCAAGAAGTTACCAGAGCTGGCTTCTGGGTGATCTTACACCTATACAACCAAGGAGCTGGAGTGGAAATTGTCTGAGTCGGGAACAATCAAGACAGACCTCGAGGAGAACCCCATGAAGCCTATCAAAGACGTGTTGCTGTCCTCAGTGCGAGGCCCTGTCCCCATGAGAAGGGACAGCAATTCCGAGGGCGACTGAGAAGACAGCCACTATAACCTTTTGAACTTTCTCGCTATGACATATTGTCTGAACTTTTTATTAAGGAGGAAAAGTTTTCATATTTTGGTTTAACCTTTTTATAATATTTAAATTTTGTACATTTCAGAAATAATCATCACTGAAAATTTTATTAAATTTCTTGAAACTCTGAATTAATATTTTTTAAGAAAAATTTAAATAAGCTTTATGCCAAATATCTGTTTTCCGACATGTATTTCAAATTGTTTATGGTGGGTTTTTTTTACATGCAGCTGTGTAGGAAGGAATATGGAATTTTTTTTAAAAAAACGTGAATAAAATATATAAAATAACTACAAAAGAAAAAATGCACCAAAGGAGCCTGTAGTAGAGTGAATAGGTAATCTACAAACAAAAGAAACTACTAGTAACTTTCATTTGCAAAACACATCAAAGCTTATCTCACACCATTAGGAGAGCCATCATCAACAAAACAAAACAAAACAAAACACAAAATGGAGCTGGGTGTAGTTCAGTCTAGAGTGCTTGCCTAGTTATAGCAAAGCTAGGAAAGAAAAACCAGCTTCAGAAAAACGAACAGGAAGTAACAGCAATGGTGATGTGAAGAAACTATGACCCTTGTACTCTATTATCTGGAACATAAAAGGCACAACCAATAAGGAAAGTAACAGGTGGATTCCTGAGAGGGTGGGGCTAGCCATGGGGCACAGCCTGTATTCCCAGCACTCAGGACATTAGGGCAGGAGGACAATAAGTTTGAGGCATAACAAGATCCTGCTCAAATTAATTAAAAATAGCAAGTGACCTAGCTATTCCATTTCAGGCATATATAACATATACTGAATTACTGAGTTGAAAACAGGCTCTTAGGGAGATACACACATAATCAAAGCACATCATCCTCTACAGCCAGGAGACAGAAGTCCACAGGATACCCCTCCCCCAAGTTTAAACATGCCAGCATGTAACAGAGTATTACTTGGACTTAAAGAAGTCCTAGCCAGACAAGGTGGGGTACACCTGTAGTCCTGGCTACGTTGGAAAGGACAGAGAAGAAGGAGCAGGAAGGAAAAAATACGCAACAAACAAGGAAGTCCTGTCACATTCTATAATATAGATGAGTCTTGAGAACACTATGTAAGTGAAGTAAGCAAGCCATAAGAAGACAACCATTAAAATAGTCACATGGAGAAATAGAAACTATATCACTGTGGAGGTGGAGATGACAGTTCAATGGATATGTTGGCTTTGCAAAATGAAAACATTCTAGAGCACAATGTGAATGTGGTTTATATTAAACCATGAGCTAAAGAATGGTTAAGAGGGAATACTTTAAACTTTGTGCTACCACAACTGAAAATTTTAATTAAAAGACCTAAATAAATATAGAAATATACTATTCATGCAATGGAAGACTGGCATTATAAAGATATCAATTCCACAAATCCTCTACAAAACATATGAATGGATTCAATGCAATTCAAATTGTCAGTTGGCCTTTTAAAAGAAAACTTTGTAAAACTGATAGAAAAAAACACTAAGGACTTAAAATACACAACGGCTTAAGTAGAGCGGCTGGCCTCAAACTCAGAGGTCTGCTTGCTTCTGTCTCCTTCATGCTGGGATTAATGGTATGCAATGCCATACTCAACTGATATTTAAAAAAAAAAACAAACAAAAAACCCAAATCAAAATAACAATCAATTAGGTAGTGATATCAAAACTTAATATACACTTACAGTAATCGTGGCGATGTGCCACTGGTACAAAGACAAAATGACCAATGGGACAGAACAGATGTGTGCCAGGATACAAAGACACTTTACTGTAAACAACAGTTTTCTTCATAACATAGTGCTGACATGCTCACATGCAGAAAAATGAACTCTGACCCATACTGTGCGACCATATACAAAACCAACTTAAACTACATCACAGATCAAAATGAGATTTGTCTTTGAGCCTGGGTTGTCTAGGCTTGCCTCAAGTGATGGTCCTGCCTCTGCTTCCCAAATAAGTAGCTGAGACTACAAGCGTGTGCCATAATGCCCAATAACAGATAAATGTAAAACATAAAACTATAAAGAAAGTAATGTGGACAAAAACTTTCAAAAACTTGGGAAAGATTTCTTAGATAATAACACAAACATATCCACACAAACCATATCCATACCAAAAAAAAAAAAAAAAAGACAAAAAGTGCTTCCTCAATATTCAAAACTGCTGCTCAAAAAACACCAGTAATAAAAAGAAAAGCCAAATATCAGGAAAAATACTTTCAAGATGTATATTATAACTTACATTATCCAGAATTTAAAGAACTTTCACAACTTAGTAGCAAGAAAGCAACTTACTCAAAAAACAATAACCAACCACCCCAACAAACAATTTAAAAATAGGCAACAAACTGTGAGACTTTACCAGAGAAAGTGCCACCAGTGTGACAGCATGAAACACCCAACACTGCTCATCAGATAGGATACTACAATATGCCTTTTAAAGAGCTGCAGAGCTGAGGACTGACCCTTGAGTGCTGACAAGAATGGGATGAACTGGATAGAACTCTCATACACTGATGGTAACCAATTTGGAAAACTGTATCTCAAGAAGCTAAATATACCCTGAAATACTGGATTATGCTCTGCCTTTATTTGCAGTATGTCACCAGACTGAAAACCCCCCAAATACTGAAATGAGCACATGATCAAAGAACTATGCACAAGCATACAATTAGATCCAACTCAGGAATAGAAAGGAGACTACTGATATAATATCCATTAATTTTGAATTATGCTAATGGAAGAAGCCAGACAAAAAGGTCTGCATGATTCTATTTATTTCTGATTATAAGCCTAGTCTTTAAAGGCTGAGCCATCTCTCCATGCCAGCATGATTCTATTTATATAAACTTCTAGAAGAGCAAAACTAGAATGCAGTGACAAAAATTTGATTGGTGGTTGCTGGGGCGCAGAAGGGCTTGAGAAACAACACAAAGAGTTTGGGGCAACTTGGGATTGATGAGATCTGTTCATTATCTTGACCATGGTAGAATTTTAAGAGTATTTATACATGTGAAAGTCAGCACATGGAATACTATGTGTAGTTTATCATATGCCAACTATATCATGAGAAAACCATTGTTAAAGACTGCCAGTCGGGTACAGTTGTAGATGCTTATAATTCCAGGTTGAAACCAGTCTGGGTGATACAGCCTGGCTCCATCAAAATGATCATAACACTCACCTATAATCATAACACTTGGGAAACTAAGGCAGAATTGTGAAACCAATCTAAATTAAAAGAGACTGATTCTCTTTTAAAATAAAATAAAATGTAAGCATCTTTTTAAAGGAATTTTAAAATATGCTTTGAGTTCCAGTATAGCTAAGGCTACATAAAGAGACCCTATCTCAGGAAAACAAAAACAAACAAAACAAAAAACAGCTTTCAAAGCTGTTAAAATAAGGAGATAATACTAAAAATACTTAGGGGTTTCCAAAATTAAAAATCTTGTACCTACTAAAATGATTAGACATAGACACAGCGTTATTTTAAGAGAAATTAAAGAAAAGAAAGGTTTTCACTAGGCATGGTGCCATATGCCTATATCTGAACACATGGGAGACTAAGGAAAGAAGATGGTAAGTTAAAGGCTAGCCTGGGCTACATACATGACAGGTTCCAGGACAGCCATGGTTACTAGAGCAAGCAATAAACTTTTCATTATGGGCAATTTTTTTTTTTTGGCAGCAGCGGGGGTGGAGAGTACGAGATAGGGTTTCTCTGAGTTACAGCTCTGGCCATCCTGGAACTCGAACTCGCTTTGTGACCAGACTGGCCTCAAACTCTGCCTCCCAGGTGCTGGGATTAAAGGTGTGTATCACTACTGGAAAAAGTTAAACAGTGTCAGAAATATACAATAATAAAGCCCTAAGTGAAAAACCGATAATCTTGATTCATCTTTTCTCCCACACACCACCTACTTTGGTTCTTCCTAACTATGGAGACAAATCTCATTTCCATCACAAATAATTCCGTATTTCTAAACAATAAAAACTTCAAAGCCTTCCTTCATGTGTGGTGATAGTCCATATCTTCCTTTCAATATACATTTAGCAGTTTTAGTTCATAAGAATATTGGGCAGAGCCAGGCAATAGTGGCACATGTCTTTAATCCCAACACTCGGGAGACAGAGACAGGCGGATCTCTATGAGTTTGAAACCAATCTGGTCTACAGAGGGAGTTCCAGGACAGCAAGGACTACACAGAGAAACCCTGTCTCTGAACAAAACAGAAACAAAAACGGAGGACATTGGGTAGAGTTTTCACATATTCTCCCAGCCTCTTCCACTACTACCGTCAGTGACAAGAGTGGTACATTTATTACATATTACAAAAAATACTAATATTAAGATATTTCAAAAGAGTACAAAAGAAGAGTCGGGTATGGTGATGAATATCTATTATCCCTGCATTTAGGAAGATTGGCAAGGCTAAAGCCAGCCTTGACTGCATCACAGGACTGTACTTCAGAGAACAACAAGGTAATTACTACTGTTTCTCCAACTATAGCCAAATACCCAGGGCTCTATTAGAGCTTCTTGAATACCTAATTTAAATGGTAATTTAGAACACAAAGGGCTATGGTTATTTATTGCTTTTTAAACCTTGCATTTTTCAGAAATAGATGAACCATTATTTAATTATACCATCTTTTAGTCTCCAGTCCATACACACATAACCAATCAATGGCATCAACAAACATGAAAGTCATGTCCGCACTGAAGCAGTATGGGTAAGCTGACAGAAGGTAGTAAAGTAGGGTGTGTGTATGTGTATGTAGTGGGGAAACCATGAAATCTCCAGTGGACTCCTGTGACAGTTGTTCCACTATACAGACAGGTCATGCTAATTATTCTACTAAAAATGGCAGATCTGAGACAGGCTATACAGGCACAGGAAAAAAGGACAGACAAACTGCTGGTGGTTTAGAGAATAATGCAACAGAGCTGTGTTTTATCTTACCACATCACTGTTCAAATTGGTTGGGACCAGCATAGCCAACTCAGACTTTGCTTTTTTAGAATGAATTTCCATTCATTTAGCCTTGCAAAATTGGCTGTTCCCATCATGCATCTATTCCCATGACACATCAAAAACTTTGTAAGAACAAAAAAAAGGGTAAGAAACCCTACAGAGGAAGAAACCCCAACCTACTTGGATTCCTATCTGGACAACCCCCATTCAGCCCTTCCATTAAGGCTCACCTGTGAAATAAACCACCCAGAACTCTCCCGAAAAGCCTGCACACTCCAAGGGCACTACTGCTCTAGAGTAGAACTTTCTTTCAGTTCTCCACTCACTGTCTCAGAGCTGAGCAACACTGGACAGAGATCTCAATCTGGTCTCTATCTCTGAGACCTCTCAAGCCTCCACCACCGGCAACAGATCTGCTCAGTATACTGAGAAACTGGGAACTACCAAACATTTGTAAACCAAGTTTTTATATATCCACAAAAGAGAACAAAGGCGATTGGGCTGATTCATGTACAGTTGCAAAAGTCTGTCTTTGTTGCATATTTATAGTAAACATGTTAGAAGAGTCAAATTTAGAAGAGTAACTCCTAAGAACAGAGGGTGGGATGGGGAAGAGGCACTTCAATTTTTTTTCTATATTGTTTGTTTTCCCACAAAACTAGTGTCTCTTTCCAAATTAAATCTATTTTATTTGGTTATGGTTTCATTGAATTTAGGATCAATAAATAGAAACAGGGGCTGGGGTGTATGTAGAGTACTTGCACAGCATGTACAAATATCTAGGTTTGAACTGCCACATCATAGAAATGCATTTTTGTTGTTGTTTTCAAGAGACATATGCTGTGGGACAATGGTCTTGTACTTTGTAAAGATTTGTCACTTGTATTTTAATAAAACACTGATTGGCCAGTAGCCAGGCAGGAAGCAGAAGTGGGGCAACGAGAACAGGAGAATTCTGGGAAGAGGAAAGAGTCAGTCTGCAGTCGTGACCCAGTTGCAGAGGAAGCAAGACGAGAATGCCTCACTGATAAAGGTACCAAACCACATGGCTAACAGACAAGAATTATGGGCTAATTTAATATGTAAGAATTAGTTAACAAGAAGCCTGAGCTAATAAGCCAACCAGTTTATGATTAATGCAGACCTCTGCGTGTTTCTTTGAAAATGAATGGCTGCAGGACCAGGAAGGACAGAAACCTAGGTCAACAGACATAAAAACAGAAAAATCTTAACCATCTTTACAAACAAGAAGTACATGCCAAATAATACAGCCTTTAACTTTAAGAAAGTTGGTTACTTATTTGCTATGCTTTAGATTAGTTAGTTACTTATTTGCTATGCTTTAGATTAGTGCTTCTCAACCTGTGGGTCACAACTCTTTTGGGGTTGTACATCAGCTATCCTATATATTAAATATTTATATTATGATTCATAACAGTAGCAAAATTACAGTTATGAAGCAGCAACAATAATTTTATGGTTGCGGGTTCCCACTATATTAAATGGTTGCAGCATTAGGAAGATTGAAAACCACTACTCTAGATGCTTAGAACATTATACAATAAAACTTTTATAAATATTTAGACTTAAAAAAATAGTGACTCTTATCCAACATAAAGTCCCTTCACTATAAATAAGATTATACATAGCAGCCCACAAGATGAAAACATATTTTGGGACTCCTACAGCTCATCATTGCATCTGTTATAGAGGTTATGCTAGGGCTGGAAAGATGGTTCAGTGGCTAAGAGCACTGACTGCTCTTCCAACACCCACATGGCAGTTCACAACTGTCTGTAACCCCAGTTCCAGGGGAGAGGACATCCATGGTAAAACACAAATGCACATAAAATAAAAATAATTAAATAAAAGAGGTTATGCTAAGACATCTGGAACAAGAAATGTTTTTTAGATGTTATGTCCAACTATGTTACCTAACAACATATAATGGTGCTTAAACTTAGACAAGAATGTCAACTAGCAGACTATAAAGATTTGGCTAGTCTTTTCCAAAATGACTTCAATTCATTATACTTGTGGTAAGAGTAACCAGTTCAATCTTGAAACTATTTGTTCAGAACTGTAGTTAAGAGTTTTAAAACTTGAAGTCCTACTCTCTAGTGCTGGGCTACCCAAACTTGTGTTATCAAAACATTTTAAGTTAGACAATAACTTAGACTAGTCAGCAAATCATCTAACTTTACTGATGAGAAAGTCGGGAATCCTAAATCTTCAGGCCTATTGTGAAGTCTGCACTCGGTCAGCAGTGATTAGCTAACAGGGTTACAAAGAACACAAAGAAAATCTTGAGCCTATTAGTGTATGTGCATGTGTGCATGTATAGATGTGCACGCGCGCACACACAGATACCCTCAGAGACCAGAAGAGGGCATTAGATCCTCTGGAGCTGGAGTTAACAGGCAGTTGTGAGCCACCTCATGTAGATGCAGGATCCTCTGAAAGAGCAGGAATTGCTCTGAACCCCTAAGCCACCTCTCCAGGTCCCTCAGACTCATTTGTGTGACTTGCCTTTAATGACAAATTTTAGTAACAAGTATACACAATTCCCCAAAGTCAGCCTTACAGAACTTAGACTGCCCCTGTCAAGGCTTCCTCCACCCTAGTTGTAGCTCAGGAAGCTCCACCAACTCCCCAGTCACTTCACAGGCCTACTATGGAGTCTGTACTTGGTCAGGAATGGCTTAGTAACAGGGTTACAACAGACAGATTTCTGTGTGTTCATGTAGTCTGTGAAGAGTGTATGTACTGCACCATGTACCACAGCCCTATCCTGAACTCAGACCTTTGATGCTTTACCTTGTATAATCACTGTCACTAAATACTTACTGAACACTTTCAGAAACTAGAAAACTTAATAAAACGTATCCCTTCTTCCTGTAGAAGAGTAAGATCATGACGAATAATGTGGACCATGAGGTCCTCATAGCTCAGGAAGCTGAAGAAAGTCTCAGCTGAGGTGATGAGGCCAGCGGGACCTGCATCAACACTCATGTGGTAACAGCCTTATGGGCTGGGGGAGCAGCTCAGTACACTAGGATAAGTTCCCAGCACAAGAAAGTCAAACAAAAGTAGTTTTGGGACCCCATTCACCAAGGCTATGATACTTTACCCCCAGCTTAGTGTTCAGTAAATAAAAATGTCCAAAGTAGAACAAAGCTGCCCAGCCCAGGCTCAGCATCTTCCAGAGGCGCATGATGAGGGTGGTGGGAAAGCTTCAGAAGCCCACACTGTACCTGGCTACGGACGGTGCTGCTGGGGTGGCTGTCCTCAGACATCTGTGCATTCTGGAAGTAGGACAAGGGTGCAGGTATGTCTGTCATTGGAGCAACTGTATAGAAATACCCTTTCAAGGAAAACAGAGCCTCTTGGAATTCTGAAAAGGGAAAAACAAGGCAGAACTTCAAGCTGTTAAGATTACTCACTTGTTTTTAAACACTCTCATGAATTACATTCTGTAAAAACAAACCTTTCTCTCATGTGTTCTCTTCCAGGCCGAGCTGCTTAAGGACCTTGAAGGGCTTCTGTCATGTGCTGACTCCTGGATTAGTATGAAATAGGATTGTACCACGTTACTCATAATAGTCAAATCCACTCAAACATTTGCAAGTCAGAAGAAATGTGTTAACTTGCTCTGTGTGGCCTTTGGCTGACAGATGTACTTTTAGGGAGCAGTATGGCAATGAGACCTCAAGCACTGAGATACTTTTTAACTTCAAACTAAGAAGTCACATGATTTTAAGAGACGGTCTCAAATTTCTTTTTTTCTTATTGTTGGTTTTACCTTTTTTTTGGGGGGGGGGGCAGGGTTTCTCTGTGTAACACTGGCTGTCCTGGATCTTGGTCTGTAGACCAGGCTGGCCTTGAACTCAGAGATCTGTCTACCTCTGAGGCTTCTTATAAAGGTTTCTGTGCTGACAACTCTAAACTAATTTTTCCATCTTCATACCATAGATGCCTAGCTCTCTCACTTCACAAGCCTTCTCTAGCCGTCTCATTTCACAGCAGAGGAGGGGAGGGCACTGACTTCAGTGGCACAGTGCTTCGAGGCCCTGGGTTAAGAGCTGGAAAACAAACCTGGGTCCTCTCCAGGAGCAGAATGCACCCTTTAACCACTGACCCGTCTCTCTATCCCCAACAAATAGCTTTTCTAAGAGAGGGGGGCTCCTGGGAATGGAGGCCAAGGTCTCACTCATGTTAGACAAGCCTTCTACCAACCCACACCCCAGCCTTCTCATGGCAAATTTCTAGTCACTGCAGGCTCTCTTTCATGTTCATCTGTCTCCTTCCTTCTATGCAAAATTTAAACAGAAAGTAAAAACATCTAATTAGTTATTCACTTTATCCACTCATTTACGATAAAATCAAATAGCTGGGTGTGGTAACACAATACTTTAATTCCAGCACTCAGGAAGCAAATCTCTCAGAGTTTGATGCCAGCCTAGCCTATATAATGAGACCCTGTCTTGAAAAAAAAAAAGCGGGGGGGAGGGGGATGTACCACGAAGAAGTCAACTATCTCAACCAAGGTCTTATCTGGTAAACAAAGGCATCCAAACCCACATATAGTACACTGTCCTTGCCTAAGGCTTTACAGCAATTCAGACTAGGTTATATTAAACTCATTTTTCTCTTTTTGGTTTTTTGAGACAGGGTCTCACTATATAGCTCTGGCTGTCTTGAAATTCGATCTGCAGACCAGGCTGCCCTCCGCCTGCCTCTGCCCAGAGTGATGGGATTAAAGGCTTGTGAAAGTAATTTTTACCACTAGCAAAACTACTGCTCACAAGTAAACAAGATCCCTAACATCAGCAACTGCTTTCAGTATAAAGTGAAACCTGAGCTATTTAAAGCATTTTCCACAGACAGTACTAGCACTTATCTTTACACAGGACTGCCGTTTTTACTTGTCTCTCTAACACACACACAGTCTGTTGAGCCGTTAGCAGAGACACACTGGAGCTCTGGCAGACAAATCTTGTAAGAACCATCAATAACAACACAGCCACCACTTCCGCATATTCCCAATGCTATTTTCAAAGTTCTTTTCATAATCATATTCCATTTGATTCTTTAAAAGTTCCCATGGGGAGCTGAAGAGACGGCTCAGTGGTTAAAAGCCCTTGCTATTCTTCCAGAGGACCTAAGTTCAATTCCCAGCACCAACATGGCTGCTCACAACTGTCTGTAATTCTAGTTCCAGGGGCCTGACACCCTCACACAGACATACATGCAGGCAAAACACCAATGCGCATAAAATAAAAATAAATAAATGGGGTAGAAAAGCTCCCTGAGGACACAGAGTTGGCTTGGTGGCTAAAGGGCACATGATGCTGCTCTTGCAGAGGACCCAGATTTCTTTCCCTGCTCCCATACAGCAGCTCAAAACCATTCCTAACTCCTGTTTCCAGATAGCTGATGTCTTCTTTTGACTGCCAGAGGCATCAGGCACACAGATGTGCACATATTTATACACAGGCAAAACACTTATACACATAAATCTACAAAAATTTCTGAAAATAATAAAAATTCTCAAGAAGGGACAGCTCTCTCTTTAATACTCCACCCTCCACTCCTATTCCAGGGAGCTCTTTCTCTCACTTTCAAAAAACCTTCCTTGCCTGCCCTTCCAAAAAACAAAAACAAAACAACAACAAAAAAAAACCCAAAAAAACAAAACAAAAGACAAAAATTCTGCCCAAGACTCTGCATTTATGTCACACACAGCAAGCACCTCAGTCTCCGGCAAACAGATCTGCCTGTGCAGGGATAAGGAGCAAATGAGCAACACCACCAATCCAGAGCCCAGGGGGTGAGGATGCTCAGCCCAGGGCTCTTCTGGTCACCTAGAGAAATCACAGGCCTCCCCCGAAGCTCTGAAGATCACAGTGCATAAGAAAAGCCTCCCTGATAGAACTGTCTTCAGAAGGAGCCCAGAAGCAGAAGCAGGCCATGCCACGGCAGGGGAACAGACACACACTGCTGGTACAAAGACAGGGGCAGGCCAAAACCGAGCTGATTTTGATCCAGAACAGCTGAAGAGAGTGATGGAAAAGGTCAATGACCCCACGGCTCAGGCAGCATGGCAGAAGGTACTTGCAAATCTGATAACATTCTCAGCTGAGAGATGTGAACACCAAAAGCCAGTAGCCGGGAAGGGACCTGCACTGCAAGGGAGGAGAAGGGATGTAGATCTTGGTGCCGAGAACAGAGGCACTGAAGCTCTTCACTGCCATCTATTTCCTTTCTATCAGACCCTGTGGGAACAAAGGGCCGAAATCAAAGGGCCAAAAGTAAAAGAGCAAAACCCCTCACTAACAATCAGATCCTACCTATGGAGCCTGTGCTGCTGACCTAATTATCAGAGTGCCTTACCTGACATGGCCAGCCTACAAGGACTTTTTAGTACATTTTTGAGTAAATTTTGAGTACAGAAGTACTCAAAGTGCCGGGCGGTGGTGGCGCACGCCTTTAATCCCAGCACTCGGGAGGCAGAGGCAGGTGGATCTCTGTGAGTTCGAGGCCAGCCTGGTCTACAAGAGCTAGTTCCAGGACAGGCTCTAAAAAAGCTGCAGAGAAACCCTGTCTTGAAAAACCAAAAAAAAAAAAAAAAGTACTCAAAGTGGATCCCATACGAATGGCTCAGGAGATAAGGCCAGGTAATCAGTCTTTTGACTACTATAAAAGGATCCCGTTCCCGCTCATGGACCATCCTCCCCATAGTTCTGTCCACAGTATATTTTCTTTACTAGACCTTCACATCAATTCTGATCTAGCAAATACTTTACCCTCTGCTTTGGGCTTGTTCCTAGCACAACTCAGGCAGTCAGACAAAGGAAAAAGCGATCATTGTTCTGATGAGCAACTACAATTTCTATCAGACAATGACACTAGCAAGTGGGACGCAGATCTGCTTCCTAGTATGTGCAGACCCTGGGGCCCATCCCTAGTACTAGGGAAAGCAAGACAGATAAATATACATACAAAGGGGAAAAGAGCCCCAGAACTATGAATAAACTCAGAGCTCGGACATGCTCCGCAGAAACGTCTATGCAGGTTCTGGGGCGACGGCTCAGGGTCAGAGTGCTTGCTGTGGGATGGAGGACCCACTTCGGTACTGGGTGGGTGGGTCTGGTAGCTCAGTTCTAATCCCAGAACACTGGAGGCAAAGACTGGATATTCCCAAAGCAAGTTCCCTGCCAAACTAGCTATATCAGTGAGCTCTGGGTTTGATCGAGACTATGTCTCAGAGAATAAGGTGGAAAGTGATCTAGAAAAGATCCAGAAATCAGTCCCGGGCATACAACAAAACATGCATACATCCACATACCACATATGAGGAAAAAAATAAAGTCTATTCAACTAGAAACCTCTATAAACTAACACTTCAAACACATCTCAGGAGCAATGAATGTTTCAAGTTTCAGAATAGGTTCTTAAGAGAAATCCCACTCAAGGAAGTAGCCACAGGGCTAGAAAGGTAGCGTGTTCCTAGAGTACTTGCCTAGCACAAACCAATCCCTGGGTTCAGTCTCCACACACATAAGCTAGATATGGGTTTGAACATTCCTAATTCCAATACTTAGAAGAATGCAGGCAGGAGAATCAGAAGTTCAGGAGTCAGGGAAAAGCCATGTAGCTGCCCAAGGAGAAAAATGCTAGAACGTTACTGTTCCAGTCACAGCCTCGTGGTGATACAAAGATTAATAGAAATGGGTTAATTTTAAGATGTAAGAGCTAGCAAAAAATACACCTGAGCCATAGGCCAAAGAGTGTTGTAATTAATATAGTTTCTGTGTGATTATTTAGGTCTGGGTGGCCGGAAAACAAAGGTGCAGTCTCCGCATATATCTTGCCATGGCCTAAAGTTAGGGCCTTATTTCTTAAGTGGGGAGGGTTCAGCCTACACACACATAATCTAAGCAAAAGCTTATTTAGCAATGTATATACTCCAAAGAGAGACCCAAGAGGGCTACAAGAAAATGCACAAGGAGCAGAACATGAGTGGGTTCTGAGCTACAGATTTTAAAGACTTTATGATGGATATTTGAGGTGGATGGCATATTTAAGGTAAGCTGGCCTTTTTAACCTCATGAAGTGATATCTGACCCTAAGGGGACAAGAATTATCAAGAGCAATCTTTCTGTTGTTATTACCACATATCTACTTCCTTTTTGAGACTGATGGAAGTCCCATGAGCCCAAGGCTGGCTGTTAAAAAAAAAAATTAAAGCTTTCTCACAAAAGTTGGGGCCAGAGTCTCACAACTGACCAACAGACTGTACAAACGGGCACTTTGGCTGTCCCTCCCCGCCCCCCCTACACACACTTTCCCCACTCTATCTTCTACTTGTCATTTTGACAGCTGCTCCTTGATAGGCAGCCCAAATGCTGATTCCAGTTTTGATTTGTTTATTTTGGTTGGTGGGAAGCAAATAAGTGCTCCATCACTGAGCCATACCTTGGCTCTCCCATTGGTTGGTTGGTTGTTTGGGACAGGGTTTCACTTTGTAGCCTTCCGCCTGGCCTGTACTCAGCTATGTGGATCAGGCTGACCTCAAACTCCTGGGTGCTGGGATTAAAGGCATACCCTGTCATTTATGTATTTATTTAAACAGGGTCTTGCTCAAAATGCTTGACCTTGAGGTCCTCCTGCTTCCAACTCCCACCTGCTAGGATTACAAGTGTTTACTATCAAACCTGGTTCTACTTGAGTTTCTGAAGGCTCACATTCAATACTAAATGTAACCAAACTCTAAACTGTATTCTATAACTGAAATAAAAATCCCTTAATTTAGGAATAGCCAAGACAGACTCTTAATCTTTAAGGTACAGAGAGCAAATCATTTCCCCCGCCCTCCAAGAGATCTGAAAGTGACAGAACTAAAAGGAGCAAGGGTGGTGACGCATCTTATTGAGCGTGTGTTTTTCCCTTGTCCCGTCCCACTCCGCCTCTGTGAACCATCTGTGGGAGATAAAATTATTATTCAGTAAATATTCTCTCTTCCCCCAGTATCCCCAAAAGAATGGTTAGCCTTCATATCTTCTGGTTCAGAATTCTTGGATTCAACCAACTAGACTGAAAATATGTG
Source organism: Arvicola amphibius (assembly GCF_903992535.2). Lineage (NCBI taxonomy): Eukaryota > Metazoa > Chordata > Mammalia > Rodentia > Cricetidae > Arvicola > Arvicola amphibius. The sequence continues at coordinate 95,259,793 of NC_052053.1, forward strand.
GCATGTAGTTTTCTTTGTTCTTCCTTAACCAACACAGTGTAACAATTATTTGTGTTATTAGATATTCTAATGGAGAAATGATTTAAAGTATACAAGAGGATTTATGTGTATAGATTATAAGTAACAAATATATTTTTGTTCAGATTTTGTTCTTCAGTGTTAGGGATCCAGTGTAGGTCTCTATATATGACTATATTCTCGCCCCAAATACTATATCATTTTATATAAGGACTGAACTGGAGCATCCTCAAATTTTGGAATCTAGTGGTTCTGGAACCAATGTCTCTTTGGCCTCATGATGGGTGAAGTTCGTTATCTACCATCTAAGCCTTTAGGTGAAATCCTATGTGCCTTTGTCAATATGACCTTAGTTGACAGACACCGGCAGATATGTGAGCTATGCTTGTGCAGTTGGCCCTGCCCTTTTATACATTCGACATTGCCTTGAGAAAGCACTAACATGGATTGGTACTCCTTGCCCTCCCCATCTAGGCCCTATAAGAAGATGCTTAAATCAAAATGGTCCCAGCTGCCCCACACTTCCACCTTGAAGCAGAGCCTTGAGTGAGATCTATGTGCTCTAGGCTGTTAGCTCTGAAGGAGGGCTGCTATGGGCACTTCCTGCTGCAGCTTGTTTTAAAAGTGGTAATGCTGGCTGGCTCAGAAGATGCAATGAAGACGAGCTAAAATCAGCTGAGGATTTCTTAGTCAAACCTTCAGGATTAAACGTATTAGAATATAGATGTTTTCTGGATTTTGTAAAGGCAATGTGATACAAATATATGCTTGATAGTACTTCCAAGAGCCTTAGAATCACAGAAGTCAAATCTAGGTCTACAGCGAAACAAACCAACAGCCTCAAAGTATATTAAGAGAGTATACAGAATCTGGGCAGATGGCTCAGTGGGTACAAGCACTTACTGTGAAAATAAGAGGACTGGGGCTCAAATTCCTAGCACCACAGAAAAGCCAGGCAAAGCTATTGTGCCTGTAATCCCAGCAGTGGGGGGTAGAGACGAGGATCCCAGGAGATTGATGGTCAGCCCTCTAGCTGAAATAGCTTCAGGTGCAGTAAAGAAACCCTGGCTTACAAAATAAGGTACAGGGTTGATGAGCACTTGCTGCATATATCCGACAACCTTAATTCCATGCTCAGAACCCACATGATGTAAACAAGAATGATTCCACAAAGTTACCTTGTGAATTGTCCTTTGTATCATGGCACTATGATCCCCATTATGGATACACACACATAATTAAGTTTTCAAAAATTAAAGCTGGATGTGGTGAAGCATTCCTCGGTCTAGATAGTGAGTTCCAGGATATCCACAGCTATATAGGATGACCCTTGTTCAAAAAAAAAAAAAAACGATTAAGTTAAAAAAAAGGGGGGGGGGCTATGGAGATGGCTCAGGAAGTAAAGGTACTTGCCCCACAAGCCTAGAGACGTGTTCAATCCCCAATGCCAACTTAAAGATGGAAGGAGAACTCACTTCAAACTTGTGCACATACACTATGTCACCGCCATCCCCCAACCCTGCATACAAAACAATAAAATAATTTTTAAAAAAAAAATAAAAAAATAAGGTGCTAAGTAATAGAGAAAAACATCCAATGTCCTTCTCTGGCCTCTGTATTTGCAAGCATGGATGCACGCAGCCACATATATAGACAATGACTCTGTAGCTCTGCATATAGAGTACACGTGTGCACACATACACACACCCACACAATGAGAGTCTACAGTTTTCTCACACACACTGTACTATATGTCCTATCTACCTACACAGCCTATAAATAGACTACAGACTCTAATAGGTTCAGATCACATAGGGCTAATCTTATCTCATTCACTCGCTGTCTCTCTCTCATCAAGGCTGGCCTTGATTTTCTTGCTCAGCCTTCCAACTAACTGGGACTCCAAACGCATGCCACCATACCTGGCAATTATAAAGACTTTCCCCCTAATGTTATTTTAATTTTTTTATTTTCTATTCTTTTAAATTTTAATAACTCTGTAATGAAATTATGATTATTGTGAGTCACTGTCTCAACCTTCTGTGGAAATGGATAGAATACAACTAATTCTTAATTAAAAATGAATATTTACATCTAATTAGCTTGTAAGCTTCTGATATTTATCATGGCCTAAATTCTTCTGCTTTTACTCAACTTAAACCAGGAACTGGGCAAGGCATTATGAAAACCAAACAAGAATTCTTCCAGCACCAAAGAGGAACTCGGTTTCTTTTACACAAGAGAACATTGTGACATGTGCCTGGGATACTTTAGAAATCAGATATTGGTTTTTTTATTTTCAGTTAAGATCTAGCAGAGAAGACAAGTTCATCTTTACAATGATTACAAGCTAAAAAAAAAACTGCTAGCTATACTGGTTTAACAAATCATTAAAACGAATTTCACCTGTTTTCTGTAACCTTTACAAACGTGTCTGTTGGCACACTTAAAACTACTCTCTGTGGTTCACCTTCCTCTTTCAACGGCACAATGCTACTCCGATTTTCAGATACTTCTACAACACCAGGCTTTTCATTCCAAGTCGCTGACAAAGCTTTCCTCAACCTCAAGCCTCCCTGCCTCCTGGTTTCTGTGACACTGCACTATTATGGCTCTACATTCATCCTCAGATGCCTCCTTACCCTCCTTCCACCCGGCTCTTTGTGAGTTCCTGTCACCCAGTTAGCTACTCAAACATCAAGCAGCAAATCTACTTAAGTGACCCATGCCTACAGTTCTAACCTCAGGCCATCTTCACCCGCTGACACTTCAAAAGTGGTATTTTCAAACCACTTCCTAACTTCCTCATTTCTCTCTCATTCTTGAACTCAATCTCACACTTTGGCCGAACCGATCGCTTGTCCTGCTCACGTTTCTCCTGTATACATTCCCGTTACTGCAACTCTCATCTCTCCTAATTACATAAAAGTCACCTAAATTCTCTTATGCACTCCAGGCTCACTACCAGACAGATGTACCTGTAGCAATTTCTGTCCACCACAGTGTCACATCGCTAAACGTGAAAAGGAAGAAAAGGAAGCAGTAAAGACGCCTACAAGCGTCGGGCATGCACATGCATCTTAACTGCTCTGATGAAGGAACAAGCGCCGGCGGTACGACTCTCTGCCTGGGAATGGAGACACTGAGAAGTTAGCCCTGAGTGCCACTCACTTCTGGACTAGGACACACTGGAGACACGAGACCGGGAGTCTCACCAGTTGCTCAAGCCGACCCAGCCTAGGGCGCTTCCTCTATCTCCCGCTCCACTCCCGTACAGCCAGCCACCCCCAACGGCAGCCACCTACTCCGGGCCGCCCGGGAAAGCCAGCACTTCCGGACCAACGCTCGAAGGGGGTCACTCTTAGCCTGTCCGGGCCCCGACAAACCGGCCGACCTCGTTTCCCATGCGGGGTTCCTCGGTCTCCACCCGGCCGGACCCCGCCCCTCATCCTCGAGGACGCCCGCTGCGCGGCCCGCAGAGGCTCAGGCCCCGGCCCTCAGCAAAACGAGCTGCCGCAGCTGGCAGAGACACCGTCCGTCCCGCACAATCCGGAAACTCACCTTCCCTCTCCGCGCCCAGGCGGCCGGCTCGCACCGGAGGTTTCGGTCTCTGCTGCCACTGTTTTGTTTCCGACGAGAACTCGCGGCCCGCAGAGCAGGTCGACCTAAGCCCCGCCCTAAAGGCCTCGTCCGTGTCGTCACTTCCGGCCTCCATGACGTTGTCTACAAGCCCGGTCAGTGAACAGGACTTCCGGTGGCGCGCGCAGACTGTGAGGGTTGGGGCTGCAGCTGTCTTTGCTCATTTAGAGCTAGGATGCTGTGGGTCTAAGTAAGATACTGGGCGATCTGAGGCGGCTGTAGGGCTTAAGAATGATCTAGTGTTCTCCCATGCTAAAAGCGAAGACATTTTCCCCTTGTTTTTTGGTTGGATTCTGAGATTTGTGTACCCTGCCGGTATCAAACACACCCTAAAGACAAATACGGCCTTGAAAACCTATTCTGGGCCGGGCGGTGGTGGTCTGCGCCTTTAATCCCAGCACTCGGGAGGCAGCAGCAGGCGGATCTCCGTGAGTTCGAGGCCAACCTGCTACAAGAGCTATTTCCAGGACAAGCACCAAAAACTATACAGAACCCGCCTCGAAAATTCCCCCCCCCCCAAAACAAAAGAAAAGCAGAAAACCTATTCTGTATACACCGTACGCGTTTGCACATCATCCTCCATTTTGTGATGACATTTAAAACCGAACACTTCCCATTTCTTCACATTACTTATTTGTATAGTTGCTCAAAATGGATATAATTTATTGTCCGTGCCCTCAATAAATTAAAGCGATTGGTGGGTAAAAAGAATCTGAGAAACTACCCCAATATTCTAGGCGCCAACTCTGAAAAGGTCTTCCAAGATGCAAGCATCTGGAGAGCAGAAAATGTTTCCTACTTTGATTTTGTATCTGTAAGATTTTATGTAATTGTAAAGACGATTGTTAACAGTTATGTCTGTCATCCAACTCAGTAGTTGAGGCCAGGTCAGTGAGCTGAGGTCAAAACTGGCTTCTTAACATATCACAGGGCAAACTGGGCTACGCAGGGTCTAATTATTCTATTTCCCAGAATGCCTCATTCTAATACCAGAGTAACCATCTCCATTTTCTCCCAACACTCTCAACCCTGCTTCAATATAGATTTCATGCAATATTTTCATGCATAAAATTTTCATGTTTATCTTTCACACCAGCAGAATGGCAGCTGGGAGGAGACATACCATACGTACTTCATGCCATAAATTTCTTACCCTTAGTTTTTCCCCCAATAAAATACATTTATATGGGAAGAATACAGAAAATAGTGGAGACCACACAGAGTGAGCACAATACAAGCGCTAAACAAAGACAGGCTAAAACGCATTTGTAAATTATTCATCATCCTAACTGCAATCTTTGGTAGAACCAACCTCAACATAGCATTTTGTTCATGGAGTATTGGTATATAAAAATAAAGAAAAAAATCATAGTTCACCCATGTTATAAAATTCACGAGTTATGTGCAAAGCCCAGTGTGATGGTACACACTGTCAATCCCAGGAAGGCAGAGGCAGGTGAGTTTGAGAGACCAGGTCTACAGAGAAAAGAGAAACCTTGTCTGGGGGTTGGGGAAAAGGTGCCAGCGGCAGGTGAAGACACACAAACTGGACTACAGATGCTTTTCCTGTTTTCTATATTCCTCTTTCCAGGGATATGAGCACCCATGATGCATTACCCAAGAGATGGTGTGAAGACACATTAGGGGAGCACAAAGGTGACTAAACATTGACACCTGTGCATACCAAGAAGACAGCAAATGTTTTGAGAGTCAAGATAAGCTATCGTGTATCCCAATCATGCTGCCACAAGGCATCAGTGGAAATAGTGAGAATTACACACACTTCCAACAGGACGAATGAGACATTTGGAAGGTACAAAGTAAATGATTTCTTGGAATTACTAATGAAAAGGAGATGGAACCCAAGTTAATTCTTTTGTTCTTGAAACTAAGAGAAGAAAATGAACTGAGCTGGTTTGTGGTGGAATACGCCTTGGGAACTGACGCAGTATTGAAGACTTCAAGGTGAGCCTGTCTTAAAATTAGTTCAAAGAAAATTACTTGAACAAGGCTCAAGAAACTGTAGGGGTGGCCAGAAGAGAGGTCTTCCAGGTGACTCACATGGAGTCATTACAACAGGCAGGACTTAAGTTTGCTACATTCAGGAACTAGAGAACTAGAAATTCAAGAAACAATGCCCAATACTTTTTCTAACAAGTCTTTGATAGGGCTGAGGGTTATTTGCTGCATGTGGTGGTTTTGTGGGTAAGTAGGCAAGAAGTCATTCAATATTTCTCAGTGAACCGTAACATTGAGTCTAGAAACACTGAAAGCTAACCTAAGAATTATCAGCACCAAGAGTACTCAGAGTCTCTGCAATAGGGCATTTCTTTCCCCCAATATCCAGAACGTGGCAACAGAACAGTGGTATGAACAACAAAATGCGGCGAGAAAATCCAATAGTGACTAACTAGTGAAGAGTGAAGCCTGAACCTGAAAGTGCTACTTAAGCGGGAGCCTCAAAGACTAGAGTGTAAATGAAGTCATCACTAAAGCCAGGGCCTTGTCAAGGCCAGGTGTACCAATGAGTCCAAAGACACACAATTAACAGTTTCATATGATCATTTGCTTTTACTCATATACATTAACACTACCATAATTCCTATAGAAATATTGAATTGCCTTTCAATCAAAAGTTTGCCCATACTTTAGATTCTTGCCTAGAAATAAACTCATCTGAAACAAAGTTTAGTATGTTTTCTCACTAATTACTTCAATCTCTGTAACTGGATGCATCTATCAACACTAGAACACTAAAGGCAGAAACGGAACCCTCAGCTGTTGGACTCCACAGTTTTCCTTTTGTTATCATAACAGGAATGGAATATTGACTTGGTTTCTTGGTAAACTGAGGACAACATGGATTACACAAATGGGTCTAGGCCAAATCTAGACAATGACAGGAAGAGACAGGGGAGAAGGGGATGTGGAAGAAAGGACTTCAATAAAAAAATCAATCCCAATTAAAAAGTACACACTTAAAGTCAGGCAGTGGTGGCATGTTTAATCCCAGCACTCAGGAAGCAGAGGAGTTCAAGGTCAGCATGGTCTAGAGTTCGAAGACAGCTGTTACACAGAAATCCTGTCTCGAAAAACAAAGAGTACACACTTAAAATGGAGTGGTTTTGTGTGTGTGTGGTGATGCATGCCTTTAATCCCAGCAGAGGCAAGAGGATCTGTGAGTTTAAGGTCACCATGATCAATATAAACTCTCCTTTACAAAAAAAGTTTGGCTACTACACAATTTAACTCCCATTCTTTATGAGAAAATAAAGGTGGTTGATCCAACTAATAAGTATGTAACATTTTTTCACTCGTTTTTATAATTATTTTTCTCTATGGATATTTACAACTATTCCTAATTTGGTTGCTTCAAGAAACACTTAGGCAGTGGTGCATGACTTTAATCCCAGCATTTGGGAGGCAGAAGCAGATCACTAGGGCAAGCCTTATCAGTCAGGCTATACAGAGAAACCCTGTCTCGAAAACTAAAACTAAGATCAAAAACCAACCAACCGAACAGACTCAAAGAGGGAGCTAGGCAGTGGTGTGTGCCTTCAATCCCAGCACCAGGGTTCAAGGCCAGTCTGGTCTACACAGAAAGTGCGTTCCAGGGCAACCCAGAGAAACACTGTCTCAAAAATCAAATTAAAAAACAACTTAAGTAGGGCCAGATATCTACATAGTGAGCTCCAGGCTAGCCAAGGTGAGACCCTGTCTCAAAAATAAAAGCAAGTAACAAAAAAGGACAAAAAATTGAAAAAAAAAATAAAGGCACATTTTGAACTATAAAGATATTAAAATTGTATGTAATAAATAAAAAGCTGAACTATAAACAGAAAAATCCATAGCCGTTCTGAAATCACAGAACTTGATACCAAAAGTTTGATGAAAACAAGCCTCACAAACATTGGAGGCCTATTTATATGTATTTGCTAATTTATTTTCTTCATGGTAGAGATACAAAGGGGGGGGGGCGCAATACTTGTTTTGGCTCAAGACTTATTTTTCTTATCTTTATTTTACTTTGTATGTTTTGGTTTTTCAGGACAGGGTTTCACAGTAGCTATGGAACTAGCTCTTGTAGACAAGGCTGACCTTGAACTCACAGAGATCTGCCTATCTCTTCTTCCTAATTTGTGTTGAGTGCTAGGATTAAAGGCGTGATCCACCACCGCCAGGCAAAACTGATTTTTTCCTGTATTTTACAGGTATTGCTGTTAGATTATCTGAAACTTTACTGTGAAGAAAACACCAACATTTGTTATTACATAGTTTATAGGGAAAAAAATCATAGAGCTAAAATATCAAACTTTTAAAAGAACATCCTCAGGGTCTGGTGAGGACACTGACCTAGGGCACTATTTTGGAGGGTTGTTTTGATGTTCACAAATAGAACATATTGTACATAGCTACCTACTGTTCTCAAGCATCACCATATTTGCACACTTGTAGCCTAGCCCTTTGGATTGCAATGGAAGCATGGGAAATTCAAGGACAGCCTGAATTTGATTTGAAAATTGTCCAGTCTCAATAAAATAAAATAGCTATTTTCTCTAAAATCTACTTTGAACAACAAAAAAATATTGCCACCGTATAGTCTGTCAAGATAAAATGATGTGCAGGCACCTGAAAAATCTTATTCAACTTAATGTAACTCGTGGATCAGTTGGTACCAGTATCACCTGGTAATTATAAAATCTTAGGTATTTGCCCATAGTGGTGACACACCTTTAATCCCAGCACTCAGAAAGGAGAGACAGACAGAGCTCTGTAGTTTGAGACCAGCATGGTCAATGGAGACAGTTCCAGAACAGCAAGGGCTGTTACGCAAAGAAACCCTGTCATGGGTGGGGGGGAGAAAGCGGCTTGTATCTTTTTAAGGTATTATCCACCCTACTAAATCACATAGGCATTTTAACAAGACAAATAACAAAAAGGCCCACTCAAATGTGAGAAAAATTTGTGTCAAACATTTTTAACTACTCTTTTTCAAAATATACTTAATTTTATTCTGTGGTCAAATGAGGAAAAGCATTTTACTTTTAACTTCATGTGTTGGGCTGGAGAGATGGCTCAGTAGTTAAGAGCATTGCCTGCTATTCCAGAGGTCCTGAGTTCAATCCCCAGCAACCACGTGGTGGCTCACAACCATTTGTAATGAGATCTGGTGCCCTCTTCTGGCCTGTAGGCACATACACAAAGAATATTGTATATATAATAAACTTCATTTTTATATCTTAAATGAGCGATACCAACCAATATAAAACCTAAAATGAATGTATAGATTTATTATAAAAACTAAGAAGCTTTAATGGCAAAACTTGGTTTAAAGTATAAGCTTAATTTAACCACCTTTTCTGCCACCCACATGACCATCCCAGCTCTCCTAATTTTTTTACAGGGAGATGCTACTCTGTATAAGGTATATACTCCAAAAAGCTTCAGGTAAACATCTCTAGTTTTTACAGGTATCTGAAAGACTAGCACGGTAAAGTCAATCTATTTGAATAAAACTTCATGGTAATATTAGCTAAATAAAACCTAGCATGAGGTCAAAGCAAATGTCCAATGTGTTTAGAAGACAAAGAAACAAATGACTTAAAGAGGGTATAGGGCTAGTGGAGGGATAAATCTGAAAAATGGCTAATAAATAAATTTCTAACTGGAAGGGTCATTCTTCTGCAACTTTCCTTTAGAGAACAACACTATGTAGAGATATCCATGGATGACAGCCTCATCCAAAATAAGGTAAACAAGGTCTCTTTGATCTTCTGATACCATAAAAACTCATTTAAAAATTTAGTTTTGGGTTGTTTTCTAGTATATGCACTACACAATTATAACATAATGTCATTTATTTATAAGACTCAAAGAAAGCATTTCCAAGATCAAATATATACATTTTTAATAACTGAAATATTTACAAAATGAAGCCATGTCAAGGTTCAACATTAAGAACAGTGTTTTGGATGTCCTCAAGATGTTTAACAGAAAAAAAATTAAAATAAAAACTTAGTAACTCAATCTCACAGTTCCATTTCCCTAACACTTCAATCTTTAATAAACAAACATGGCAACAGCTGCACCTTATTTGTTAATAACTGTTTGGAACTTCGTACTTTTCAAATAAATTTTGTCCCCTGGTGTTCTTCTGGATCACTATTAAATTCTAAGATTTCTCTAAACATGTCATCAATATAATAATAGTGTGATGACAAGTAATAAGAATTTATGGTAGGAAACGAAACTGCCACGAATGATGTTTCTTTGGAAGAAAGATATAATACCATGGTGAATTACTATTGTGTTTTGTCAAAATCTCTTTTGTAAACTTACCTTATTTACTTATTTACTGGTGCTAGAGGTGCCTCCTGGTAATTTGTATTAAATAAGATGGGCTCCTCCCCTCCCTTTGGAATTTATTTTATTAAAAGGAATACATCCAAATTAAACGAAGACAAGTAAGTTCAAAATGTATTGAGTTAAACTGCTCCAGAACTTTAGAATCTGCTTCGATCCTGAGCCTTCAAATTGGAGAAGAAATAAGACTATGATATACCATCCTATACACAGAGAAACACAAATCTGGTTTAGCAGACTGTTGATCACTGCAGAATGTCACACTCTGGGAAACTCACACCGTAATTATACTAGTTACTTGGGTTGGCACAATTATCACTTTTCCTTTATGAGTCTATTGATGAATTACGAAATGTTTAAGGGAAAGCAAAGAAAATTTAAAAAGAATTTTATGCATACACTGACATAAACACATCAATATAGATACATTAGGAGTGGCTGTCTGCTAGGTCTGCACTCTAACTTTAAACCCCATGCCTTTACGAGGGCTTGCCATATCTGATCAGGGGAGTGGGGTGACATGGTAATGAGTATGACTAGTATTCAAATTATCCATGTTGGTGCCTATACAGTACAGTTTTAATATTAGGTGGAATCCTGCAAAAGAATTGGGAGGTCATTTCAATATTTACAAGGGACGAATCAGCAGAACAAGATTACATGAGATAGGCTGTGTACAGTAGCTGCAGCTTATAAAACACACCAGCAAATTTGTACCTGGTGAGTATAAAGAGAACCAGGGATTCAGGACTTTACAACCAAGCGCGTACACATGGTATCAACAAATTAGAGGACAAAAGAATTCACATTTTCTACATTAAAAAATTACAGATCTCACAAATGTCTTTGAAGACACAGAAAATTCAAAGTTCTTTGAAGGGTGTGAAAGAAGAAATCTGAAATGTAACTCTGAATGCAAAAAGTTTTACTTCACAAGACCAATTTTCTTGGCTTCTGTTTCATATATCAATAATCTCCACATTTTGACTATAAAAACTTCTGCTTCTTCGTCTAGTACCTAGAAGACAAAAGATGTAAAGATAATTAGTGGCATGTCAAGTCAACAGTAACATGCAAAACTCTTACCCATAAGCACAATCAACGCAATGACCTAAAGAAAAATTATCCGGCCAGGCAGTGTTGGCGCACGCCTTTAATTCCAGCACTCAGGAGGCAGAGGCAATCTCTGAGAGTTCGAGGCCAGTCTGGTTGACAGAGTGAGTCCCAGGACAGGCTCCAAAAAGCTACAGAGAAACCTTGTCTCAAATAAACCAAAAATAAAAATTATCCAGGATGAAAAAGATTTTAAACAGAATATTTAAGTTACCAAAAAAAGTAATTTAGCCAAATCCCATTACTTACTAAATTTATTCCATTGTACTTTTGTTTACTGGTTTGATTTTGAGACACACAACCCAGGCTAGCTCTAAACTTCAATGAAAACAAAGATAACCGTCCCCCTTTTTGAGTGCTGGAATTACAGACATGTCACCATTTTTGCCTCCATAATATTTTTTCTTTTATTTTGATGTTAATTTTACAGACATTACATTTATATATGACTGGCCAAACCACATAAAGCAAAACCTTACCATAAAAAGTAATTTATGAACAAGTTAAATATATATCTATCTACTTAAATAGAGTAATATTATTTATCCCAAGTCAGACTCATCATCGTACCTAACATTTAATAAACGGTTATTATGTGACACCGAATTAAGCATTGCATGAGAATTTACTAGTCTCTAGAATGCAGTAAACAGAATTAAGAGAACACCGATGCCACAGGATACAAGAACACTATCTTTTTCTGTTAAATAAACTAGGTTATTTTACTATCTACCTAGGATTTAATTACTACATAATGTTCTCAATACTACTACTTTAACCTACAGACATAAGGCTCTGGCCTTCAGTCCTGCTGTTAAAAGCAATGAAATACCTAACTTCCTTAAAGACATTATCTATGATGAAATTCCAGGATATCACTGCTTGAGTGGAAAGCAACTTCTTATTGCCTGGTTTCTTCCCTAAACTGCCTCTAAGATTTGAGAGCCCAATCCTATTAACCTAGGTTCAAATCTTTACCATCTATTGGATGTGTACTTGGCAGAATCATATGAAGCTCACTAAGTCTCAATTCTTTGAGCTGTAAAAATGTAAGAAATTTTGCTGCATCATACCACGAGTACTACTGTAGGAACTAAGAATAGCTGCAGGTGAGTCCTTGCTACATGCTACATAGTGATCAGTAAATTCTCAAATGAAGTTTCTTTAAACTTCTAAACACATTTGTGGGTCATTATTTCGCCGTAGCTTGAGAAATGATCTTGGAACACAAATCACAATATACAATCAAAGTTTGTAATAAAACCACCAAATATATTTATCAGCAATAAAGTACTATTTGAGCTAAAAATCTATCTTAAACATCTAAGAAGCATTTATAGATTCCATGTCTGCTGGAGTTACAAGTGTGCAGGTGGTGTGTCTGACTTACAGCATGGTTGCTGACTAGAAACCTGGATCTCATGATAGAGCACTAGGTGCTCTTTTCAATTATTCATCTCTCCAGCTTTCATTCTGGTATTTTGAGGTGCAGAGGTGCAAGTTCTTGGACGGCAGAAATCAACCTGTGGTGTCATCTAAGGAGTTGTCCACCTTGTTTTCCCAGACAGAATCTCTCACTAGAACCTGGGACTTACCAATTAAAAGAAGTGGTTGGACAAGCTCCAACTATCTGTCTCCACCTCCTCTGGGGAGGGATCCCTCCATGCTGGGATCAGGAAAGCACACTGCCACACTCAACATTTTAATTAGATTTTGGGTAAGCAGTAAGCACTTTATCTCAGCTATTCATTTAGATACAAAAGGACATTACTTTTTACACTTTCTTTTACCTGTGCGCATGCCTGGTCTACAAAGTGGGTGTCCCTGCATGAGCACATTTCTACTATATTGGTTGTAAAGCATCATACCTGACAGTAAGAAGTCTTATCTACATGTGCCTGCACACCTTGAAAGCTTTTTTTTTAGTGCAAACCCCCCCCCCCCCCCCAAAACAGGGTTTCTCTGTGTGTCAAAGACCCCTAGCTGTCCTGGAACTTGCTCTGTAAACCAGGCTGGCCTTGAACTCACAGAGATCTGCCTGTCTCTGCTAGGATTAAAGGTGTACACCACCACAGCCTAGCTAAAAAACAATTTTTAAATTACTTGCATGTTTGTTTGTTTGGGGTATGGAACATATACCATTGTGCTGAAACCTAACTCCCATACTGTTCTCTAATAAATGTCTCAATGCTCTTAGGAATTCCTAAGGTATATGATAGGCACATGCCATCATTTGGACTAATACTCTGGGATTAAAGGAATGCAACTTCAGCCCAGCTCTACTTTCTTATCATCTTATTCTCTGACAGCAACCTTTATACAACATTCTGCCTCCATGTATGCCTGCACGCCAGAGGAGGGCACTAGACCTCACTACAGATGGTTGTGAGCCACCATGTAGTTGCTGGGAATTGAACTCAGGACCTCTGAAAGAGTAGCCAATGCTCTCAACCATTGAACCATCTCTCCAGCCCATGATAGCAACCTTTTCCCAGTTGCTTAGTTGTAAGAAATCTTCCACAATTAGCCTACCAGTTCTAAATTCACTCAAACTACCAGTTCTACTCAAATGTGCTAGGGTTAGGGTTAAACAGGCCCTCCCCCATATTTCAGGCAGTACTTTTCATTTAAATTGTAAACCTCTTTCCTCCCTCTGCTTATAAAATTACAATGTTCAATAAAAGAAAATACTGACCATAATACAAAATCAAATACAATTAGGAATTTCAATTTTTAGCAAGAAAATGCAAGAAATTTATAAAGCAGTTTGTTCACATAGATAACAATGTTTTTCTAACTTACCATGGCAACATCATCTAAAATGCTCTGAGGTGAACTATGGGCCATAACCTAAAAGAAACAAATAACCGTTACAAAGCTGTACAAAACCTCTAAACCGTAGTGAAAGCTTTTTGTGCCTGAGGAAGGTGCTCTACTTTGAGGCATGGTCTCAATATTTAGTTATGGAAGGCTTGGAACTTACAGAGATCAGTCTGCCTCCCTAATGCTTGAAATGGAGACAAGCCCCACCATGTCTGGCTCTAAAAGCTTTTTATTTTCTATTTTTTATTTTTTTTACAAGAGAAAGGGTTTCTGTGAAACCTTGTCTGTCCTGGAACTTGCTCTGTATATTCAGAGATCACTCTGCCTCTGCCTCCTAAGTGTTAAGGATAAAGGTGTGTGCCACTATTATCTGGCTAAGCTTTTTAACCCGGAATCCTAACCACTAAAACAGTTTAATCATTACTTACAAAATGCCTTCCCCACCCCCTCATGCTATGCAACTTAGGGTGCCCTCAAACTTGTGATTCTTTGCCTCAGCCTCCTGAGTACTAAGATTACAGAAATCTGCCACACTTGGCTATGTAAGTCTTAATCCTAAAATAATTTTAAGCAGAGGATAGTGGAAGATTAACACATTTATACTATTACAAGAATATGATGCTCCCACTATAATAACCATCTTATTAAATGACACTATACTCTGAGGACATACACAATAAAACACATCTTGCTGGATGATGGCTGAGTGTACTGGTACATGCCATTAATTCTAGCACCAAGGAAATGGAGGCAAGGAAAAACTCGGCCTGGGCTATAAGAAACTGTCTACTCTACAAAACAAAACAAAATAAAACAACAACAACAAAAAAAAGCCTATAGAATTGAAAATGCTACATATTGTATAAAAATGGCCAAGATACCACCTTTCCCTAAGGTTCAATTTCTTCATGCACAAATATAGTAAGGATGCCATTTGAGACTTGTATACTTCTACAAAGTTAAAAGACAAAGTTCCATAGAATACACTGTGTCAAGAACTCTAATCAATCACTACCTAAACACCATTAATGACAGGACTATTCAAAAAGACGGTGACTGCCAAAGAAATTGAGGAAACAAACTATTGGCTACCTCTGCAAAATTCAAACTCAAAAGACAAAACCACGGTGGCATGGCATTTGCAGTAGAAAAGAGAAAATATAATTGAGAACAGACACCAATTCTGTCCTCCCTGACTCAGAAAAAAAGTTGTGGCATGATGGGTCTAAAGGTAGGAGACTTCCTTTAAATAACAGGTCACTTAATTAAAACTAAATTATCATGTACTTGGCAGGATTTTTTTTCTTAAGGAAGTGTCTAAAATAAATGTTGAAGATGGAGGCAGGAAAAAAAAAAACCCAACCTTAGAACAAACAAAATCAACCAATGTAGCTTCTTCTTCGCCTATGTATTCTATGATTTTCTTATTGATCCATGGCCGGATTCTTCGTTCCATCAGCATCTGCAAAACAAAGCAAGACTGAAGAACTAAGTCAACTGTAGGGGCATAGATATTAAATCCGGAACACAAGAAACAAAAACTAGAAGACCTGAGTTTACAGTGAGGCGCTGCCTCATAGGTAGGTAGGTAGGTAGATGATAGATAGATAGATAGATAGATAGATAAGATAGATGATTGATTGATAGATAGATTATCGATAGACAGACAGACAGACAGACAGACAGACAGACAGACAGATAGATGTGATTAGTGTATGACCCAGTAGTCTATGCCTAGGTTATTGTCAGAGAACTCTGTCACAGAGCTATCTGAACTTCCTTGCTCTGTTTACTACAGTGAACCAACCAAGATATTTATCAGTAGATTAATGGATAATGAATGTCTGGCACATGTTAAAAAATATGTATAAAAAAATTAAAAAATGTATAAAGAAAAACAAAACCATGAAATTTGCAGGAAAATGGATAATCTTAGGCATAAAACGTTAAGTGTTCTCATTCAAATTCAGAAAAAAAAATTCCCTATGAGTTACTTAGGTTACTGTATGTGTAAACACTCTTAAGTTGTATAGTATACAAGTACAAAAATAGCAAAATATCTTAGGGGTAACTCTAACTAAACAAGTGAAAGACATGTATGACAAGAACTTTAATCTTTGAAGAAAGAAATCCAAGAAGACATCGGAAAATGGAAAGCTCTCCCATGGTCTTGGTTATGTAGGATTAACATAGTAAAAATGGCAATCTAACCAAAAGCAATCTACAGATTCAATGGAATACCCATCAAAATCTCAGCAAAATTCTTCACAGACCTCAAAAGAACAATACTCAACTTCATGTGGAAAAACAAAAAAACAGGGTAGCCAAAACAATCCTGTACAAAAAAAAAAAAAGCAACTTCTGGAGGCATCGCCATCCCTGGCTTCAAACTTAAGCTACAGTAATAAAAACAGCTTGAAATTGGCATAAAAACAAACAGAAGGACCAATGCAACTGAGTCAAAGACCTGGCTATCAACCTACACAGCTATGAACACCTGATTTTTCAAAGAAGCTAAAATTATAAAATGGAAAAAAGAAAGCATCTTCAACAAATGTTGCTGGGATAACTGGTTATCAACATGCAGAAGAATGAAACTGATTCATATCTACCACCATGCACAAAACTCAAGTCCAAATGGATCAAAGACCTCAACATAAAACCAATCACACTGAACCTCATAGAGAAGTGAGAAGTAGCCTGAACACACAAGATACCACTTCCTAAATATAACGCAAGTAGCACAGACACTGAGAGCAACAATAACTGAGAAGATTCTGTAAAGAACACAGTCAACAAGATGAAACGGCAGCCTTTATGGAACAAAATGAAAAAAAAAATCTTCACCACCCCACATCTGTCAGAAGACTGATCTCTAAAATATACAAAGAACTCAAGAAACTAGACATCAAAAGAACAATTAATCCAATAAAAAGGGGAAGGGGATACAGACCTAAACAGAGAACTCTCAACAAATGAATCTCAAACAGCCAAAAGAAACTTAAGAAAATGTTCCAACATCCTTAGCCACCAGAGAAATGCAAATCAAAACCAAACCTCTGAGATTCCATCTTACAACTGCCAGAATGGCCAGGATCAAAGCCAATGATGACAACTTATCCTGGAGAGGATGTGGAGTAAGGAGGAACACTCCCCCATTGCTGGTGGGAGTGCAAATTTATACAGCCGCTTTGGAAATCAGTATGACAATTTCTCAGAAAATTAGAAATCTGTCAACCACAAAACCCAGCAATACCACTTTGGGGCATATACCCAAAGGATGCTAAATCACACGACTAGGACATTTTCTAAACTACATTAATAGCAACATTATTTCATAATAGCCAGAACCGGGAAACAACCTAGAGGCCCCTCAGCTGAAGAATGGATAAGAAACATGTGGTACATTTACAAAATGGAGTACTACTCAGCAGTTAAAAAAAAAATGACACCTTGAAATTTGTAGACAAATGGAATTTAAAAACAAATAAACAAACAAAAAACATACTGAGTGAAGTAACCCAAATCCAGAGAGATATATGTACTCACTCATAAGTGGCTTTTAGACATAAAGAATAACCAGCCTATATTCCACAATCCCAGAGAACCTAGACAACCAAGACCCTACCTAAGAGAGACATACTTGGATCCACCTAGGACAGAAAAAAAATACAAGATCTCCTGAGTAAATTGGGAGCATGGGGGGGGGGGGGGGGGGGGGAAGGAGGAGGAATGGGAGGGGGAGCGGAGAAAAATATATGGAGCTCAATTAAAATCAATAAAGAAAACAAAGAAAAAAATCATTAAATTTGCAAGAAAATAGATGAACTTAAGCATAAAATATTAAGTGTTCTCACCCAAACTCAAAAAAATCCCCTACGTGTCACTTAGCTTACTGTGTGTTGTGAACCCTATTAACATTTAAAGAGAAGGCTTTAAAAGGTAGTATTGAGCCAGGGGGTAGGAGGGTGGTGAGAGGGATGGTGGATAAGGCTATGGCAGAGAAAAAGGCAGTATTAGGTACTGAAGGATAAATTGCAGAAAAAAAGGATAATAGAAATTGTCAAAGAGAAGAGTTATAAAGCTAATTGTTTTTTTATTTCAACTACATGGTGTTTTTTGTTTTATTATTCTATGTGTGATGTATAAGTACATTAAAAAAAAAGTAACTGACAGTGAAAGTATAAAACCCCAAGCAAAGCTCAATAGTTTTAGAATAACTTCTGCTTACAAAATTTTTTAGTCTCTCTATGCGGCCCTGGATGTCCTGAAACCTGCTCTGTAGACCAGGCTAGCCTTGAACTCAGAGGCCTGCCTCTGTCTCCCGAATGTTGGGATTAAAGACACGGGCTACCACTGCTTGACCTAAATGGCCATCTTAATGTAGCTAGCTGCGTGGTGTTTTTAGTGCTGATTTTATTATAATAATTTTATTATAATAATTTTTTTATTATACTAATTTTTATTATAATAAGTTTTTGGAAACAAGGTTTTCTGCATAGCCTTGGCTGATATCTGGAACTACCTTTATAGACCATACTGGGATCAAAGGCATGCACTCCCCATCACCCAGCTACAATGAAATGATTTTATAAGGAGATACAAAAACCTCTGCCAAGTTACCTACCTAGTGACAAGATTCGCCATGCCAAGAAGATTATTCCACCTTATTTGTTATTAAGATTGTATATATGTTAGTCACATTGAAAACTAGCCACATACAGCAACATATAATTAATGCGCTACTCACGGAATCCACAATAGACCAATCCAAAGGATAAGCAAAGAGCTCAGGTTTGGCTGTGGGAATTTTCTCAATGAGACTTTTAATGTGCTTGCGCTTTTCTTCAGTGTTTACAGTGCCTTTGGTGGCATTTTTATCATCTTCACCATAATCCAAGGGGACAAGTTTCCTTTTTCGGGGCACATCATCACTGTCTTCATCCTCGAATTTGTTAAAGACACTATCTACAGGCAGTTTCTTTCTCTTCACAGAATTAGGCTGGCCAGGACTATTGGAAGCACCTATAGTTAAAAACACTAGCTTAGTAAGTAAACAACATTTTCAAATGCTAAATTTGACAACCCACCATCCCTCATAAAATGCAAATATACTTCCACAAGTTCTCAGAGAAAGATCCCAACTGTTAAAAACAACAACAACAACAACAAAAAAAAAAACTCTCTACTCACAAGTGCTAGAAAATTTAACTTTTCACTTCTTCTCAGAGCTTGAGGCAGCTGGAGATATAGGAGCACTAGTAGAACTATGAAAACAATCGTGAGCTAGAAAGGCATTGTTGAATACTTTGCTATCTATCTACCAAGGAGCCATATATTTATATGGATTGTCTTTGACCTTACAGTGAAGGTTGTTGGGACACTGGAGGAAAGGAAAACAAAGGAAGGCAAACCAAACATACCCAGTTTAAGACTTAGTCCTATTTTTGGCCTATGCTCCTCAGGCTGTTGTTGATCTGGTGAGTTTTCATGAGGAATTATAATACCACAAGGAGACTCATCCCCAGGAGTGTTGGGTGTTGCATTGCCACTGGCAGAGGACACAGATGGAGCAGAGCTGATGGGTCTCAGAGTGGGTTTAAGACAAGGCTTTTGCTCTGGTTCTTCTTCCTCTTCCATAGGCTCCTCTCGTTTTTCTTCTTTTTCTTGCTTTTCTTCTTCTTCCTCCTCTGATTCTGGTTCTTGCTTTATTTGAGGCTGTCTACGCCTCTCAGCTTCTTGTTCCATCTGCAGCCAAAAAAACACTACCTGATTAACCTTAAAAAAAGACGACCACTTTAACTCTTCCATTTGCTTTACACATCTTACATAAAACAGCTGATAAAAGATTTACTTGAGATGCTGGAGAGACGGCTCAGAGGTTAAGAGCACTAGCTGTTCTTCCAGAGGTTCTGAGTTCAATTCCCAGCAACCACATGGTGGCTTACTACCATCTAGAATGAGATCTGGTGACCTCTTCTGGCATGGAGGTGTACATGCAGGAGAAACATTGTATAGACAATAAATAAATAAATCTTTAAAAACCCAAAATAGTAACATTTTATTTGACCACTGAGATAAACCTTAATATTAAATAAGAACTGAGTTCTAGGGGGAGAGAGAGAGCTCAGAGGTTAAAAGCATTGGGTGTCTGGCTACAACTGTCTGTAACTCCAGTCGCAGGGTATTCAACTCAGTAAACAGCAAAAAGGGAACATGGAAAGACATGTTTTTTTGAGGTATGTAACATGTAAAAATACAGAAACGTCCTATTGTTACTTAATAGAAAAACTAAAAGTATTTTCAAAACTAATAGTTCTTGGATGCAAAAGTAGAGCACGGTACATCTGCTAACAGTCTGCTCTGCTTAAAAATAGACTACTGGGATGGAGAAACAGCTCAGTGATGAAAAGCATCTGCTGTACCTTAAGAGGACCCAGGCTCAGTTCTCAG
The DNA here is from genome assembly GCF_903992535.2 of Arvicola amphibius. Lineage (NCBI taxonomy): Eukaryota > Metazoa > Chordata > Mammalia > Rodentia > Cricetidae > Arvicola > Arvicola amphibius. The sequence continues at coordinate 95,280,202 of NC_052053.1, forward strand.
AACCCACATGGTGGCTCCCAACCATCACTCCAATTTCAGAGAATCTAACTTTTGAGGGTGTACTAGACAAGAATGTGACGTATTTACATGTAACCAAACCAAGTAACATAAAATAAAAATAAACCTTTTTTAAAATGATACATTATGAATTGAAAACCTCTTTAGTAAGAAAATACTTCAAACTATAGTTTTATTACAAAACAAAAAAAATTGTATGGACAACTTTCTATCCAAATTTTATTAAGAAATAGTCACCAGTAATGGGAGACTTAACTGGGGTGTTGACATTTTACAAAGATTTGTGAATTCAAGGTCCCGGGAAATATCACCGTTGGATTAGTGGTTGCTGTGAAAGCATGAGGATGGGAGTTTGACTTCTAGTACCAACAACACCCAAACCAAGCCCATGTGCTTGTAATGACAATACTGGCAAGGTGGAGACAGCCTGCTAGCCTAACAATGAGAAACTCTGTCTCAAACTAAGGAAGATCACTTCTCTGGAACAATACTCAAGACTGACTTCTGGCTCCCACATGTACATCACACCTCTGAAGTGTCCCCCAACATACACAAATACAGAAAGGTGTAATTCAACTCAGCTTGACGACTTCTGCACTAAAACTAACAGAAGTACTACTAACCTACTAAATAACAGCACCATTAAGTTCCATCATATTGTATATTCCCTTTATCTACAAACAAAAATACAACATAGCTGACTTTAAAATTTCTAGTGATTTAAAATCAAACAATTTCAAGTGTTGTAATCTCACCCTCTGGAGCTCTGCATCTGGATCCGGATGTCCTTCTGCTAGTAAGCGCTGCCTGATTTCCTCAAGTTCTTCCTTCTCTCTCTTCCTATCTCGTTCATCAGCTTCCATTTCTTTTTCCCTATCACGCAACCGTTTCTGAAGAGCACTCCCCCTAAAAAGTTAAAAGGACTCATTTAATAATCAGATCACTGCCTAAACACAGAATGTTTCCAACATTTTTCAATATTAGAAACCACATAACTGAATGCTAAGACTCAAGTGTTCTACTCTCTACATTAATGTGTAACATAGCCCTAACCCTAACCAACAAGTAAGCACCGAGTTGTCATTTTCTTCTGAAAAATCATTCTAATGTGCCTAAAAGCCAATAGGTAATGTTCAAGGGGAAGACAAGTTTTTGTGTTTTGTTTTCGTTTTGTTAATCAAGACAGGGTAGCTCTGTAGACCAGACTGGCCTTGAACAAACTGCCTCTGGCGTGCTGGGAATAAAGGTGTGTGGCGCCACCACCAGGCTGGAAGACAGCTTTGTTGTACCTATTCCACAGTGAATCCCCAACACTTAATTTTGCATTTTTTTCAGTTAAGGTATTTAGATAATAAAGAACTTTTGGGGATGAGGGTGTAACTCAGACAATTGAGTGAACGCTTAACATGAGAGGTTTACTATTCTACCAAAACGAGTGGGGTATGACACACGATTTTAATCTCAATCTGTAGAACAAGGCAGGAAGTTATAAATTAAAAGACTACATACAGCAAAATAGGTCATCCAATAAATACAAAGTGGTTCAATTCATAACTTCACAGTAATGTATCAATATGGAGATGGTAGGTGGGGAGCAGATGGAAAACTTTTGAAACACTGAAGACAAGTTTCTAAACAATCTAAACAGTTTTCTTAAACGACCCTCTACCATAGGCTTCCCTCTAAAGACACATGGGATTATTGGTTCTAAACATAAACACACCTGCTAGCCTCATATTCACAAACAGCCCATCAGTTCATACTTGCTTACCTGTAGTACTTCGGATCATCTCTATCATCATCATAGTCTTCTAAAAATTCTTTTAGTCGTTTAGCCTCTTTAGCCTTTGTAGAAATAAAGGATAAAGTATGGAAAACTCAGGTTAAGAGTTAGAATCCTTCCTTCCTTTAGGAAAATATATTTTCTCCACATCTATATTACTTAAAATTTTAATACTTCTCATTTATTCACATAGAAATGGGTATCAAATTAAAATTTTAGGACATATCAGAGATGCAAAAAATTTCACGTATACAATATGGTAAACAAATATCCTTTAAATATAATTTTCAAATACACTCCTGATGTAAGTGGGTCTTCTATCCATCTGTTGCTTTCATTGGTTAATTAATAAAGAAAACTGCTTGCCCTGATAGATCAGAACATATGTGGGTGGGGTAGACAGAACAGAATGCTGGGAAGAGGGGGAGTCAGATGCCATGAATCTTCGACCTGAGACGGATGTAGGCTAGAATCTTTCCCGGTAAGCCACCACCTCGTGGTGCTACACAGATTATTAGAAATGGGTTAATCAAGATGTGAGAATTAGCCAGTAAGAGGCTAGAGCTAATGGGACAAGCAGTGTTTAAAAGAATACAATTTGTGTGTTATTTTGGGGCATAAGGTAGCCGGGCGGCCAGGAGCTGGGCAGCAGGAATGCAGCCCGCTGCTCCTTTTACACACTCCCAATTAAACCTGAAGACATGGGCTGGAGCCATGGCTCAGAGGTTAAGAGCACTGGCTGCTCTTCCAAAAGTCCTGAGTTCAATTCCCAGCAACCACATGGTGGCTCACAACCATCTGTACTGAGATCTGGTGTGAGGGCATACATCGAGGCAGAAGGTTGTACACATAATAAATAAATAAATCTTTTAAAAAAAAAAACCTGAAGACATTAAAAAGCAATACAATATGATACTGTTATTGACAGGCAAACGTATCTTAATATTCTACAGGGTAAATAAAACTGTAAGTGATTTAAGTAAAATTCAAGATTTAGATTTAAATAATGTCCACATTCTAAAAATTGATTTCACATCTATATGTAGAGCCAATAGTAGTTTCGGACTTAACAATTTAATACCTTTCAGCAATCATGATGCAAAGTCCTGTAACAGACATCCATAGGAATCATCTATCTATTCCTTAGTAACTACTCCCTGAGGCACAATGAGCCTTCTTCTGTAGTACTTCCAAAATACTGGGAACAAAACTCTTTCATATCTCAAACACTCATATTTTTTCTATACTTGTTTCAAAATTATGAACAAACACTTCTGTATGGTCCAGCCCAAGGCATCAGGCTGGGATATGATAAGGAGAGGTCTGTTGACAATAACAGTAATCTTATGTATATTCAAATATTCAAAATACAGCTATATAGGACAGGCGACATAAAGTACACAGAAATGCAAATAAAATTTACTACTCAGGGAAACGTTCACTTGTACTGAATATATCTGTTACTTAAACATGAAAAAATACTTAAGTTAACAGGAAATTTTTTTTAAATTCAGAAACAATGTTTTTGTAAAGAAAGTATTTGTCTAAAGGTTACAGATTTTTTTCACAGAAAGCACAACATTGTCTGTTTCTCCTAATCCCATCTCTCATCTTTTTTCTTCTTTTTTATCATAGACAGGGTTTCTATGTGTAGCCCTGGCTGTCCTAACACTAGCTCTGTAGACCAGGCTGGCCTCTTACTCACAAAGATCTACCTGCCTCTGCCTTTCAAGTACTGGAATTAAAGGTGTGTGCCACAACACCCTGCATAACACAACACATAGAACATACTATTGAAGCACCTTTTATCACTACTCTCAAGAAATTGTTCATGCTTAACAATTACCAGGGTAAATGCAACAAAACTAAATTTATGACCGTATAAAGAGAATATAGTAGCAAGAAAACTTCTTGATAAATGCTAAATATACTTCTGCTTAAAAGATTGCCAAGAGCAACTACAGAGCTGGCTTATCATTGAAGAGCAACCACTGGCTGCTCTTCAATTGTCAACACTCACATGGCAGCTAACTATTCAACTTCTAGAGGATATGATACCCTCAGAATACATATATGCAGAAAAAACACCAGTGAAATTAAATAAATTATTTAAAAAAAGATAAATCTGTTCCCTCCAAACAATCCACACATCTGCACTAACTAATTCAACAATTTTGCAGAACTGTTTAAAAGAAAAAATTTATGGCACTAAGTTTTGTGTATGAGCCTGTGGATGCCACAACACAGGTATGGAGGTCAAGGTACAAACAGAGGGTGTCAGTTTTCTCTCAACCAAGAGGTTTTTGCAGATTAAACTTTAGGGTGGTTGTTGGAGCCAATTCTCCAAAATGAGGCATCTTGTCAGCTCAGCAAGTTTTTAAAATCTTAACCAAACGACATCAAATTAATTCTAAGTTTCTATAACCCAGTACAGCAGATAGATATTATACTAAATATCATTAATGGGCAGCAACATTTTTGAAAAGTAGGAGGAGATGCGTACTGACTATCTCAAAGCTGTTTGAAATGAGAAATCCAGGTGATCTCTATGAGTCGAGTCGAGGCCAACCTGATCTACATCATTAATTCCAGGGCATCCAAAGCTACAGTGATACCATACTAAAAAGCCGAAACAAAAAATTATTAACTGAGAAGCTGTCATATATATAACATTTTCTGTGTCAGATTTGAATGTTTTGAACTTGACAAACACCTTTCTTACACCTAAAACCTCACCATTTCTCGTCTTCTTTCTTCTTCTCTTTCCGCCTCTTTTTCATATTCCCTGGTTTTCTTTCGTTCTCTGATTTCCCAATTCTTAAGGCGCTAATAGAAAAAAGTTTCAAAACTTTAAAATTTCACACAGGACTCTGTAAAACATGGCCACCAACCTATGTGAGTATAACACATTTCCTCAGGTTACCTCTTGATAAGCAGCCTCTTTCTCTCGCAATTTGCGTTCAAGTTTTCTTCGTTCATATGCATCTTCTTCATCCTCTTCCCTGTCTCTCTTCTTGTCTTTCTCTCTTTCACGCTCCCGTTCTCTTTCTCTTTCTCTCTCTCGCTCTCGTTCTCTTTCTCGTTCCCGTTCTCGCTCTCTCTCTCGTTCCCTCTCCCGTTCCCTTTCACGATCTCTGCTTTTTTCTCTTTGGAAATAAAACATTAAATATTTTTTATCACTCTATTCTTTTTCTTTAGGGACCAAGGGAAGCTGTAATATACATTACATATCAATATATAATCAAGTCAGATTTTAAAATTAATTTTTAGAGAACTGTAAATGTCTCTAAACTGAAAGGTACAAATTCAGCTGAGTTCCAGGACAGTCAGAGCACAGAGAAATATTATCGTCATCCCCCTACCCCCATAAGGGAATGAAAACATGAAGGCAAAAAAATAAAAAAAAAAAAATGAAAAACTAGTAAACATATTAAAAAGCCAATCTAGAGTCAGGCAAGGTATGCCTGTTATTACAGTATTTGGGAGGAAATATGGAAAAAGTTTGAGGCTATCTTTACCTACATAGACCACCTTGGGAAATGTGAGACTGTCAGAAATTTTTGTTAATACTACATCACTAACAATCAAGGAATATAATGCTGGCAAACACGTAGAAAGAAAATTTTGGCATGCTGTATATATCAAGTGCCTATAATTTCAGCTCTAGGGATACACCTCTCAAGTTGTAGTATACCACATTTGCATGCATACTGATAAACACACACACACACAATTAAAACTAAACCTTAAAAAAAGTTACACTGCAAAATACATCACAATACCCAGAGATAAATAAATACATGTGTGTATTTGAGACAATTATGCTACTAATGGACATTTATTTGTGCATGTCTTTTTACAGATGTATTTATTTTATATAGTGTTCTGCCTGCATGTATGCCTGCAGGCCAGAAGCCAACACTAGATTTCAGGATTGCTGGACGAGAAGATAGTGCTTTTAACCCCTGAGCCATCGCAGTAGCGTGTGTGTGTGTGTGTGTGTGTGTGTGTGTGTGTGTGTGTGTGTGTGTGTGTGTGTGTGTGTTGAGTACAGTCTTAACTGGTCTAGAACTGGCTACCAGGCTGGCCTCCAAAAGTGCTGGAATTAAAGATGTGCACCACCAGGTATGGTTTTGAAGGATAACTTTTAAAAAGAAATTGTATAATTTCAGAGAATGCCAAATTCTCATTAAGCGCTATAACGACAAGGAAGAGAAAATATAAAATGTACTATTCATCTAGATAGTGGCATTATTAGGAGGTGTGACCTTGTTAGAGGAAGTGTCACTGTAGGGGTGGGCTTTTCTATGTTCAAACCACCCCCCCCCCCCAACCACCATGTAGGATACAATTCACTTCCTGTTGCCTGGGGACCAAAGATAGAAATCTCAGCTCCTTCCCCAGCACTTCGTCTGCCTGCACAACACTATATCCCACCATAATGATAATGGACTAGACCTCTAAAACGGTAAGCCAGCCCCAGTGAAATGTTCCACTTTATAAGAAATGCTGTGGTGATGGTGTCTCTTCACAGCAATAGAAATCCTAAATAAACTCTTTAAAAATTTACTTTTGGCCGGGCGGTGGTGGCGCACGCCTTTAATCCCAGCACTCGGGAGGCAGAGGCAGGCGGATCTCTGTGAGTTCGAGGCCAGCCTGGTCTACAAGAGCTAGTTCCAGGCCAGGCTCTAAAAAAGCTGCAGAGAAACCCTGTCTCGAAAAAAAAAAAAAAAAAAAAAAAAAAAAAAAAAAATTTACTTTTGGTCATGGTATCTAAGTAGGCTTTAAGATACATTGCCACAAGTAACATATATGAAAAAAATGAGTTTTCCTATCTTCTCAATCACTGCTCTTTTTTTATTTTGCTCTAAATATTATAAATTACCAAAAGTTTTAAAAGACCACCTTAAACGGTGAAATTACTAAACCAGATGGATAAATGGACATCGGGAAAAAGAAACGCACACACCTGCTTCTAAAAACAATTCTAGTAGAATTGACTTCTGACTGCTAATAGAAAAACAGTCTACCAACTCAGAGATATAATGGAACTATGTCTTTCCTAATACTGAGGTAACAATCAGTAACAGGTTTTTAAAAACTGGCCTGAGAGAAAGAGTAACTATAGAAAACTTGCTGTTGCTGGGAAGTAGCCCAGCAGCAGAGAGCTTGCCCTGTGCCCAACATCCTATCTAGCATGATGGGACATGCCCATAAGGCCTCCAGCACACACAAAGCTTAGCAAAAGGATGAATTCACAATCACCCTAGGTTACAGAGGAAATTCCAGGCTACCTGATGCACAAAGAGCTCACTTCAAAAAACAAAATAAAGGACTGGTGAGATATCTTAACAGTTAAGAACACTTGTTGCTCGTCCTTAAGGGCCAGGACCAATATGGTGGCTCACAACTATAGTTCCAGGTGATCTAACAACCTCTTCGTGCACATACATGATACATGTTTATACATGCAGACAAAACACAAAAATAATGTGCGAGTCTATGATGGTGTACACCATTAATCCCTGCACTCAGGAGGCAGAAACAGGAGAAGCTCTTTTTGTGTTTCAGGTTAGCCTAGTCTACATAAAATATTCCGGAACAACCAGGGCTATACTGAAAGGACTTTCTCCTACCCCTCCAAAAAAACAGAAAAAAATACTGTTACTTTAACCTGTCACTAATATTATTGTGTATACAAGATAGGCAGGCTATGAGAAACTTAAATGAAAATGGTATCAATGGCAATTTTGTAATTCATTTACATTATCAAAAACAATCAATTTTATATATATAGTCTTCTTACCTTGATCGACTCCGATCCTTATTTCGATCTGAGCTCCTTTCTCGATCACGGTCCCGATCTCTCTCTCGATCTCGGTCTCTCTCTTTTGTGCGGTCACGGTCCCTATCCCGTTCTCGTTCCCGCTCCCGTTCTTTTTCCTTTTCTCGTTCACGTTCTCTTTCCCTTTCTCGTTCCCGTTCTCGCCTTTCTCGTTCCCTTTCACGTTCCCTCTCTCTTTCTCTCCGTTCTTTCTCAATTTCCTGTCTTTCTTTTTCTTTTTTGCCTTTCTCTTCTTCCAGTTTCTAGAAACCAATAAAAGTACTTTTAGAGTTAGTTTTGTGGCTCCAGTATTTATAATTTCCCTGGCACAATGCCCAATAATGGTAAGAAAAGCATCAAACCACCAAGGCTTTAAATACTTGTGGCTTTATTTGACAAATTAAAACAATCAGAATGCCAGATTTTGTGCAAAATCATATCCTCTACACAAACCAAAAATCTCCAATCTTGGGTTGGGGAAACTTGAGTGGCTGACCACTAACTATACATTTTCTAAAACAACCATGAAGAATGTGGTGATTTCTAGTAATTCCTAGAAAGACAATCGGCTAAAGCTTAATTCTGCCCATTATGAATATCTCTAAGTCAGTGGAACAGTGATAGTATTTAGAATCCTAGATGGCTCACAACTTGAAGATTACTTGATGAGGGTTTTTAAGTAGAGGTGGAAAACATTTAATTCACTATACAGCAATCCTCTGCACTCTAGGCTGCCCACCCTCCACAAAAAGCAGAAGCTGAATTCGGTCAGAAATTTTTTCTTTACCATGAAAATATGTATTCCCACCATTACAAAATGGATGGTCCACCAAATACAGAAACTTTGAAAACCACTCACTTCAAGCAATGTGTACATAATTGCAACATTTTAATTTAAAAGTTAAAAGCAGTACAGTTATGCCCACCATTATGCCTGTAAGACAATAAAAAAATATATTTACAATGATAAATCCACCCTTGCAAGGATCTTATGTTAACTTACAGATGTTGTGCTAGGACATGGACCGCCAACACTGGATTAACCTTGCCTACAAGCTATGTTTCTGGGAGGAAGAGCAAGTACATGGTTCACAAATAAACCAAATAACAGTCAGACCAAGTGTGTATCCCTGAAAGATTACCAGTGTACCACAAGATTTCTATACAAACTAAGAAGGGGAAAAAAAGAAAACACAACAAAAACCCCAATCAAGTAAGACAAAATGAAAACAAAACACATTTATTCCTGAAGTTCTACATTTAATTTCACAGAAATGAAATTTAAACTGCAACAATAAAATCTGCATTTTTCTTTTTCTCAGTCATGTAAAGCATTTAAAACTTTAAAAAGCAGTCTTACCTGTCAGGTACTTTTTGTCTTGCTCACGGACAAAAGAACTGATAGAGGATTATGAAAGAAAAGCTAGTGTATGAGGCATCAATATATTCAGCTGCTGAACTAAGTGTACAGGCAGAGCCAATACTGAATACATTGAAATTAGAAAGGGAAGATAGGAGACATGGAGAGAGAGAGGTCAGAAACTGAAAAGTACTACAGGGGTAATTTCTAATTTCTGAACATTCCTAATGGAATTCAAAATTTATATTTTAAAATGAATCTAGACTATATAAAACTTACCTCAGTATCATACATTTAAGAAACTTATTTCGGAGATAATATATACTTACAGATTTTTAATTTCTTTTTTAAAAGTCCTCAATTTTTTCACTCCTATTTTTTACTACTATGCTACCTTATCTCTGATGTAAAAACAATCTTTCACAACTCATTTTAAAGTCCTAATTGCTCTATGTAAGCAAAAGTGAGAAAATCAAGTCCATAACAAATGCATTCTAAAGTTATTTATATATTCAATATGTGTATGCACACAAGCAGATAGATAGCATATATGCATGTATGTTAAGAAATATGCAAGAAAGAAATGAAATGATTCCTTAAAAATTAAGTAATGAAGAGAAAAGGAAAGAGGTTAAAAAAGAAAAAGAAAAAAATCAAAAATCTTACCTTATTCTCTCTTCAGACTCATCCGTGCTGTAAATGGACGCCCCCTGCCACGCTGATACCCTGACAGTCTGTGGTTATTTAATAAACTCATACCAAAACATGCAAAGGTTCACTGAGCTCATTTTTACTAAGAATTCAAATATCCCCTTAACCACACCACCCAAAGAGAACCAGTGTGATTTTTTTCTTTTTTGATCTTTAGGAACATTCCCCTCAGTAAAACAGTATTAAGGCAGTGAAATGCCTGACAGACCCTTAAAATGATGAAGTAATATCTTCTCAATTAAAAATTTTTACAAAGTTGATTTCCTCATAATTTACCAATAACATGAGAAGGTTTAAAATAAACAAATAAAAATAGAAGGGGTAAACCACACACACAACTGTATACCATTTTTAAGCTTACTCGGCCTTGAATTGGAATTCTGAACATATATATAAAAGTATTCTACAATGACAATGCACAGACCACCATTGTAACTCTCAAGTTGTGGGAGTTACAGTTGTGCTTTTAAACACATTTACTTCCAGAAAAAGCACCGTTGTGAGCTATGGTTGGGCAACTGGACATTAAGTGTTCAGCAGCATTTATTCATTAGCATTAATCATCAACTTGGATTTTGAAACCAGTAAGACTCAATATAGAGAAAATGAACACTTAACACCACTGAGTTATGTTATGTATCTCTCAATCTAGTCAGAAACAGTAAGATCTCATTACTTCAAACATCAAAATACATCTCATGCATTTTGCATTTCACCATCCAAAAGCACCACCTTCAATATCAGCCAACATTCACAGAGGTACTGTCATTGAGAGAAGCTTTAAATAGGCAAAACTCGTGAGTGGGATTTACTATACACAAATACCAATTTCCAAGCCAGTTACCCCTTTGCATATTTTTCTGAGGGGGCATCCATAAATATAATAAAAACAGAAGCTCATACTTACATCCTATTCCTTGTTACTTTCCAAGCTGAGAGTTTCATCTTGCATTAGTCACCATATGATCTCTATCATAATGGTGGGGGGTCAATGAATAGATTAGCTTTATGGGAATTTACAGTTCTTCCATGCATCTATAATTTGGTAAGTCTGGTAATCACTGACCTAATTTTTAAAATTTCCCCCACTCAAACTTAAATCTACACAAATATAAACCTTAAATTTTAATCTCAGCTCTTTAAAAAGAAGTTTTCCTAAGATTAAAGAACTGCCCACAAAAATAAACTAAATTGTATGTATGGTATCCTGCTGCCCCCTAAATATAGTTAAATCTGACCTTGACGTCTATGTTGAAATCTATGAATTAACTTGTTCTTTTAAAGTGAGATGACTGTTGAGTAGTCAGTGACTGGAAAAAATTAAGTAATGACCACTTTTAAATGTGGTGCTGGTCTTCTTTTGTTTCTACCTCAGTAATAACTAAGCCTTACAAGGCAATAAATTATACTCTAATAATGTAAAGTTGATTTTCTGGTCTGTTTGCTTTGGATTCTGTAAAAAGTCTAGATTGGTATCAAGTGAAAATATAAGAATACTACCTTGTGTGTGTCTCTGAATTTGCTGATCTCTCGGGATATCAAGTCTCTTTTGTCTTCTTCCATTTCTATAGCATTTATATCCTCCTAAAATTAAGGAAACAGAAAGGAATGAGTATTTATATACATTAATATATACATTAATATAAAATGATTCAGTATTTTGTACAAGTATTACAAAATTGACTAAGAAAAAAACACCAACTTGGCAATAAAATTTAATGTAATATGATAAAAATAGTAAAAAGCACAAATCTGGCAATTAGTAGTACACACATAAAATCAAAATGTAAGTTTGAAACGAACCTTTGTGATGAGTGGGTAAGGGATCAATGGGGCCACTGGAAATCTACGGAAAATCTGCAGAGAAACCCACAATGATTTTTTTAAAACATTATGTTGTTTTTACTATTAAAACATTTTTATTTATGTTTATAATTTTTTATTTATTAAAAACATCATGCTGTAATTCAACTTAGTACATACTTACACTGGAACAATTACTTTTGATATATTGATTTCAAATTATAGTAAAAATTATTTCCTTATCTTTACAACCTCTTCTGACAAGGACAGGGAGAAAGTGTCTTAAAAGCAGGACTGACAAAGTGGTGGTAGTATATGCCTGTAATCCTAGAGCTCAGAAGGCAGAAGCCCGCGGATCTTTGTGAGTTAAAAAGCCAGCATGGAGAGAGGACTCAGAGGTTAAGAGCACTGGCTCCTTTTCCAAAGGTCCGGAGTTCAATTCCCAGCAACCACATGATGGCTCACAAGCATCTGTAATGAGATATGGTGCCCTTTCCTGGCATGCAGGCATATAGTAGAAAGAAGATTGCACATATAATAAATAAATTTTAAGAAATAATAATTTTTAAAAAATGAGTTCCAAGACAGCCAGAGCTGTAACACAGAGAAACCTTATCTCACAATACTAGGAAAGAAAAAAAAGCTTCCAAAACTCTAAGCTGTAGAAAACAACCATACTTAATATTAATAACATTTGCCACTTGATATGTATTTGATGCACAAAAGAAAATTTGTCTACCACATAAAAAGATTTGCCTTTAATTCTTACCAAAGAACAGTATTTCTATAACTTATTCTCCTTTATCAATTATTTTTCTCCATCCACATCAACAGAGGAAGTTCTATTTTACCTAATACCTAACTAACTCTACAAACTATATTTCCCAATAGACATACTAAATAGACCCACATTTATGATCAAATGAAAAATTAAAGTAATACAAGTGTATCTAGCCAAAGATAAAACTTAAAATCCCCCCCCAAAAAACGCTGAAAGCCAAAATAGAACATTTCCCTATCCCTAAATAATAAATATATACAGTTAAAGCATTTTTCATGATAAAAACAACCCCAAAGTTTCTAAAGAAACAACATAATTTTTCAGAAAAATAAATATTAGAAATGACTGTGTTATCAGAACACATACGTCCTCCTTCTTTTCCTTCTTCTTCTTCCTGGGGTGAGAGTCAGACTCCTGTGAGGGTGCATTTAGCTCACTGGAGTATTCACGTATTAGAACTTCAATTGCCCCTTTAATCATCTGGTCTCTTCTCTTTGTTTCTTCATCTAAGGCTTCTTCATCATCATTAGTAACAGTTTCTGGTCTTGCATTCTTAAAAAACCAAGACAAATTTGGGGAGAATCGAAAAAAAATCATTCCAAAGAATATGAATAAGCTAAACAAAGAAAAATATGAGATAGCTATATCTACAAAATGTAAACATTAAGAACATTATATGCTGAAAATGATGGCTTCTTTCCCCACGTTTTTATATATTATTAAATCTTTAAAAAAAATTCTATGTGTGTATATGTGTGTGTCCTATGGCATACATGTGGAAGTCAAGAGGATAACTTGAATGTTGGTTCAAGATCTCAGAAATCAAACTTGGATGGCAAGTCTAGCAGTAAAGTTCCTTTACCTAATCAGCTACCTCACCAGCCTGGTTTCTACAGTTCCAATGGAACATATACCTAGCTAGGAATGAAGGTGCACTCCTTTAAACCCAGTACCCAGGATGCAGAGGCCAGTGAGTTCAAAGTCAGACTTATCTGTATACAGGTCCAGAACAACCAAAGCTATAGAGTGAAACCATGTCTCCACGTGTTCTATATATACCACATATGCTTCTTTCTCCTGAGTCACATATGCAATATCATTAATAATGAATCAAAATCTAGCCAGGAATGGTGAAGTATGTCTTTTAATCTCAGCACTCAGGAGGCAGAGGCAGGTGCATACCCAACTTCAAGAATCAAGTTCCAGGACAGCTAGGGCTATACAAAAAAAAAAAAAAAAGTCTTAAAAAAGTAAATGAAAAGAATCAATCAAACCAGACACAAACGACTTGTTCAATGTTTCTAAAAAAATATTAGTTAGACTCTAATAACGATCATTTAAGATTGAATATCTGATTGGCCAATGAAGGCTGATGCCTGTATTCACAGCAGTGGGGAGACAAGACATAGGATGTCAAATTTGCGGGTAGTCGAGATTACACAAAATCTTATCTTCCCTTCCAACTGCACACAAAAGTCTCAAATAGTTAAAATGAATCTGCAAAGTCCATAAGTGAAAAGTGAAGAATTGAACCTTTACTCAAAGCTGGGAAGGTAACAAATAAAAACAGTCCTAAGGGAAGATAACTACCAGGGAAAGCTTCCCTTACACAATGGGACCCTATCTCAAAAAGAAAATCAGTCTAGCATTAAAAAAACAAAACAAAACAAACAATCAAAAAAAAACATGCCATTGTTGCTTCTAATCATGCCTTAAAACCCACAGATATAAAGTTAATTTAAAAAACCACGCTTGTAGAGCCAGAAACACAGATCAGCCGTCCAGGACTTGTCTAACATGTGTCATCCTGGTTTCAACTGTCAAAACATCAAGAGAAAAATGACTACAATCTTTCACATAAATGCCAGGCTTTTGGTAACAACACATTCAACTCTACTGAAGCTGAACCTCATGCTCTGTGGTTACTTAAGTAATTATAACTTACCCGTTATTTCATAACAACCATTAAGATGTTTCTACCATTGGAAATATATATAATATATATTATATAATAATATATATAATATATGTGAATATAATATATATACTTATATATATTATATATATTCAGTTAATCAACGTTTAATTTTAACAAATCCTTATTCTGAACACATTGTTTTACATATTTAGAAAGTAAAAATCACAAATATTTAAAGAAGAATTTGCCCACAAACATTATGAACATACACTAAGAAATAGAAGGGTATGACAGATAATATAAGACATTGTGTCAAGAATAAAACAACCCACTCTATTTAGTTTCTTACTTTCTCAAACCTGCCTCTTCAATCTTCTTGTAGCCAAATTTTCTACTTGGCGTCTTAGATAAAGACAAGATGCTTTACACAAGACTGTAATTAAACTACTAAAAATATTTATCAACAATATGCAGTAAACTGTAATTGTGGAGACTGTTTATTTTAAATTGGTGAAATAAGGACAATAAGGTCTTCAAATTTATACACCTGTCACTAAAATCCTAATGATACACTATGCCTTTCTAAAAGAGAATGCTCCGGTAACATTTACATTTAAATTCCAGGTTTGGAGTATTTTGTTACTTTTGTTTTTGCCCAAAGCCAAGGTATAACCCCAACCGGCCTGGAAATTGCTATACTTTCTCAGACTCCTAAGTGCTGAGATTTACAACTATGTGCCACCAAAACCAGCTCCCTGAAACTTGGCCTTTGATAACTAACTCTACACTATCAAAATATTAATTGAAGAGCATACTATTGTGCCATGTGTGGGTGGGGCTGAAGGCCTTTAATTCCAGCACTTCGGAGACAGAGGCAGGTGGGATTTCTGTGAGTTTCAGACCAAACAGTGCTACACAGTGAAATACTCTAAAAAAGAAACCAGAAGAAAAAACATACAATCTGTGTGACATATCCTACACTTCTAATTTTCTTTCCCTCAAAAGACTCTCCATGGGTTTCTGACCATAGGAATAGGAATGGAGTTGTAAATTCAAAGGCCTGCTAATGTAAAAGAAACTCAGACTCTAAATTACCATTCAAAAACACTGAAAATTTAAGGAACATAGCTATTTGCCAAAATTATAACCATATAGAATTTATAATAAACCTTTCAAATGGCTGATTTCCTTACAATCTACATCTTTAGAAAGAAAAGCTAGGAAAGGCTGTCTCTTAGCTGACTGCTAATTATCATTAAAACAAAAATGTGTTGAAATAACATGTAAGGAGAGAAGTTAATTTGAGATAGAAAAGTCATTAGACAGGTTGTCTATTCTGATCTAAAGCTCTCGCTGACTTCGCCAACAACTTTCTATTTCCCAATTTTAACTTCTACCTCCAAATACAAAATGTATACTAAGTAATACTAACAAAGTAACAAATCTAAGAAACTTTATCAAGACTAACTTCTATAAAATGAAAGAAGCCATTCTGGGGGAACCTAAACAAACACACAGATCCTTCAGTAAACATTATGAATTTGGAAGGGACTATGTGAAGATGTTCACCTGGAGCACCTTCATCTACCAGAATGTAAAACATGTGGCTATACAGAGATTATCTGTACTCCAGCACTCACCAGTTAAATCTCATCATTTTGCTTTGCTTTCTAAGATATGTACAAGCACTGGCTGGCCTGACTTAATAGGTAGACCAGGCTAACCTCATCGACCAGAGTCTCCCTACGAAATACTAACGTTAGAGGAAATCACTTCACACACTAATTCGTTCTTTTATGTGTATGGGTGTTTTTCCTGCATATATGTGTACCACTTGCATGCCTGATGCTGTAGAGGGGAGGCCAGAAGCTGGTGTCAGATCCCTGGGAACTAGAGTTAAAGGCAGTTTATAAGCTGCCGTGTGTGCTGGGAATCAAACCTGGGTCCTCCGTAAAACTTAGTTAGTAACCCTTGAGCCATCTCTACAGCCTATCAGTTTATTCCTGAAAGCATGGTTAACAAAACACAGCTTGAAACAATCATGGAGGCTTATCTATATTTACACTGATTGCTGAGCAAATGGAAAGCAACAAGTAGGTCCAACCTATTTGCCTACCTATTTGATTTGGTGGCCTTTGGTGTAGGCTGTCCTGTCTCAAGGCCTTGGAAAGCAATCAAGCAGGAACTTTAGTTTCTGTCTCATGAAAACAGCACCTCAGCTGCAGTCTTCTTAGTCCTTGGAGCTAGAATACCTTGCATTCTGTGTGTCTGTCTGATCATTCACTTGTTCTTTCATTATTTTAATGTATGTGGTTAAAGTTCTGCATGTCCAGAATTGAGCTAGATACTTGGAATAAGGTAGGTCACTATTCTGAGTTCACTGAAGCACGATTAATAAAAACTCAGAGAAATTGGGAGTTCAACCTGAAGGTCAGAAAAGCAAAATAGCCAGCCACTGGCTCTTGCCTCGACCTCAGTCTGAAATGGCAACCCTGACTCTAGGAATCTCAGAATGAGACTGTGCCTGAATGCTGTCTCTTCCTGTTTTATAATCCTCTCTAGTTCTGGGATTAATGGCATGCACCAACTAGTGTGGCTATTGGGATTAAAGGTGTGTGTTACCACTGGTAAGACTGACTGACCAGTGGGGCTGTTTTACTCTCTGATTTTCAGACAAGCTTTATTTATTAAGATACAAATAGGGGCTGGAGAGATTATGGCTCAGAGGTTAAGAGCACTGCCTGTTCTTCCAAAGGTCCTGAGTTCAATTCCCAGCAACCACATGGTGGCTCACAACCATCTGTAATGAGGTCTGGTGCCCTCTTCTGGCCTGCAGACATACACAGACAAAATATTGTATACATAATAATAAACAAATAAAAGCTGAGACTAGAACGAATTTGAACTGAGCTGTAAGAAAGCTGCCCAAAATAAATAAATAAACAATAAAAAAATTAAAAATTAAAAAAACCACCAGATGGGCTGCCTGAATGAAGCAGAAAACAGTATAGTTGTCAGTGACTCTGAAAGGACACGCTCTAACCTGCTGAGCTGCCTGTCGGCTGTGAAGTTTGCTTCAGGTTTCCTAATATCTGTAAGCTGTCACTCATGTTGGAGAGGACCTTGGTGAGGTAGCAATCTTTGAGTCATTCCTGATCCTGTAACGCCTCACCCATATTCCTGAAGTAACACCAATAAGATTCACTGGTTCAGCCAGGTGGTGGTGGTGTATGCCTTTAATCTCAGCATGCAAGAGGCAGAGAGAGGTGGATCTCTGTGAGTTGAGGCCAGCCTGGTTGGTTTACAAGAGTGAGTTCTAGGACAGGTTCCAAAACTTATACAGAAACCCCATCCTGAAAAACCAGAATGATCATTGGTTCACCAAGTTGAACTTTGGTGGTATTTACCGTATTTTGGTCTGTCACTGGCTTCCTATATGGAGTGAGTAGACCTGTGTGCTGTCTCTCTCCAGGAAGTTTTAACACACAACAGCTATATGAATCAAAGGACATGTTAATTATAACTGGATGGACAAAATATTAATGGAGGAACTTAGATGGGCAATAAGGACCAAAAAAATCATTAATTAATTATATAATTAATTACTATAATTAATTAATAATAAAATTAAGAAGTCTGTGGGCTGATACCAGCAGATGGCTCAATACGCCAACGGGCCTCAATTTGATCCCTGGGACCTACATGATAGAAGAGAACTTTTGTGAATTATCCTGACTTCCACGCACATATTCGTACCTATACACGTATCTATACACACAAATAACTGTAATATAAATGTTTTAAAAACCCAATTAATAGCGTATCTGAGTATAACCCCAGCACATTGGCGAACTAGAGCTCAAGGTCATATTGCACAGGAAGACAGAAAGAAGCCACTGCGGCATAGAAGATCCTTTCTTTATAAAAGGAAAAGAGAAAAGCTGAAACAGCAGCTGGAAAGAAACTCAGCAGTTAAAAGCACTTGCTGCTCTTGAAGACATCCGTTCCTTTCCCAACATACATACAGTGGCTGGCAACTGCTTAGTTCTAAGAGACTAATGACCCTTTCTGGTTTCAATGGGAAATAGATGGAAATGATGTACATAAACATACGTGCTCACTCAACAAACATAAAAATAAATTTTTTAAAACAAAACAAAACCCAAGAGATACACAATACAATAAAACCCAAGCACTACACAAAACGTAGACTTCACTCTGTAAAGACCCAATTAATAGCATATTAATCCAAACCTGTAAAGAAATCCAAACCAAGATTGGGTCTGACAAATAAGCAACAATAATTTTACTGTATAAATATATGCAGAATGTGTGTCAGTGAAATTGTTTAAGTACTAGAAGTCCAAAGAAAACCAGAATTAAGCAGGAGGGAAAGATGTTCATAAAATAATCCTTTTTGATTTGACAGTCTCATGTTGCCCAGAATAGACTCAAATTCCTTGTATAACTGGTGAGCTTGAACTCCTAACCCAACTGCCTTTACCTCCCAAAGCCACACAGCTGGCTTTAATCTGCTTTTATGAAATGAAACTATTCTAATTAACACTATACTCATACTCATGGGGTGGGAATATGGATCAGTGGCAGAGTGCTTGCCTGTCAAACAGTAGCTCTGGGCTCTACCCTCAGCATTGAAAGAAATAAAAAAGACAACAGAAAACTACATTTAGTCACACAGAAGAAAATGTCTTCAAGAACATGAGACCAAAATATCTAAAGTACTTTGGGTATGGCAAAACTTGATTTCCTTTTATATTTTGCTTAAATTTGAGTTAAAAAATAATCTTTAAAGGAAGCTATATGAAAGTTTGATGAGAAGAAAGGTTACTTTGCTTTTTAGTGGGAAGTGGAAATGAAGACAAGAAAAAAAATGGACGCAATATATACTCAGGTTTAAGATTTGTTTTGTGAAGGAGACAATAGATACATTATCACACAAGACATAAAAAACTTTGTCCTCATTAAAAATAACAGAACTAAAATGAAAAATAAGAAAATGTTCTAAGTCACCCCAGTACATTAAGTAGTACGACTAATTTCCAGTCATTTTAGAATCCAATTTGTGTGCATCTAAGAGAGGGTACTAATAAACATTGTGTAGGTTGAAATATTTTATACTTACTTACAAAGCTGCCTTAATGAATTAGCTCTGATTGGAATAGTCTGTACAAGTGTTTTCTCTGGCAAGTTTACCTTGTCCAGCCTCCCTTACTACCTTCATCCCAACCTGGAACAAGCAAACCAACAGTCATCCACCCACTGTGGGTAGATAAAACACTTAACTACAAACTATGAAAATACACTCCTGCACATGCCATAAGCACATATTACAATAATGATCTTTTGAGTCCCCATTTTAGATTTATGACAATATGAAGTATTCACACTGAACTAGTGCACCCAGATTAGAAAAGATATTGCATACCCCATTAGCTTTCTTCTTTGCTTTCCATTCATCCAACTGTGCCTTTGTTTTTGCATCAACTTTAACAAGTAGCTTCTTCTCTCCAATCTGAAGGTCATGCAATAATCTGAGAGCACGGAGGGTAGATTCAGGCTCTTTATACTCACAAAATCCAAAAGCTAGAAATAAATAAAAAATTGTGAATTTTAAGTTATAAAAAGTTAAAAAATGCAAAGTAAAATGATTAAAGACATTACTTGAGGGTACTGAAGTCAACACTCCAATCCTGTTCTTTAACTCTCTAATAACCATTTCACTTTTAGCATGTGCAAACCAATGAGGTCTGTGTTTGTGTGTGAGAGAGAGAACAAAAGAATATAAAAGACCAGTGGAAAGAAAAATAATAAAATTTAAGAAATTAAAGAAAAAAACGACAGTCAATAGACTGAAGATATAGTTTTAAGCATCCAGACTTTAGTTGGGTATGACAGGGCATAGATAGAAGCAAAGGAGGATTGGAATAGCTGTAACTATCAGAAGACTTAGAACAAATTCCCAATGACTTTCAAAAAAGAAGCTCACCTATATCCTGAATGGGATAAATATTTAAAATTTGACATTAGAGAAATGTAAACAAAAGCCAGGCAGCAGTGGCACACGCCTTTAATCCCGGTACTCAGGAGGAAGAGATAGGTGGATCCCTATGAGTTTGTGGCCAGCCTGGTCTACAGGACAGGCTCCAAAGCTATACAGGGAAACCCTGTGTCAAAAAAAGAAATAAATGAATAAATAAATAAGTCATGTGATTATCTTTCCTCTCTTCCTGAGCTCTAAATGCTCAACCCGAACCAGGCGGCATTTCTTTCAGACAAAATAACCTTAAACATGTAAAACTAGTGGTAGAGATGGAGAGATAGCACAGCAATTAAGAACACATACTACTGAAGACAGATTCCCAGAATCCGCCAGGAAGCTGGAAACCAACTATAACTCCAGCTCTAAGGGATACAATACTCTCTTCCAGCTTTGATGGGCACTGAACTCACATGCAAAAACCCACACATAACTTACAGGCAATTAATAAAATCTTTAAAAAAAAAAAGAACCACTAGAACCATATTTTAAAAAGGGGATGAGAAAACCATTTAGTAATTTTAACTTTTTCCTCTTCTACCTCCATTCTATTGCAATTTTTGAATCCTCGAATCCCAAATCTCAGCCAAAAACCTTCTCAATGGCCTTTTTGTTGTTTGTCAAGACAGGGTTTCCCTGTTTAGCTTTGGTACCTATTCTAAAACTAGCTCTTGTACACCAGGTTGGCACTGAACTCACAGAATCTGCCTGCCTCTGCCTCCTGAATGTGCACTACCATCATCCAGCTCAATTGTCTTTTAATACATCCTAATAGAAAATTAAAGCATGCTAAGTGATTTATGCAAACAGGTTACAATAAAGGCAACAAGTAAGGAAAATACGTATTACCTTGAAGTTTTCCTGAAGCACCTTGTACTCTTTTCCAGCTTAGCACCAAACCACATTTCTTAAAAAGAAATTTAAGAATTTACCAATTAATAAAATGAAATAGCTTCAAGACAAGTAAGATCACAATTAAAAGTTACAGAGTATGATAGCTCACACCTGTAATTCAAGAGGCTCAGGTAGAAAAAGTTAGAGGGCAGCCTGGGTCCCAATTTGAGACCCAGTTTCAAAATAATGACACCATCAATACAGGGGGGAAAACAGAAAACAAACAAGATTATGCCAGTGGGCTGGAGACATGACTCTGCGGTTAAGAGTAAAGGCTGCTCTTCCAATGGTCTTTGAGGTATTTCCAGCAACCATCTGTAATGAAATCTGGTGTCCCCTTCTGGCATGCAGCCATACATGCAGACAGAACACTGTATATATAATAAATAAATCTTTTAAAAAAAGAAAGATCATGCCAGCAACTAATCTTGTTAAAAAAGATACTAAGTCTCCCATAAACACAAGACATGTAACAAATTGCTTAAACAAAAACATAAAGCTTTAGTCAGGCAAGTGTCACATTGTAATTCTAGTACTCAAAAGGTAAGACAAAAGAAAGCTGTTAAATTTGAGGACAGTCTGGTCCTCAGAATGAGTTCCAGGACAGCCAGGACTACAGAGAGAATGCCTGTCTCAAAAAAAGAAAAAAAAAAAAAAAAAAAAAAAAAGAAAAAAAACCCAAAAAAAAAAAAAGATAAGCTTAAAGGGGAAAAAAAGAAAAAAGGGAGTCTTATTAGCTGCTAGCAGAAAGTAACAGGAGGGGGGTATTCTTTATCATTTATTCTACGGCTTATTTTATGTTCTGCAAGACATGGCTGATCACGGTCCTCTTGGACAATGCATTGATTGCTTTTTCCCTATATGGAATCTCTGTCCCTCCCCCCCAGGTCTTCATTAAGAAATCTTACATCTGGGGACTGGAGAGATGGCTCAGAAGTTAAGAGCACTAGCTGCTCTTTCAGGGGACCTGTGTTCAATTCCCAGCACCCACATGGTGGTTCACAACCATCTGTAATGAGATCTGGTCTCCTCTTCTAGAGTGTGAATATAAAATAAACAAATATATCTTTAAAAAAAAAATCTTATATCCTATCCTGAGTGCCCCCCAAAACCAAAAACAGAACAGTGACTCATAGGATGAGGTGGCACAAATCTTTAATTCCTGCACTACAGAGGCAGAGGCAGGCTAATCTCTGTGATTGAGACCAGACTGGCATGCACACCAAAGTCTAAGACAGTCAGGGCTATAAAAACTATATCTCATCTCTGTGAGTTCGAGATCAGCCTGGTCTACAAGAGCTAGTTCCAGGACAGGCTCTAAAGCTGCAGAGAAACCCTGTCTCGAAAAACAACAAACAAACAAACAAAAAAAAAAAAACCAAAAAAAAACTACATCTCAAAAAGAAAAAATAAATTATGACTCGTCTCTAAGAAGAAAAAAAGAAAGGTAACTGGAGCTTGGTTTTTTTGTCCTATTTTTCAGTATTTTTCGACACAGGCTTTCTCTGTGTAGCCCTGGCTGACCTAAACTCGCTTTGTAGACCAAGATGGCCTCAAACTCACAGAAATCTTCCTGCCTTTGTTTCCCAAGTATTGAGATTAATGGCATGTGCCACGACTGCACCCAAAAAGTTTCCAATTTTAACATTTTATTTTAATGAAAGAAAGAGTATGAATCATAAAACATTAAAATTTAACAAAGCTGGAATTTATGGATTCTGTTTTTTCATTTGATGCTAAGGATCACACAACCAACAAAATGGAAAAAGCTACTGAATTACTTAAAAAATAAGATTTCGAGGCCAGCCAAGTCTACAAGAGCTAGTTCTAGGACAGACTCCAAAGCCACAGAGAAACCATGTCTCAAAAAACCAAAAAAAAAAAAGAAAAAAAAGAAAAGAAAAGAAAAAAATCAAGGGGGCTGGGAAGATGGCCGAGCAGTTAAGAGCACTGACTGCTCTTCCAGAGGTCCTGAGTTCAATTCCCAGAAACCACATGGTGGCTCACAACCATCTGTAATGAGATCTGGTGCCCTCTTCTGGCCTATAGGCAGGATACTGTATAAATAAGTAAAATCTTTAAAAACAAATCAAATAAATGACCTGGGCGGTGGTGGCGCACACCTTTAATCCCATACTCAAGAGGCAAAGGCAGGTGGATCTCGGTGAGTTCGAGGACAGCCTGGTCTAAAAGCATGAGTCCCAAAGCAGCCTTCATAGCTACAGAGAAACCCTATCTCAAAAAACAAAAAACAAAAAAACAAAAGAAAAAAATAAAAGTAGCATTAGTGAAAGCATGAGAATAAGCACCATTATTTTTCATTACAAATCCATCTAATACCATTCCATGTAATAGCATGTATGTTTCTTTTTAAATTATTGTCATTTTTGTTTCAATATAGGTTTTCTCTGTACAGTTCCAGATGTCCTGGAACTCACTATGTAGACCAGGATGTCCTCAAAGTCAGAGATCCATCTGCCTCTTCCTCCTAAGTGCTGGGATTAAAGTCATGAACCAACACTTGACCACTTGAAAAAAAAATCTCTACATTATTATATTACATTATTGTGTGTTTGTGTATGTGTATCTGTGTATGTATATGTATGTGTAAAATGTGTGCATGACTGAGGGCACATGAAGTATGTAGGAAGAAGGAAAAGACTTTGCCAGTTCTCTGTTTCCACCTTTACATACGTTAAAAAAAATTGCCTCAAGTTACTAGGTTTTCTTTCTTGCTTTGTTTTTTCAAGAAAGGGTTTCTATGTAGCTTTGGTGCCTGTGCTAGAACTAGCTTTTTAGATCAGGTTGGCCACAGAGATCCACCTACCTCTTCCTCCCAAGTGCTGGGATTAAAGGCGTTCACCACCAATGCCTGGAGAAGCAGGTTTTCAAGGGAAGCAGCAATACCCATGTACCAATGATTTTTGTTTAAGGCTGGAGAGATAGTTCAGTGGTCAAGAGCAACTGTACTTTTTCAGAAACTTTAGGTTAAGTTCCAGCACCCATATGGTGGTTCATAACCATCTGTAACCCCAGTTCCAAGGGATCCAACAGGCACACAGATGGTGAACATACATGCAAAATACTCAACAAATATAAAATAATCAGTCAGGCGAGGGTGGCGCACACCTTTAATCCCCGCACTTTTAAAGCAGAGGCAGGTGGAGCTCTATGAGTTTGAGGACCAAAAAAAAGAAAAAAGTAATTAGGTTTTTTGCTCTATAATAAAGATATTTTTTAAATAAAAAAAACTTCAAGGTATCTAAATAACATGCTATTTCTGCTATGAATAAAAGAATCAAAATTATCACCAATGTCAAAATCTTCTAATGATCAAAATACACTGTACAAAAATTTTCTTTGATAAGTGGTGGCACATTCCTTTAATCCCAGTACTTGGAAGGCAGAGACAGGCATATCTCTCTGAGTTTAAAGCCAGTCTGTCTCCAGAGGGAGTTCAAGAACAGGCTCCAAAGCTACAGAAAAACAAAATCAATCTATTCACTAAGTACTCATAAAATCACAACATATTAATCCAAAGATTACTAACACACTCTTATTATGGTAAGTTTTGATCACTTTAACTAAATTAACTCAGCATCACCAAAACTGGGAATAAAGACAACATGAAACACTTGTGTAAAAAAATGAGTAGAAAATCTGAACAAATACTGAGCAATTTCTAACTGAGAAATATTTTATGAAAGATCTAGCCTTGTGTCAAGGAAACAAGCAAAATAAAACCAGAGTTATCTAAAAGAGGCCTATAATTAAATGAAACAAATTCATTCATTCATTACATCATAAACTGAAAACTAGTAAGGTTTCAATTCAATTCAATTCAATGAGGCAGAGGTGGGTGGATCGCTTTGAGTTTGAGACCAGTCTCGTCTACAGAGTAAGTTCTAGGACAGCCTGAGAAGTTACAGAGAAACCGTTTCAAAAAAACAAACTAAAAATTAAGTTCACTGATGCATCTGTATCAAAGAATACTAATGTGCTTGCTCACTGCCCTGCTTTTTTTTCTTCTGCAGATCTAAATTGTTTTTCATAACAAAATGCTAAGAAAAAAAAATGACTGAGAAGTTAGGCATGAGGGCACAGGCCTTAGACCTTACTACCTGAGAGGCAGAAGAAGCACGTTGCTGGGTTTGAGGCCAGCCAGCCACAAAAAACGAAATAGTCCTTTTTCTTTTTTTTTTTCTACTCACTATGTAGACCAGGATGTCCTCAAAATTTGATTTTGTAAGTCTAAAAAAGTAGAAAATAGCCAGATGGTGATGGCACACACCTTCAACATGATCACTTAGGAGGTGGATCTCAGTGAGTTGGAAGTCAGGATAGTCGAGATTATTATTATGCGGGGGGAACACAGTTTAACTTACAGCTAAGAGTTGTCGTATAAGCATGTCTGAGGCTTTCTCTGAAATATTGCCAACAAAAACTGTAGTAGTAGGACCACAATTTTCATCATTTTCTTTTAATTTTAAGCCTGGATGATCCTTTCTTGCTCCCAAATGCTTCCCAACCATGGACACAGTAGGTACTAGAACCTATAATAAAGACAAAATATAGAAAGACAAAAATATTTGATCTGAAATTATGACATTATGCTAAAAACTCCAAATTTAAAGTATAAATATATAGCATATTATTAAAGGCCCTACATAATTAATCAAAAATTCCTTAAGCATGTAGTATGTTTCATTAATGCAAATTTATTTTTCATAAATTTCCATTAATTACCTTTAAAAAGGATAGAAAGTCAAGCATTTTTGCTTACCATGTTTAAAATTTTAAAACATAAACCATGAGATTATTAAAAACATAAAAATTTCAACACAATTATAATCAGAACAAAATTGAAAGCAAATTCAACACTGCCCACACTTTTGCTTTTTATAAGGTCCTTGTGTTACTAGCTTATTTTCACTTTTAACCAGAAATCTATATACTTAACAAAGAATTCATTACAACTCAACAGACATGGAAAAAACTGTGAACGAGTATAATTTCTCCAAACCCCAATTCCACCTTTCTCTATTCTACAATACAAAGTGAGTGTCATTTGGAAGCTTCTAAAAAAACCGAACTAGGCCAGGTATGGTGGCACACACACATCTTTAATCCTAACACCAGGGAGACATGTGGATCCCCACTGAGTTAAAGAACCTACCAGGTTTACATAATGAATTCCAGGCCAGTCTAAAAAGTAAGACACTGTCCCAAAAAAAAGCAATTTTAACAAAAAAATTGCCCAACTATTTGCGAGGTTTAGGAAGTGTGGCCTTGTAGAAGTGTAGAAGGTGGGCTTTGATAGTTTAAAAATTTCCACCATTTTTTTTTTACTCTCTGCTATCTACTGGTATTTCAGATTCAGGCTCTCAGCTCTTCCAGCCATCATTTCCGTCTGTGCCAAGATTTCCTACAATACAGACCCTAATCCTTCTACAACAGTAAGCCAAAGTAAATCCCCTTCCTTCTATTAATCGCCTTTGTCCTCGTGTTCTGTCACAGCAATATAAAAGTAACTAATAGGGGCTGGAAAGATGGCTCAGCAGTTAAGAGCACTGACTGCTCTTCCAAATTTCCAGCAACCACACGGTTCACAACTCATCTGTGATGAGATCTAGTGCCCTCTTCTGGCCTGCAGGCACACATGTAGACAGAACACTGTAAACTAAATAAATATAAGTCCTTTTTTTAAAAAGTAATACACTACTCTTACAGAAGGTTCACATTCAGTTCAAAACAACTACAGCAGGTGGCTCACAACATCTTCAAGCCTCCAAAAGCACTGCATGCAAATTCTGCCCACATTGACAAGTAGAACACAAACATACATTAAAATATTTTTACTTATTTAATTTATGTGCAATGGTATTTTTCCTGCATGTATGTCTGTGTGATGGTGTCGAGTCCCCTGGACCTGGAGTCAGACAGGTGTGAACTGTCATGTGGGTGCTGAGATTCAAACCCAGGTCCTTCAGAAGAGCAGTCAGCGCTCCCAACAACTGAGTCATCTCTCCAGTCCCACATTTAAACATTTTAAGCTATCTAAGGTTAACAAATTTTATATTTCAAAAAGTACTAGCTGTATTCTAAATCTTATTTTTTCATTTATATTTACTGTTGAAAGGTAGAGTACTCAACTTGGAGTACTTCCCTATAAAAATGAAGCCTTAGGTCCAATCCCCAACACATTAACCAGGCATGGTTAATATGCCTGTAATACCAGCATTTAAGAGGGAGAGGCAAAAATAAATCTAAATTCAAGGTCATCTTCAGCTACAAAGTAAATCCAAGACTCATCAGGAAGTGATGAGACTCTTGTCTCAAAAACAAAAATGTATACTTACAGTTGGAGCAGGAGCCATAATACTCATTGGTACAGGAATCATTGGTGTCCCTAAAAGGAAAAAAGCATAACATATTTTAAGAATACAATTAAGCCGGGCAGTGGTGGCGCACGCCTTTAATCCCAGCACTCGGGAGGCAGAGGCAGGTGATCTGTAAGTTTGAGGCCAGCCTGGTCTACAAGAGCTAGTTCCAGGACAGGCTACAAAGCTACAGAGAAACCCTGTCTCGAAAAACCAGAAGAAGAAAGAAGAAGGAAGAAGGAAGAAGGAGGAAGGAGAAAGGAGGAGAAAGAGGAGAAGACGACGACAATTAAAAATAACTACAGGGTGGGCTAGACATGTCTGACAGAGTGAGGTATTTGTTTCACAGGCATGAATGAGGACAGGCATTCAATCTCCAGCACCCACATAAAACAAAAGCATAGGGACCACTGGCAAGCCATACTTGCATAAAAAGAAGCCCCAGTCCCACAAAAACATCCTGCATTAATCAGAGAGAGCTAGAGAGATGGTTCTTCAGCAGATTAAAAAATGTAACCTCAGTTCAGTCCCTGGTAACCTCATGGTGGAAAGAGAGTTGTTTCTAGCTGTCCTTTGTCCTCCGTACCTATCCCATAGCACATCCTTGCATTTGTACCTGAGCACAAGCTCATACACTAAATAGTAATAATGAATATAATCAGAAGCCCCCATATATGATATCCAAGGCTACAAAGAAAAGTACATACAAGAAAATATTTAGATCTAGGCATGCCGGCGAACATATATGTATTTCCACACTTAGGAGATATGACAAGAAGATCTGAAGTATAACAGCCCCTTTACACAGCAAGTTCCAGACACAGCTGAAAGCCTGACTCAACCTCTCCAGTCCCCATTAAGGTGTGTGCGCTTAATAGTAAGAGATGAAATTTGGGGTGTGGTGACAATTACCTGTAAGACTGAGGAAAGAGGATAACCATGAGTCAAGACAATAATGGGCTACACAGTTCCAAACAAACTCAGGAAACAGGGCATTACCTTGTCTCCAAAAAAACCAAGAAAACAAAAACAAAAATCTGGGAGGTGATTGTGCACGCCTTAAACCTGGCACTCAGGGAGGCAGAAACAGGCAGGCAGAGCTTTGTGAGCTCGAGATCAGCCTGGTCTACAGAGCGAGTTCCAGGACAGGTTCCAAAACTAGAGAAACCTTATCTTGAAAGACCAAACCAGGGCTGAAGAGATGGTTAGGTGGTTAAGAGCACTGGCTGCTCTTCCAGAGGACCTGGGTTCAATTCTCAGCACCCACATGGCAGTTTACAATTGTATCTAATTTCAATTCCAGGGGATCTGATACCTCCACACCAATGCACATAAGATAAATTTAAATAAATTATTATATTTTTAAAAAAAAAAAGAAAAAAAGGGGCTGGAGAGATGGCTCAGTGGTTAAGAGCATTGCCTGCTCTTCCAAAGGCCCTGAGTTCAATTCCCAGCAACCACATGGTGGCTCACAACCATCTGTAATGAGGTCTGGTGCCCTCTGCTGGCCTGCAGACATACACACAGACAGAATATTGTATACATAATAAATAAATATTAAAAAAAAGAAAAAAAAAAGGAAAACCAAATGTTCAAACAAGAACAAAACACAAGTGAGGCAATGACTCCAGCACTCGGGAGGCTGAGTCAGGCAAGTCTTTCTTTCTCTGAGTTTGAGACCAGTCTGATCTACAACTCCAGTTCCAGGATATTCAGAGCTGTTACACAGAGAAACCTTGTCTCAAAAAACCAAAAACAAGCAAGCAAACAAACAAAAAAGCCAGGCAGTGTTGGTACAGCTTTAATCCCAGCACTTACGAGGCAGAGACAGGTGGATCTCCGTGAGTTCAAGCCTGGTCTACAGAATAAGCTCCAGGACAGCCAAGGCTACACACACACACACACACACACACACACACACACACACACATGAAAAACTAAAACAAAGAAAACAAAAATAAAAATGTAAACGTTAGTCTATGACATCTTGAAAGATAAATCAACTATCATTTGGTTTCCCTTTGACAGTAACAGGCCAGTAACAACACTATTATTTGATATTGCTATAAGAGGAAATAGTCACTGCTAACTTTATTTTCTAAATTTTTGAAGCTTATAAATAAGAAATTTCCAAGATGAGTTTGAAACTCAGCAACAAATACAAATCAAAACAGGTACAGAGGAGGTTCAACTGTAACCCCAGCATGCAGGACCATGAAGGACTGGCTAAGAGGTAAGGGTGCACCTGGAGCAACAGATTCTGTCCCCAAACAACTTAAGGCCACATAAAAATCAGATATCCATTTTCACAGTAAGACTACCACATCTTTACTAATAAATCACGAGTATCATGTTCCAAAGGTATTATCACAATGACAAAGACTCAGCCTTAAAAAAATTTAAAAATATGATCAAACTTACCTGGAGGTACAGGAGGAGGAAAGCCTGGAAACTGTGGGGGTGGGATCCCTGGAGGGAGTGCTGGGATTCCCATAGGAGGGCGATTCAAATGAGGGGGGAAAGACATTCTGACTGCACCAGTCTAAAGAAAAAAATGACAAATCATTTTATTTGAAACCTTTCTAATTCGACATGCCTATATTGTTGACCTTCATTTTTAGAGTATCTGCAAAATTCTAAAGTTTCTTACCCAAAGGAGTTGGCAAAGACCCTCTTTTCTCTGTCTGTCCATTGAGAATTTTTTAAAACTTAGATCTTTTCTAAAATAAGTTCCCAAAATGTACACGAACTAAGTTCAGGATAGACTCCTACAATCATGTGGGAATACATATAAAGGAAGAAAAAAATTTTGAGGTTCAGTTAATATCAAAAAATTAAATGCCAAACATCAACGAATCTTTTAAAACAAACTGAGAATCCAGGAGGGTAGATAATTTTCTAAGTGTTCTAATACATTCATTTTTAAACGAGCAACTCTGAAAACTTCAGTATTTGACAACTCAGTGTTAACTAGTTCTTAAAGACAAACGTGTCATTAAATTATAAACTTAGGAGAAAGAGGAGACCCCTATCAGCCCACATAGTAACAGCTCTAACATATAAAGAGCACACAAGTTGTAATAAGGTAACATTTTTTTTTGAAGACACGGATCTCAAGTAGTCAAAGCTGGCCTTTAACACTATAGTTGATGACAATTATGAACACTTGACCCTTCTGTCTCCATTATATCAAGTACCAAGATTACAGGTATATACCACCATACAGTTTACTTTTTTCTTAAAGCAAACCTTTAGCCAGGCCTGGTGGCACAAGCCTGTAACCCTAATCCCAGAGGTGGAAGCAGAATCTTGAGTATGCTAGGACTTGTCTCAAAAATCAAAAGTTTGGGGCTGGAGAGATGGCTCAGTGGTTAAGAGCATTGCCTGCTATTCCAAAAGTCCTGAGTTCAATTCCCAGCAACCACATGGTGGCTCACAACCACCTGTAATGAGGTCTCGTGCCCTCTTCTGGTTTGAAGGCATATATTGTACACATAATAAAATATTAAAAAAAAATCAAAAGTCTGGGCTGAGCAGATTCCACTGGGGAGAAAGAGCCAAAACCACATTGTCTACATTGTCAAGCCATCCAGGGCTACTTGGGGAGACCGTCTCAAAAGAAAAAAGAAAAAGAAAAGCTAAAATGAACTTGTCGTTGGTTCCAATAAAATTAGTTTTTTGTTTGTTTTGTTTTATACTAAGCAGCAGTTACTTCTGCCAAACTAGCAAAATTTCTTCTACCTATAAAAGAAAATAAGCTTACAACTGTTAAACATATTTTCTTTCCAAGCAGGGCATGGCGACACATGACTGTAATCCCTGAAGTTGAGAGGTTGAGGCATGAGGATCAATTCAAGGCCAGATTGCTATGTAGCAATGCTGTTTGCTTTGAGACCAACCTGGGCTGCATGAAACCCTGTCTCAAAAGTATGTTTTATTTTTATCTTTAGTAGGTGAGTGCATGTATTTATTTGGTTTTTCAGTTTAAGACGTTATATGGGACCCCAGGCTGGCCTCAAACCCAACATCCTTAGCCTTTCAACTACCACCATGCCTGGCTTCTTATTAAGTTATCTTCTACTTTTCTCTTACCCACCAAATCCCAACCTTTAGCTATGTTATGTTTTGTACATATCTTTTTCTACACAAATATTTAATAATTTGTGCTTTGTTATAATATATTCATACTACAATGTTACCTGCATTTCTCCTTCAGTGTCACTAACATCTCTTCATTATCAATTCTTGTCTTTATACAGAAAATTATATATAATACAGAAACACCAGTTGCCTTAGTTCATTAACAATGAAAATTCTTGGACATCTGATTTTATTTTAGTAAATATTTAGAATTTTTTAAATTACATTTATTTATTTGTGTGTGTCTGGGTATGTGTGTGACGTGTATGAAGTCAGAGAAGAAGCCGCAGAGTCAATTCTTCCATCACCTGGGTCTTGGTGGGATTAACCTTGGGCTGTCAGCATAGGAGCAAGCACACCCTTACTGAGCCATTTTGTGAGCCCACAGATAATTCTGTAATACAGATTATCACTGTTTGCATCCAAACTCTAGTACTAAATCATTCCCTCCAATCTAATGTGTATATTTATATTTCTATCAGCACTGTATCTAACTTACAAGAATCTGAAGTTTAAAAACAAAACAACCTATTTCAGTTTAGTTCCTCAATCCCTAAAGCTATTTTTACCTGTTAGTGTTTCTCTGAAACAGGAAAGCATGCACTTGGCCGGGCGGTGGTGGCACATGCCTTTAATCCCAGCACTCCGGAGGCAGAGGTGGATCTCCGTGAATTTGAGGTCAGCCTGGTCTACACAGTGAGTCAAGACAGCCAAGGCTACATTGAGAAACCTTGTCTTGAAAAATTAAAAAAAAAAAAAAAAAGAAAAAGAAAAAGAAAACCATGCACTCACTATATGCTCACAACTGTTCGTCTAACTTTTTAATTGTCTCTAAGGGCTGGTGAGATGGATCGGTAGGTAAAGGTACTTGCCACCAGGACTGACGTTTAAACTTCATACCTCAGACACACCGAGCTGGCTTACACACACATGTGCCACTAAACACACACCCCAAAATAAGTAAACAGCAACTTCAAAAGTATTTTTTAAAGGGAACAGGGATTGGTATGTAAAAAAAAAAAAATATTAAAAAAAAGAATACTTTTAAAAATACTTTGCCAGGTACATGCCTTTAATCCCAGCACTCAGGAGGCAGAGCCACACAGATCTCGGAGTTTGAGGCCAATCTGGTCTACAGAGCTAGTTCCATGACAGATATGGCTATTACATAGAGAAATCCTGTCTCAAAAAAATAATTAAAAAAAAAACTATAAAATTTAAGCTTTGGTTTCAGAAAAGTGTTTTTATTCACAAATCAGAGTTGTCAGAATGATTCCTATAGTAGCAAAAAGATGCTAGAAAAGCTACTCATAGGCACATTTCAGAAAGGAAACAAAGTTTAAAAGATACTGTGCATTCAATTTCTATGTGCTGCTTTTCTTTTGTAATTACTACCTTTAAAATTACCACATTAAATAATGGGTTTCAATTATATATCTTCATACATTTTATACTATGCTCTCATTTGTTCCCCTTCCCCATTGAGTTTTTTATAACCTGTATTACAAATGCTTTGCATGGAAAGGAGAGGGAAGGTGTATCTGTTAAAACAGAAGGCTACTATCCTACTTACAGAAGCTCTTGTATTATAATAATACTCTAGCTCAGCACTTTCTTAGGAAGGCAGTTGGTATAGCACCTGTTGAATAAATAAATTAATTAATGAGGAGTAAACATGCCTGAGGACCCATTGACAAATTTATTTAACAGCTACTACATATCAGCAACAGTCCACTTTCACAATGCTATGACCTTGGGCCATAGATTCACTTTTACAGACACTTCTCTCCCACAATTATTAGATATAAACAGTATTTTTAAAGTAAAGCTATATTCTTAAGGATTAAGCTATATTTTAGGGTTTTTACTATTAAAAGTTAATTAACCAGATACATTTTAGTTTCAATATAAATATTGCATACATTTCTAATTTTTCTATGAAATACCTCCCTTTTATTTAAAGCTGTTCAAAATTTAACATGGGCTGGACTTCAAGGTGAAAAAATATTAGTCAACAGTTAATGTTTATGAACAGTCCCTTTTCCTTTGAGATAATGGATCCCTTGTTGGGAAATCAAAAATCAGACATTCCTGATGCTTTTGACAATTCAAATTATGAACAGTTTTATACTTGTTATATGAAATGAAAGAACCATAACAAAGTGTACCAGATTCTATTTTTAAAGTAAACTCAAACTTAAAAATATACTTATAAGTTTTAGGGACATTGGAAGTTGGAAGGTTTTATAGAAAAATAATGCAAGAAAAAGAGCTAGGGAAAGGTTTACTTTCAGTTCCAGTAATCAGGTCAGGCCTCACTAAGTGAAGAAGATTTGAACAAAAGATCTGAAATAGGCTGAGGCATGAAGGCCTATTCATATCCGAGGGAAGAGTCTTGCAAGCAAAAAATAAAAAAAACAAAAAACAAAAAAACACACACAAAGCCTTTGAGGAAGATCAGCACAATCAACTTTATGTCACAAGGAGAATAAACATGGAGTCAGGTTAAAAAAAAAAAAAAAAAAAAGACCATTAGCTGGGGAAGAGGGGAAGAGTGTAGTAGAGTGTAGTTAAGTACTACAATGTAAATGTCTGGGCTGCTACTTTAAATGGAATGGAACACATTTTAAAAGGTTTCTCACTTAACATAATCATTGTCACCCTGTTAAACCAGAAAGGAAATAGGATGTAAGCAAGAAACTACTGCAATAATACAAGAGTGTGCCCAGTAGGAGACAGAAGTTAACAAGTTG
Source organism: Arvicola amphibius (assembly GCF_903992535.2). Taxonomy (NCBI): domain Eukaryota; kingdom Metazoa; phylum Chordata; class Mammalia; order Rodentia; family Cricetidae; genus Arvicola; species Arvicola amphibius. The sequence goes on from NC_052053.1 coordinate 95,314,625, forward strand.
CTAGATTCTGGACATATTTTAAAGACAGCCAAAAAGATTTCCTGAGGATTATATCGAATACAAGATAGTTATCAAGTCTATGGCCATACACCCTGAAGGTGTCCCATCTCGTCTGATCTCAGAAGCTAAGCAGAGTAGGGCCTGGTTAGTACTTGGATGGGAGAGAAGATAGTTATCAATACTGAAATTATCTTAATATTAATTATAATAATGTGTTTGATGTGGGATTTTTTAATTTTTATTTTTTGTTTTGTTTTATAGTTTGTTTGTCAACACAGGGTTTCTCTGGGTAGTCCTGGCTATCCTGGAATTTGCTTTGTAGACCAAACTGGCCTGGAACTCTATGAGATCTGCCTGCCTCTGCCTGGCTACAAGTTGATTTTTGTTTTTGATTTACAGAGCTTTGGGGGGGGGGGGTGTTTTTTTGTTTTTGAGATCCAGTTGTAGCACGATTAATAAAAACTCAGAAACAGAATTTGGGGTTCAACACGAAGGTCATAAAAGCAAAGCAGTCAGCCACTGGCTCTTACCTCAACCCCAGTCTGAAATAGCGATCCTGCCTCCAGGAATCTCAGAATGAGACTGTGTCTGTGAACTGTCTCCTCCTGTCTTACAGTCCTCTCCAGGGCTGGGATTAAATGCATGCACCACTGGGATCAAAGGCATCTCCCAGTTTCTATGACAAACTAGTGTGGCTACAGGGATTAAAGGTGTGTGTTACCACGGCCTGGTCTATAAACTGATCAGAGGGGCTGTTTTACTCTCGGATCTTCAGGCAAGCTTTATTTATTAAAATATAAATGTAATATCACCACACCTAGTCACTTCTATGTAGTTCTGGCTGTTATGAAATTAATTGACTATGAGGACCAGATTGGCCTAAACAATCCTGCTGTCCCTGCCTCCAAATCCTGGGATTAAAGGTGTGTGCTGCCATGCCTAGCCTAATATGTTTTAACTTTTAAAAGACTAAAAAATATTTTTATTTGTTAACTATGAAGTTTATGTCCTGAAGTAACAAGTATCTGTGATATAAGCATTCCCAGTATCTATCTGTTATAATAGTGGCCACCCAACTTGTCAAAAACTCACTGCAATTTAAAATGTATTAATTTTATTATGTATAATTTACACAGGTATTTTGTCTAAAAAGGAAAAGATAAAATAATTTATAGTTTCCCACCATATGCATTCATTCTACTTCTACTCTCACTTTACTTTTTCTTGGTCCACTCTTTTTATCTCTACACCTGGGAATGCCACAGGTGTACAACATATAACCAATCCTCTACTGCATACTTATCCAAATGTCACCAGGGAAAGAGTGGCACATTAGCTCTCTTGGGACAATATACCAAATTTCTGAAATGGTTAAGAATGAGCCAATACATTTTATTTCCCCCAGCAAACACTCATAAGAACCTAGCTTCTTGTTGCAAGCTCTCCTCTAGGAAGCATTTGTATTTGTTACGAAAGGGTAAGATTTTTACCTTTACAATTAATTCAATGGCTTTACAATGCATGTGACTATTAATTTAACAGTTTCCTATCCTGCTTACAATCTGCACATTACTAGAGACTGTGAGCAAAGAGGGAATAATCTGTGCCCAAATAATGAAAAGGTTGAAAAGAAACTTTTATACCACAACTTTTCAGCAGATTGGGGATAACTCTGACACAGAGCTCGTCTACTAACACAGCGAAGGCCCTGTTGACAGGGAAATACATAGAAAAACTGGATGGCAAGAGACAGGGAAGGGAATACTAAAGTGTTTTGAATCTCCAAAACATAAACTTTTTTTTCTCAGAAATTTTTACTTTCAATGAGGAAAAGGCAGCACTGCCTATATAGATACATCAATGATTGCCACAAACTAAGGTAGAATACACAGTGCTTCCCAAATAGGCTAGAGAGATACGTTTTGTGTTTTTTTTTTTTTTTTTTTTTTCTCTTCCCAGACAGGGTTTCTCTGTAGCTTTGGAGCCTGTCCTGGAACTAGCTCTTGTAGACCAGGCTGGTCTCGAACTCACAGAGATCCACCTGCCTCTGCCTCCCACGTGCTGGGATTAAAAGCATGTGCCACCACCACCTGGCTAGAGAGATACTTTTGGGTAATGGTTATACAACTCTGTATATTTATTAAAAAAAAAAAAAAAAATCACTGAGCTTTCTAAAGTTACTATTTTTAAAAGAAGTTATCTTTTTTTTTTTTTTTTTTTTGGTTTTTCGAGACAGGGTTTCTCTGTAGCTTTGGAGCCTGTCCCTCTTGCAGACCAGGCTGGCCTCGAACTCACAAAGATCCGCCTGCCTCTGCCTCCCACGTGCTGGGATTAAAAGCATGTGCCACCACTACCAGGCAAGAACAGTTATCAATTAAGGACAACTACCGAAATTAAACAATACTGAAGATTAAAAAAAATTGTACCAATATTAAATTCCTGATTGTTATCACTGTACTATTTTTAAATAAAAATTTTAAAAAATCCTAAAGCTTCCAGGAATTACTCTACAGTATTTGTGAGTTTAGAAGCATTATTTCAGCCACTTACTAACAAATATGTCAGAAGAAAATGAGGAAGAACAAAATCAAATTGGCAAAAATGTTCAAATCTAGCTGTCAGTGGTGGCACATCCCTGTAATACCTGCATAAGGGAGGTAGATGCTAAGGAAACTCAAGAGTTAGAATGGTTGAGAATTCATGTACTACTTTGTTAACTTTGGGTAAATTTTAAATTATGTCAAAGTAAAAAGGCAAAAGTGGAGAACTGCCATGAATTCTAGGTCAGCCTGTAGTACAATATGTGTTTAAACCAGTCTGGGCTAGAGTATGAGATGCTATCTCAAATTTTTAAGAAAAAATGAGGATAAAACTGCAAAACTAATAATTCTTAGTAATATTTTCTCCAAATATGTTTTTTTTTAAAAAAAAAGTTATTTTAAGTACAAAAAGAAGCACGCCTGGTGAATCTCAGTGAGTTGGAGGCCAGCCTGATCTTCATATGAGTTCTAGGAGGGCCAAAGAGATCTTGTCTCAAAGAAGCCAGCATTGGGGATGCCAGGGCAAAAGTTTGAATTTGAGTACTGAAATCCTGTATCAAGATTAAAAGTACAGAGGTACTGAAGGCTTTAAGGAATCAGAATCCCCTTTACTGTGAATGGTAGTTCTAAGACAGATGAAGCACGGTGAGGAGGGTGGGAGGAAAAAAAAAAAAGACTGAAGCACTAACTCAAAGGTACAGAACTTGCCTAATTAATTCCAAGGCCCTAGATTTGCTCCCCAGCATCATACAGTAAATAAATAACTATATTAGCCCTATAAACATTTTTAAGACCAGGTACAGTAGAGCACACCTTTAATCTTGGCACTTACAAAGCAGAGACAGGTGGATCTACATGAGTTGGAGGCCAGCTTGGTACACATAGTTGAGTTCCAGGACAGCCAAAGAGATCCTGTCTCAAAAATATTTTTTAAAAGATTAAAAAAATATAAAGGATGTTTTCTTTCAAGATAGTGATTACTAGTCATGCAATGGTGGCATATGCCTTTAATCCCAGCACGCAGGAAGCAGAGGTAGGTGGATCTCTGAGTTTGATGCCAGCCTGGTCTACAGAGAGTTCCAAGACAGCCAGGGCTAACAGGGAAACCCTGTCTCAAATAACCAAAAATAATAATAATTGGGGGTTGGAGAGATGGCTTAGGGGTTAAGAGCACTGCCTGCTCTTCCAGAGGTCCTGAGTTCAATTATAGATGGCTCACAACCATCTATAAATTCTGGTGCCCTCTTCTGGCGGGCAAGCATACATGCAGGCCGAACACTGTATAAGTGATAAATCTTAAAATAATAATTAACTTGTGAAAAAATCCTTGGTCAGCTATGAAGTCTTTACTCAACATTAACATATAGAAAAATATGTGTATGTGTATCTTCATCAAGAGACTCAATACTGCAAAAAAAAAAAAAGATAATCACAGAATAAAAATATTTAATCAAAACTATGACGGCTAAACAAAAAACACAATGAAACATTTTCTCCTAGCAGTCTTTGGTATCCTATCAAAAGAAGAAGATAGCTCAGTAGTTAGGAGCTTTTTTTTTTTGTTTATTTTTTTTTTGTTTTGGTTTTTCGAGACAGGGTTTCCCTGTAGTTTCTAGAGCCTGTCCTGGAACTAGCTCTTGTAGACCAGGCTGGCCTCGAACTCAGAGATCCGCCTGCCTCTGCCTCCCGAGTGCTGGGATTAAAGGCGTGCGCCACCAGCACCCGGCTAGTTAGGAGCTTTGTATAGCTCTTCCAGAGGACCTGCGTGGGTTTGATGCCAAGTACTCATATGGTGTTTCCCAGCAACTTTTAATTCCAGCTATAGGGGATCCTTTTCTTGCCTCCTGCCACACCAGGCTCAAATGTGGCACACAATCATACAGGGAGGCAAAAACACCCATACACGTAAAATAAATTTTAAAAAGAAAAAAGAAATGATAACCCCCCCAAAACAATGTGATGTCAACATTTTTATTTTTATGTTCAGAAGTCCTTTTGGGGGGGGGGGGGAGACAATGTTTCCCTGTGTAAATTCTGGCTGTTCTGGGCAAAGAAAGCTGGCTTTGAACTCACAAGAGATCCACCTGCCTCTGCCTCCCAAGTGCTGGGACTGAGGCCTGCCCCAGAATCGCCATTTTTAATCTCCTAAATTACTTGCTGTACAACTGTTACTGTCTTTATGGATTAAGAAGCTAATTTAAACTGGGCAGTGGTGGCACATGCCTTTAATCCCAGCACTTGGGAGGCAGAGGCAGGCGGATCTCTGAGTTTGAGGGCAGCCTGGTCTACAAAAGCTAGTTCCAGCAGGCTCCAAAGCTACAGAGAAACCCTGTCTCGAAAAACCAAAAAAAAAAAAAAAAAAGCTAATTTGTTCAGGGATACACAGTTAAGTAGGTGGAGACACCAAGGTTCCCCACGATCCTGAAATTACCAATTCAGAGGTTGCTTTCACTATGCTACAAGGTCTCAATAAGAAAGAAAGGAATTTAAGAATCAATAGCCAGGACGGGCAGTGGTGATGCAAGCCTTTAATGGGGGGGGGGGGGGGCTCTGTGTGTTGGAGGCCAGCCTGGTCTACTAGAGCTAGTTCCAGGACAGGCACCAAAGCTACAGAGAAACCTTGTCTCGAAAAACAAAACAAACAAGCAAACAAACAAAAAATAATCAATAGCTGGGCAGTGGTGGTGTATGTACACTTTTAAGCCCAGCACTAGGGAGACAGAGTCAGGCAGATCTCAGTGAGTTCGAGGCCAGCCTGGTCAACAAGAGCTAGTTCCAGGACAGGCTCCAAAGCTACCGAGAAACCCTATCTCGAAAAACAAGACAAAAAAATTAATAGAACTATTAAAGTCTACTCTGAGCACACAGGCAGAAATGTAAAGTCTCTGAAACATCTCATTCTAGTTCTTAAGTGACATTTATCAATATAAACCATCATGTTATAGGAATATATATCTTACTGAGAATTTTACATACACTTTTTCAGTCCCCAAGTCCAATCCGTAAAGTGGGTGGTAATACAAACTCATTTTATCGATGAAGAAAACCAAGACTTAAAAAAAGTTTAATAAGAACACACTTGAATCACAAGAACTGAACAACCGAATGACTTGAGACCTCTCAAGGTTTTTGGAATACCCTTAAAAATAAAAACCTAAACTTTTCACAATTACGTTTGTGGTGTGAAGATTTCCCCATTAAGCCGTCTACAGTTCCTAGTTCTATATACAGTCTTACAAGCATCAATGGTATACAGAGACCCTCTTACTTGTGACTTTCTTCAAGTCTAAAATATACTCAAAAATCAAGAGATTTTGAAAAATGAAGGAAATTGAAGATGTTCACAGACAATACAAAAAAAATAAGATTGTGTGTTCGATACGGCCAGCTACCTACTACACTTTATTTCAGTTCCAAAGCACTGTGATGCAAGAGAAACCCAATCCTTTCCCCTCCTTGTGGTGTGCTTTACTCTGCCCTGTATAAAAACGGCATTTTCAGGCCAATATTAATCTACTATTACATAACGTCAAGATAACCTTCATGCCCTATTTCTAAAAGCGTATTTAAAAATCAATACTGAAAACAAAAGGATGGTAATGCATTTTAATATGAAGATCGGCGCTACCTAGAATGAATGGAGATCGAGCATCCTTTCGAGAAGACAGGGGACAAGAATGGGAAACTATCACCGTCTTCGGCGAGCCGGAAAGGGGCTTTCGAAAACAAAAAAGTGGACACTCGCTAAATTCAAGGAGGGGTGGGGCCCTTCTTTGGCGGCGCCAAGTAGACCGACCACCAGAGAGAAAGAAATGCGTTGGCGGCCCGCACCCCGCTAGAAGAGTGGGCGCAGGCTAGTTTGAAGGCACAGACAGCCTTGAAGCCCCGGGAGTCCCTGGCCCCGGAAATCTAGCGAGGGGTGGATCTGGAGGCCCGAGGAGAAAGGGGCCGCCGGGCCCCGGCCTACAAGGTCCGATCCTAGCCGTGTCTAACAGGGAGTCCCGTCAGAGCCGAAGCGATCCACTCCCAGACGGAACGGGAAGCGACAGAGAGAGTGGGCGACAGAAATCCACGGAGGCACGCTCAGGACATGGGCCCGGCCTACGAGGGCGCCCGGTCCCACAGCCTTTTCTTTTTTCTTTTTTGTTTTTTTCCCGAGGCCTTGGAGGAGCGGAGAAGCCCCAAGCCTCGTGCCCGTCCCCTCCCCCACCCCACCCCCTCACCCCCACCCCACCCGGCCCTCAGCAGCCACCCTGGCTTTTCCTCCTCCTCCGCCTCCTCCTCCGGCAGCTGAGGTCCCCGGTCGACCGGTTTCCTCAAGCGTTCGGAAGCGTCAACTCACCCGCCGCTGAGAAAACGGGACGGTCTTCGCGGCCTCTTGGGCGTCAGGTTAGGAGTGGGCTCCACCGGTTCGAGGGTTCCGAGCGCCGCCGGGCTGAGAGCCTGGGTCCGAAGCGCCTACTCGCATAGGCCGCAAACCCAGCCGCGCAGCGCGGGGAGCTTCTGGAGGTCTTCCTCTTGCCCGGCGTGCACTGCGCCAGGAGGCGTGGAGAGGGAAAACCATAGAGAAGAGTGCACCTAGATAGTCGCCACTGTTGCCTCTGAGTCACTGCGCACAGAAGGATAACCATAGAGAAGCAGCGCCTGGTGGTGCCTAGAGAGACTCGAGCTGTACGTGAGGACCCGCCCTGCCATTTTTGATTGGAGCCGATTGAATCTTCTGACTACGCGACGCCATCTTGAGGTCAAGGTTCTGGCTGGTTACCCGCGCGGGGTTTGTTAGAGGGTTTATCACTTTTTGGTGGTTCTTTTCCGGGAATTAGAACCTTGATCTCTTGATTCTTTGAGGTTCAATGAACTGATAGCCTGTGCGGGATCGAGATCCTCACTAGAAAGCCCAAATGTCATTTGTCCTTCGAAAACAACTGACTACGTTGGGTTTTGGTTGTTTTTTTTTTTTTTTTTTTTTTTTTTTGGACTTTTTGTGCGTACACGCACTTCAACTTAGGCTAGGTAATAGGATCCAAAAGGTAACTAGATGCTTGATAGCTTCAGAAACCTGTAAGAATATTTAATACAGCTTTCTGTAGTGTGTGAATGATTAAGAAGAATATTAAAATAATGAAAAAGTGAATGCTCACAAGTTTCTGGGTTATTCAATTTATGGAGTTTATAAGCAGTATCCACTAATTTGTTTTCTTGCTACTCTGAAGGCTTACCATTGACTCGTAGGGATCTTGCCTGGTGCTATGCCAAGGAGGCAGAAAGTAAGAGTGAGAGATTTAAAACTGTCCTGGGAGAACTGGAGCCCCGGAGCGACAAGTAGCAAACCCTGACCACTTTATCATTCGTACTCCCTGCCGTCTTCCTTAGTTGTTGTTTAGACGGAGTCTACAGAGACCAGGCTGGACTCTCAGAGATCCGCCTGTCTCTTCTCCCCAAGTGCTGGGATTAAAGGCATGTGCCACCACACCCAAATTGCCTCATAGTTTTATTCCAGTACATATTACTGTCCACCATACTAATATGTCTCATGGTCCACCTTCTGCCACACTTGAATGTAAACATAATAGCACAGAACGCTTATCTACTGTAGTTCCAGTCAATGGAAAAGTGTTTAGTATTTAGAAAGTACTCAGGCTTTCTGAACAAAACATATATATATATAATTAGCCGGACGGCGTTGATGTATGCCGTTAGTCTCAGCACTTGGGAGGCAGAGGGAGGCAGATCTCAGTGAGTTCTAGGCCAACCTGGTCTACAAAGCAAGTTCCAGGACAGCCAGGACTGTTACACAGAGAAACTTTTGTACGGAAAAAACAAAAACAAAATGGTTTGGGCTAGGCAGGGTGTAGCCTATGTCCATTATGCTGGGAGACTGGGGCAGGCCAGTTCTCTGGGAATTCAAACCTAGCCTCTTTGGTTCCAGGACTCCTAGGGCAACTATATAAAGTACATAAAGAGACCCTGCCTGTCTCAAAAAACAAAGCTACGAAAAGGAAATTATATAAACAGTATCAAGAAAACTGAATGCAAGAACAGTGGAAATAGGAAAGTTTATGACACTATTGCCATTTTATAGTCACTTTTTCTTTTTAAGTTTTTCAAGACAGGGTTTCTCTGTGTAGACCAGCAAGTTGGCCTTGAACTCACAGAGATCTGCCTGCCTCTGCCTCCCGAGTGCTGGGATTAAAGGCATGACCACCATCACCTGGTTTATTCCCATATATTTCTATTTACTAGGTTCCTTATAAAAAGGTGAACAATACCTACTTCCCAACACCTAATACCAAGGATTAAATTAATCAATGTGAAGGTATTTTCTACAATAAAATGCTCATTAAATGCTATCTCCCCCCCCCACACACACACACACAGGATTTCTTTGTGTATCTTTGGCTGTCCTGGAACTCACTCTGTAGATCGGGCTGTCCTCACACTTACAGAAATCAGCCTATCAGCCTGCCTCTGCCTCCCAGGTGCTGGGATTAAAAGCATGAGCTAACACCTCCTGTCATTAAATGCTATTTATATTTTGTAAATAAATGTTTGTTTTACAACCACAACAAAATCATCTCAAATTACTATGTATCCTTTTTTTCTGGGGGGGGGTGATAGGGTTGTTTGCTTGTTTGTTTGTTTTTTTCGAGACAGGGTTTCTCTCTGTCCTGGCTGTCCTGGAACTCGCTTTATAAATTAAGTGAACCTCAAACTCACAGAGATCTGACTGCCTCTGCCTCCCAAGTGCTAGGGTTAAAGGTGTGTGTCAACCATCAACCAGTTTACATATCCTTTTTAGAAAAGGGGGGCTGGAGAAATTGCTCAGTGAGTGGTTAAGAGCACAGGCTATCCTTCCGGAGGTCCTGAGTTCAAGTCCCAGCAATCACATGGTGGCTCATATCTGGCGCCCTCTTCTGGCCTACAGGCATACATGCAGACAGAACACTGTATACATAATAAATATTTTTTTTTAAAAAAAGATGTAGCTAAGCAGTGATGGCGCACACCTTTAATCCCAGCACTTAGGAGGCAGAGGCAGGTAGGTCTCAGTGAGTTCAAGGCCAGTCTGGTCTACAAAGCGAGTTCCAGGACAGGCTCCAAAGCTACAGATAAACCCTGTCTCAAAAAGATATATTTTTATTTTACGTGTATTTTTGACTATATGTGTGTCTGTGTACTGCATCTATTCCTGGTGCCAGCACAGGACAGAAGAGGGCATCATATCCCTTGGAACCGGAGTTACAGATGCTTGTGAGCCATCTTGTGTACTGGAAATCGAACCAGGGTCCTCTAGAAAAACAGCAATTGCCCTTAAGCCATTTCTCCACTACTTGTATAGTATCACTTGCTTAATAAATCCTTAGGGACCAGTGAGATGGTTCAGTCAGTAAAGGTGCCTGCCATTCATGACAACCTTAGTTCAATCCCTGAACCCACCTGGTAGAAAAGGAGACCAAACTCCCACAAGCTGAACACTGTGGGATACACTCAAATACACCCATATGCACACAAACAATGAATAAATATAAACAATAATAACCAAAAAAGTAAATAAATAGCTGGACAGTAGTGGCACACACCTTGATTCCAGCACTTGGGAGGCAGAGGCAGGTGGATCTCTTGAATTTGAGGACAGCCTGGTCTATAGAGCAAGTTCCAGAATAGCCAGGGCAACAGAGAGAAACCCTATCTTGAAAATCATAAATAAATAAATAAACAAATGGATGGTTGTAGTAGCTGGATATACGGCTCAGCAGTTAAGAACCCTTGCTGCTCTTGCACAGGAACTGGGTCCAGTTGGCTCACAATCCTCTATCTGTAGTTCCAGCAGATCCAATGCCCCCTTCTGACTCCTACAAACAGCATTCAGGCAAAATATTCATACATATAATCTAAAAAGAAATTTTAAGGAGAGGTTGTCTCTGACAATTGTCTAACTCATGTAGACTTTTGTTGCTTAAGTTTAGCCAGTGTGTTGGTTATTACAGAGTAACTAGGATCTAGACGCACCTGGGATGCAAGCTTCAGAGCATGGCCTGGGAGGGTTACCTAGACTGCTTCCTAATTGGCCAGCTGAGGTGGGAAGAGCCACATAGAAATGGTGGTGTCAGCGTTCTATGGGTTCAAGCCTGGACTGAATAAAGAGAAGCTGAGCACTAATGTGTATGGTTTTCTGCTTCCTGGCTGTGGATGCAATATGTTCAACCAGCAGCCTTAAGTTCTTGCAACTATGGTTTCCTTGCATTGATGGACTGTACTCAATCAACCATAAACCAAAATAAATTCTTCCTTCAATTTCTTATATTGGGGGTGGGTGGGGTGTGGTGGTGGTGTTTGGGGGTGTGTGGAGTGGTGGTGTATTGGGGGGTGGTAATGTATTGGGTGGGTGGGGTGGTAGTGGTGTAGGCTGGTTTTGTGTGACAACTTGTCACAAGCTATAGAGTCATCAGAGAGGAAGGAGCCTCAGCTGAGGAACTGCCTCCCTGAGATCCAGCTGTAAGGCATTTTCCCATTTAGTGATCAATGGGGGAGTGCCCAGTTCATGGTGGGTGGTGCCATCCCTGGGCTGCTGGTCCTAGGTTCTGTAAGAAAGTAGGCTGGCTGGGCAGTGGTGGTGCCTTCCTTTAATCCCAGCACTCCGGAAGCAGAGGCAGGTAAATCTCTGTGAGTTCAGTGCCAGCTAGGTCTACAGACTGAGTTCCAGGACAGGCTCCAAAGCTACAGAGAAACCCTGTCTCAAAAAATGAACAAACAAACAAAAAAAGAAGGTAGGCTGGCCAGGCGGTGGTGGCACATGCCTTTAATCCCAGCACTCGGGAGGCAGAGGCAGGCGGATCTCTGTGAGTTCGAGGCCAGCCTGGTCTACAAGAGCTAGTTCCAGGACAGGCTCTAAAAAAGCTGCAGAGAAACCCTGTCTCGAAAAAAAAAAACAAAAACAAAACAAAACAAAACAAAAAAAAGAAGGTAGGCTGGCCGGGCAGTGGAGACACAGAACTTTAATCCCAGCACTCAGGAGGCAGAGGCAGGCAGATCTCTGTGAGTTTGCCTGGTCTACACAGTGAGTCCAGGATATGCTCCAAAGCTACACAGAGAAACCCTGTCTCAAAAAACAAAACAAAAAAAATTGGCTGAATAAGCCAAGGGAAGCAAACCAGTAAGTAGCATCCCTCCATGTCCTCTGCATCAGCTCCTGCCTCCGAGATCGTTCCCTGTTTGAGTTCCTGTCCATAGTGATCAACAGCAATGCTGAAGTGTAGTCCTAACCTTTCCCTCCCCAACTTGCTTTTGGTCATGGTGTTCATCACCACAATAGCAGCCCTAGCTAAGACAGTGGTGGTAGTGTCAGGCTATTTTATTGTGGTAATCAGAAAACAGTACAGTAAACAGCACACCCACAGAGTCTTTGCTGCTCTTACAGGGGACCTGAGTTCAGCTCCCAGCATGCACATAGCCGCTCACAACTGGCTATAACTCCAGTTCCAGGGGATCAGATGCCCTCTTCTGGCTTTCATGGGCAACAGGCATTCACGTGGTACACAGACACACATGCAGGCCACACACATAGAAAATAATTTCAAAACTAAAAATCACTGGACCGGGTCTTAAGAGGGCTGCTCAACGGCAGCTACCCAACCAAAGGAAAGATAGAGAACTGGCTACTTTCTCTTAGCCTGAATGGAAACCATGGTGAACAGAATCATCAATGGAACTACCTTGTAGAACCCCAAATTTACAGAAAGATAGAAAGAATGGAGCCATTAGAAAGACAGAAGCATGGTGGTGGCACACCCCTGAAACCCTAGTACTTGGGAGACAGAGGAGGTGAATCTCTGTGAGTTCAAGGCCAGCCTGGTAAACAGAGTAAGTTCCAGGATAGCCAGGGCTACACAGAGAAACCCTATACCCTATCTTGAAAAACAAATAAGCAAGTCGGGCAGTGGTAGGATACACCTTTAATCCCAGTACTTGGGAGGCAAAGGCAAGTGGATCTCTGTGAGTTCGAGGCCAGCCTAGTCTACAGAGCGAGTTCCAGGACAGGCACTAAAGCTATAAAGAGAAATCTTTTTTTTTTTTAATTTGATTTATTTATTTATTAAGCATACAATGTACTGCTGGCAAGGAAGGCACCAGATCTCATTACAGATGGTTGTGAGCCACCATGTGGTTGCTGGGAATTGAACTCGGGACTTCTGGAAGAGCAGCCAGTGCTCTTACCCTCTGAGCCATCTCTCCAGCCCTATAAAGAGAAATCTTGTCTCGAAAAATAAGAAAAGAAAAACAAACAAACAACCCCAAAAAAATGTAAAAGAGGGAAGGAGAGGAGAGAAAAGCTCGGTGTCAAGATCCAAAGAAGAAAAAAGAAAATATCCCAGAAAAGATGAAGACTAAAATAAGCTGGGCAGTGCTGATACACACCTTTAATCCCAGCACTTGAGAGGCAGAGGCCGCCTAGTCTACAGAGTAAGTTCCAGGACAGCTAGGACTACACTTTGTCTTGAAAAACAAAGAAGAAAAAAACAAGCAATCATAAAACAAGGGGTAACAAACTAGGCCTTAAAAGGAGGATTAGCAGGCTGTGGGTGCATTGGAATATTGAAATATTGAAAAAGCTGCTCAGGAGGGTTCGTTAACTACCCAGACCTTAGAGCAAAATTACCACACTAATTCCTTTCATAGCTTTTTTTTTTTTTTTTTTTTTTTTTTTTTAAATATTTATTTATTATGTATACAGTATTCTGTCTGCGTGTATGTGCCCGCAGGCCAGAAGAGGGCACCAGACCTCATTACAGATGGTTGTGAGCCACCACGTGGTTGCCGGGAATCGAACTCAGGACCTTAGGAAGAGCAGTCAGCTCTCTTAACCTCTGAGCCATCTCTCCAGCCCCTTTCATAGCTTTGAAACGGCATAAAGGAGGATAAAATGTCTCAGGCTATCCAAAAAGAAGAAATTAACATAGACTTTAACGTAACTTTGCAGAGTCCTTCAAGACATTCTGTTTCAGTTTGTTTTTATTTTTGTCTCGAGATAAGGTCTCACTATGTAGTCTTGACTGTCTGGACCTCACTGAATAAACCAGGCTGGCCTCGAACTCCCAAAGGCCCTCCTGATTAAAGACGCGTACCACCACACATAAACTCAGTTTATTGAAAAAGTTTTCCCATTGAGAAGTTAGCTCAGTGGACAGAGTCCTTACCTAGTATGCATGAGGCCTTGGATTTGATCCCCAGCACAACATAAAAACCCAGCGTTGGTACTCACCCTCTATCCCCAGCTCTTGGGAGGTAGAGACAAGAGAATTAAATCAGGGTTATCCTTGCTTGAAGAGTGGGTTTGAGGCCACCTAGGAATACATAAGACTCTCTCTCTCTCTCTCTCTCTCTCTCTCTCTCTCTCTCTCTCTCACACACACACACACACACACACACACACACACACACACACACACACATTGAAGTCAGGAAGAGCCACCAATAAGCTTGCTTATCACTTACGGAGGCCAGGTTAAGCCATCCGCTTGCAGTGTCAGAGACCCTATCCTAGTCACTTGCCAGGAAGACAGCTGCAGATAAATAGCCATGTGTATTCTGTAACTGTTTATGAAACACGCTTAACACAAGTGTGCAGCGGCCTATTGAGTGACTTGCCAGGAAAACTGCCTAAACAAGGAAAGCATTGTTTAGCTGAATCAACCAGATGCCAAGCATTTAAACTAAAGACATAGCAGAGATAATAAATTAAGAGTGGGAGGTCCCTAGGCCCTGGAGGTCAGGCTGCAGTTCAGCAGTAACGTTTGTCAACATGGGTGAGACTCTAGGATTGATCCCCGGTACTAGACCAAAAAAAATGACCACAAGATCAGTCAACACCCCAACAGACAAGCAGGCAGAAGTACTAACTGGACTCAGTGATACGCTGAGCCATCTATCTCTCCAGTCCCACCAAATTAGTGTTTAATGGGGAAAAATCACAATATATCTTTACAAAGTAGGTAGCAAAAAATAATTTTAAGCAACTACATATAAATCATTTATTTTTATCTACATTTTTGCTTCAAGTTCTATTTCAAGCTCTTGTCATCAAGATTCAGACTTCAAGCTGGGTGGTGGTGGCACAGAGGCAAGCGGATCTATGTGAGTTCCAGGACAGTTTGGTCTACAGAGCGAGTTCCAGGACAGCCAGGGCTGTTACACAGAGAAACCCTGTCTCAAAAACAAAACAAAACAAAACAAACCTCTTTATCTAAAATAAAAATAAGTTATTTTAAAAAAAGATTCAGACTATTCAGACTTCATGTAACTTCCAGACTTCCCAACATGATTAAAATGTCTATGTAGCTTCAGCTTTCCCTCTGCACAGCAAGAAGATTGAAGATTGCCATCCCTGCAGTACAAGGGCACTGAATGCTCACTCATGGGCTGGATGTGGCAGATGCTAGCCCAGGGAGTTCTGCACGTGTGTGTGTGTGTGTGTGTGTGTGTGTGTGTGTGTGTGTGTGTGTGTGTGTGAAAGCCTGCTCACCATTTGGCTTCTGAAACCTGGAGGACTTAGCTCACTGCAGGAGATTGGTCTGCTGCTTCCACTAACCAGGCCACACTGAATGGGTAGAAACAGCCTCCAGTCTTAATTCATTCTCCATAGGTTGGAAGGTTAGTAAGGTTAATGGAAAATAAGTACCTGGTTTCTTCTTTTTTTTAAAAGATGTATTTATGGGCTGGAGAGATGGCTCAGTGGTTAAGAGCACTCACTGCTCTTCCAGAGGTCCTGAGTTCAATTCCCAGCACCCACATGGCAGCTCACAACTTTCTGATGGATGCTGTCATCTCATGTGCAGATGTAAGTATATACAAAGTATTTATCTACATAAATAAATAAATCTAAGAAATGAAACCAAGTTTTTTTTAAAGATGTATTTGTGTGTGTGTGTGTGTGTGTTTATGTGTGCAGATGCACATGCACACAGGCCAGAAGAGAGTCTGGTGTCCTCCTGTCACTTGCTGCCCATTCATTTCCATTGCCTTTAAACTGTGCCTCTATTTCCAGCTATTGTATCTATCTAACTATCTATTTCTACCTCCTTCCCTCTCTCTCTCTCCTTGGGGCTCAGGTCTTCTTGGTTAGGTTGAAAGCCAGCAAACCCCAATAAACTTCTCTTCTCTGCCCACCTCAGAGCCGGGCTTCACGCATTTGCATAGATATCCGGTTTGTCATGCATGTTCTGGGATTCGGACTGCAGTTCTCATGATTCCAGAGCAAGAGCTCTCAACTGCTGAGCCATCTCTAGCTCCCATGCACCATTCCTTTCTAAACTGGGTTAGATCTTCTTCTTTTTTTTAATGTAGGAGAAATATACTACTACTCAACCTCTACTGTAAGGCTGGTAGTCCTGAGAACTCCTTGCTCAATGTAGCATGTTATGGTGGGTTAGAGCTTCTAAAGTCACTGAAGAACAAGTAGTGATACTGAGTGAAACAGATGCCATCATGCTCAGTAGAGCAGTGCATGCCCGTAACCCCAGCAGTCCAGAAGCAAAGGCAAGCTCAGGCCCAGACAGATCATTGCATAGTGAGCTCCACAGCAAGTCCCAGACTAACCACTTGTATATAGAAAATTCTAAGCCACCCACAGCTGCACAGCAAGATTCTATCTCAAATAAAAAAAATAAACAAAATAAAAAGAAAATAGATGTTTCAAAAGGTCATTTTCAGTGAAGATTAAGTCAGACTTTGGGTTGAAAGAGAAATTTGGTTGGCCCTGAAAAAAATATTGTATTGGCAGTGACATTTGATGCAGAAGGCGTGTGGGAATCAGGGAAGGCTTCCTAAAGGAAGTACTCTCCTAAGCTGCGTCTTAGCCAGGACTGCAGAGAGAGAAAACATGATGCAGCATAGGTACTTACACAGGCCCTGAAGATCAAGGTTGGCGTTGCCCACCAGGTGGGATCTCTGAGGTCTGCCAACTGAAATCAGGACTCTGAAAAGAGAGTTGTGACATGTTATAGACTGCACGTGAAGGAAAATCACCCTGAGGCCAACAGCAGGAATAGTACTCAGAAATGTCCTTTAGAAAATGTTTGGGTTCTGAGGGCTCTTTTCAATGAGTTAATTAATCCTTGGGGTCATCGCTGAAAGGGCTTTTGGCCTGGGCAGTGGTGACTTGCACTTTTAATACAACCCCCTCCCCCCCATGGCAGAAGCAGGTGAATCTCTGTGAGTTCAAGGCCAGCCCGGTCTACAAAACAAATTCTAGGACAGCCAGGGCTACACAGAGAAACCCTGTCTTAAAACCCAATAAGAAAAAAAGGAAAGGAAAGGAAAGGAAAGGAAAGGAAAGGAAAGGAAAGGAAAGGAAAGGAAAGGAAAGGAAAAGGTTGTTGGAGGTAATAAAACAGCTGGAAGTTGGGTCCAGCTGGAGGAAGTGGGTTACTGGAGGCATACTTTGAAGCACACATTTTGGCTTGGTTCTGCCCTCTCTCTACTTCCTACTCTATTTCACCTCGCCACAGACATATAGTTATGGAACCAGTTGACCATAGAACGAAACCAGAAATCAAAGTAAATCTTTCCCCTCTTTAGTCTTTTCCCCCTGAACTCTATTATCACAGCAGCAATACTAACATAAGTGTATTTTTGTTTGTTTGGTTTTGGTTTTTAGTTTTTGAAGACAGGGTTTCTCTGCGTAACACGCCTGGCTGTCCTGGAACTTACTTTGTAGACCAGGCTGGTCTTGAACTCACTGAGATCTGCCTGTCTCTGCCTCCCAAGTGCTGGGACTTACAGGTGTACACCTGTAAGTTGTAACTGCCACCTGGCACAAGTTGCTAGCAAATTCTCTGAAGAAGGGAAACTAAGGGCTAGAGAAGTGGCCCAGTTAGAGCACAGCACTTGTTAGAGGATCTGGGTTCGGCTTCCAGCATCAGCGTTGCAGAGCTCTCAGCCCTCTGTAACTCCATCTCCAAGGCATCCAATGCCCTCTTCTGACTTCCATGGAGCACCTACGCTTAGCTGTGTACGTATTCCCCACAGATATACTGGCATACACATAATTTAAAATAAAGCAGATTTTGGAGGGAAAGAAAAAGGAAACTAAGCAGGGGACAGAGGCACACACCTGTAATCCCAGCACTGGGGAAGGAAAGGTAAGAGGACAAGAAGGTCAAGGCTAACCTAGGCTATCAGCTAAATTCAAGACCAGTTGGGACTACAGGAGATCCTGTCTCAAGAAGGAAGGAAGGACAGAAGGCAGCTAATTTGTCTAATTTGCTCTTGGAGGTTCTGATACCAGGGCTGAGGCACTAACTCAGTTTCTTTGACTTTTTCCAATGCTCACTGAAGACCAATGGCTTTCCCAGAAATCCTCTGGGCCTTCAGTGCCAGACTGGAACTACTGAGCGTCAGGGCTCATGGATTGAGCAGCTCCTGAGTTTTCAGTCTCTCCAATGCAAAGAGAGTCATTGTTTTACTACCTAGAGCAGTGGTTTTCAACCTGTGGTTTGTGACACCTTTGGGGGTTGAATGACCCTCTCACAGGGGTCACCTATGAAAGACCCGGATAAATCCAGACCCCTTTAGCAGGAAAAATAAAGCCAAAAAATCTAGGTTAGCTGGTTCAGTGACTGTTTCAGGAACTAGCTGAACTGAAGATAAAGTTAGATTATAATCTTAAGAATAATCTTGAGAAACAGGGAGTTACCCCCTTGTGATTATCACTGGTATTTTCAGAATTTTTCAATGATCACTAGTTATTTTTGGAATTTTCCAGTGACGCCCCCCTACCCCTTTTGGATTACTGGGTTGTGGTTTTCTTCCCTTAAATACCCCTTCTCCCAGCTACTCGGGGTCGAACTCTCTACCACTGCGTGGGAAATGAGTTTCAGCCCCAGTGCACTGGTTCCTGTCCTGTCATTAAACCTCGCGTGATTGCAGCAAGGATGGTCTCTCATGAGTTCCTGGGGGGTTGTGTTATCCCGAGACTTGAGTGAGAGTCTCCCCGTTCCGGAGGTCTTTCAACCTACACTATCAGAAAACACAGATATTTACATTACAATCCATAACAGTAGCAAAATTAAAGTTATGAAGTAGCAGTGACAATTATTTTATGGTTGTAGGTCACCACAACATGAGGAACTGTATCAAAGGGTCTCAGCATTAAGAAGGGTGAGTATATTATGTAAATCAATAGTACTGGATAGTTTTATGTCAACTTGATACAAGCTAGAGTCATCCAGAACCTCAACTGAGACAATACCTCCAAAAGATCCATCTGTAAGACATTTTCTTAATTGGTGATTGACAGTGAAGGCCCAGCCCATGGTGCATGGTACCATCCCTGGGCTGGTGTCCTGGGTTCTATAAGAAAGCAGACTGAGTAAACCACAAGGAACAAGCCAAAAAGCAGCATCCCTCCATGGCCTCTGTATTAGTTCTTGCCTTCAGGTTCCAGCCCTGCTTGAGTTCCTGTCCTGGCTTCTTTTAAAGATAGACTACAATCTAGAAGTATAAACCAAATAAGCCTTTTCATCCCCAACTTTTTTTTTTCAAGGCAGGGTTTCTCTGAGTAACAGCTCAGCTCAGGCTGTCCTGGAACTCTCTTTGTAGACTACACTGGCCTTAAACTCACTGAGATCTGCCTGCCTCTGTTTTCCAAGTGCTGGAATTAAAGGTGTGTGCTACCACTGCCTGGCTCCAACTTGCTTTTTGGTCAAAGTGCTTCATCACAGCAATAGAAACTCTAAGACATCAATCTAATAAGTCTCATTTAAATAAATATGCTTGAGGGGGTTGAGACAGGGTTTCTCTGTGTAGTCCTGGCTGTCCTGGAACTTGTGTATGTCAGGAAAGCATTCTCTACTGAGTTACATACACAGACCAGTATCTTCATTTAATAAGCAGGGTTATGAAAGAATCTGGCAAAGGTACAGGTATTCACAGAGGCAATCCTAGGAATAAAATCTTTCATGCCAAGCAATCTCAGGCTTGTTGAAAACTTATTAGCTTAACTTCTTTGTTAAAATCCTGTCTTTCCTCTCCCCATACCACCTTATTTATTTTTTATGATATTCAACAGCTGGTGCTGGAGTCACTAGGTCTTTATGATGCATAGGGTGTTCTGCCTGCATGTATGCTCGCACACCAGAAGAGGGCTCCAGATCTCATTACAGATGGCTGTGAGCCTCCTTGTGGTTGCTGGGAATTGAACTCAGGACCTCTGGAAGAGCAGCCAGTGCTCTTAACCACTAAGGCATTTCTCCAGCCTTTGTTTTTGTTTTTTGAGACAGAGTTTCTTTGTGTAACAGCCCTGGCTGTCTTGACACTCACTCTGTAGAACAGGCTGGCCTTGAATTCACAGAGATTCACCTGCTTCTGTCTCCAGAGTTCTGGGATTAAGGGCATGAGCCACCACTTGGGTAAACATTTAATCTTTAGGGCACTCCAGATAGTTTAGCTGCCCCCCAGGTGGTCCACTGTGGAGAGATGATTTTGGGCAATATCACCCTTCTGCATGGCTTGTAGGACCCAGCCATGACAAGCTCAACAGAGGCCGGAGTCTGAGTTTCAGTAGTTTACCCTAAGGCCAGACCTGGTTCCAAGAAAGACCACAAAATGGGACCACCCAGGCACCACCCAGGAACAGACAATGCAAAGGAAATTCCTAAAGTTCTAATCTTTGTAGATAGGATCACCTGCCAGCACACACCCATTGCTTTTCACCAGGACACCCCTAGGCAAATGTCAGCCAATTAGGGGTCCTGAACATTAGAAATCCCTCACCCCCACCTTTGCTGTTATAAAAACCCAACACCAACTGAGCTCAGGGCTCTCCTATCAAGGAGAGTCAAAGTTCACCAACTTCTGTAAAAATAAAGGCTCTTTGCTTTTACATACAGGAATCCCTCTCCTTTTTGAGGGACACTGTAATCTGGGCCTAACAAGCTCATTCACTATTTTGTAGATTTGGCTTAACTACTGATCTAAATACTTCCTTTGAATCTGAAGGTGAAAGAGTGTCCTGCTTAAGTCAGAGGATGAGGTCTTATCCAGTGTTGTCAATAATTTGCTGTGTACTTTGGCAAGTAACTTAACCTTAGTTTTCTCTCTCAGGTTAACCATTATCGAGATAAAATCATACAACGTTAAAATTGGTCGAACCTTAGAAATTACACAGCAAAATTCCTTTATTTTATGGAAAGATTAAGTGAGTCACGCTAACCACCTATGTAGTTAGCTTTCTTAGGTGTTACAGACCAGTCTTTTCCACGCATCGTGTTTTCTCTCACTGCTGTCGCAAGAAATGAATGAGAAAAAGGTGTAAGCACTAAACAAATATAAAGCTATTTTTTAAAAAGTCAGATAATAGTGTTAACATTAGCAGGCACTGGAATCTTAATGTTTACTGGAAGGTGTGCCCCAGCTATCTTGCACAATTTAAAAATTAAAATTTATGAAGTCTATATAGGGAAAAAGACAGAAAAAGAGTAGACAGGAACAAAATTACAGTGGGTTTGTTAAATACCTTTGAAGGAAAAACAAAATACCCTCAAGTACACTAATATCCTCTCAATGTTTACTAGTCTTTTCCCACTTTTAAGCATTTCTGAAGGAAACATGTACACTAATAATATACCGTTCCACTTCTCGCTTACATAAACATTACATTATTTATTGAATTTACAGAACTTCTTCTTAGGCCACTGCACTAAACAACGGGCTGCTACTTGAAAAAAAAAACAAAAACAAAAACAAACAAACAAAAAAAAAAAACCCACAGTAGCAGCGGAGACTCCAAGTCCCGAAATACTCGTCGACCTAGCTGCACCGCCTGTTCGCAAGGGCGACATTGCCACCTGGGAGTTGTAGTCATCTGGAGCCCGTATTTCTGGACTGTGGGACAGAGGGACGAAACTAGAAAACTACACCTCCCAAGAGGCCACGCGCGCCCTTCCCGCCCCGCAGCCGTCGTGCTCCGCCCCTCGGCTGCTCCTCCCTCGCTGGGCTGCGCTGCTCATGCCTTCCTGTTGGTCAGAGCTGGAAGAAGTTCACTCTGATCAGCTGATTCCAACTGACAACAAGAGAGGAGGAAGCCTGGGAGGCAGCGGAGGAGGAGGGGGCGGAGATGTTGCTGAGGATGGATCCGTCGGGGCCCTAGAGCAGCCTAGGTCCTGTCGGTAACCCGCGTCGCCCACATCGCCTTGCCTCGGCCAAGCTGCTCCGGGTGGGCTCTGCGGGCCACGACGGGCACAACGGGCAGGGCGGGGGCAGCTCGGCCCAGCCCCGGGCGAGCGCTAGTCCCGGGGCTCTGGTCGCTCCTGGGAGGAAGGGGGGACGGGTGCGGCTCGGGTGGGGGTGGGGTGGCATAAACAATGGATTCGGCTCCGGGATGTGCGGGTGTGGGAGAGATTTGGGGGGCATTCTTTGTTCTTGGGCTCCGCTGCCACCCCTCGGGTTGTGGTGGCGGTGTCCGGGAACAAGGTGGGGTGAGGAACCGGGATTGGAGAGAGGCGTCAAGGTGGGGAGCGCGAGGGGGCAGATTGTTTGCTTGGCCTGGTGTAGGGATCAGGTATCCTGAAGGTTGATTTTTCTGTTTTTCTCAGTAGTGACAAGTTTTGATTTTTGTTTCCCTTTTGGGGAGCTGGCTGGGCACGTCTGAGGTTAGGGTGTAAATAAGGTCCCCGGTTACTCCGTTGCCTTCCTTGTTTATCTGAAGATCAGATGGATAGATTACTGTAAGGGAGGAGTGACTATCTGAAAGGACTTTACACTTTGTTGTGCTCTTGGAATAGAAGGCAAAGCTAGGGGAAATTAGTGTAATTACATGAAGAAGTGACCCAAACCCCTTTTCTGTCTCCCCACATTTTTTTCTTTAAAGTTACTAAGTTTTTGAGTGTCAAGAGAAAATGAGTTGTTCTGACTCACTATAGGGCCTGACTCTACTGTGCACCAGAGTACAGGAATTCTGCCTCCTGTTGCTCCCAGCTCCCTTGCTCTAGACAGAGAAATAAGGGACAAAAGGAAGCATAGTAGCTGTTTCAGTGTTTAAATGTGAAATTGAGACTTTTGTCACCAACTTAGAGTCCTTGCTAGGCCTTTACCTGGCCAAAGCCGAAGCAGTCCACTTGTAAGGATAAGTAGGTTTTGTTCAGGTCTTTGAGGGAGGTCTAAAGTTTATTGTTATCATTTTTTTTTTTTTTTACCTTTCTAAAGACTGCCTTCTTGGCTGGGCGGTGGTAGCACATGGTTTTAATCCTAGCACTTGAGAGGCAGAGGCAGGCAGATCTCTGTGAGTTCGAGGCCAGCCTAGTCTGCAAAGAAAGTGCTAGGACAGCCAGGACTGTTAGACAGAGAAACCACGTCTCGAACTCCCCCCCCCCCAAAAAAAAAGACTGCCTTCTCCATTCCTCTCTTAAGGAGCAGGTACAAAGGGCTAGCCTCCCAAGGACTGTTTGTTTAGTGATTTTGAATTTAATAAAACAAACAGAACATTTTGCCAACAACAGAGCTGTAAAATCTTGTAGAGGCTCTGGGCTCAGAGGTGTTTGGTTGTTGATGTATGTTTGTTTCGAGACAGGGTCTCTCTAGACAGTCCTGAACTGGTGCGGCTCTAAGCGGCCTGGGTGGCGGTGGAGTGGTATAAACAATGGTTTACTCTGGAACTCACAGAGATTCACCTGCCTCTACCTCCCAAGTGCAGGTGCCTCTAGGCGGGCTTTTGGCTTTTTGAGATAAGATTTTTGTAGGTAGTCCAGTAGCCTTGCTTCAGCCTTTTGAGTGCTTGGTTTACAGATGTACCGCCATACCTAGCATGGCGATTGTTTTTTAGAAGGAAGATCCTTAGCTGTCATTTTGAGATGGAGTTTCTAGTCCTGGAAATAAGCCACTCTTAAGTTTCATAGGCAAGAATGAGAGTTCTCTCAGTGGTTTCGGCCTGGCATTTAGGTGTTTGTTCATTTTAAGGTGCACTTCTGCTTTTTTTCCAGATGAGTGAAATCATCTTCCCCTGTTCTAGGGAGCCCTTGAAATACTGGCTTGAGGAGGTTTGTGTGTGCCAGACAGCTCCTCCCTCCACCTTCTTTCATCACTACGACTTTGTGGCCGAGGCCCAGCCGATGAGCCTGCTACCTTTGCGAACCCAGCAAGCCTCTCGCCGCACGTCCAAGACTCAGCCCAGTTCCTTCTGACCACAATTTTCTCTGCACTTTGCAGAGGATGAAACCTTCAAACTCAATCGACATTGCTGTTGAAACAAGAGTCTGGGAGGCAGAGCACTAAAAATTTGGACATTTGTGCATATGCAAAAATTCTTAGCCGGACGGACAGGTTGTGTTTCTTAAAAGTGTTCAGAACCCTGTGGAAGCACTAGCCACCTTCAGACTCCAAGCCTTTGTCTTCCTTCATTCCCGGGAGAGTACAGTAGTGAGCGGTCCAGGCGGGGTGGTTTTTAGACAGTCTAAGGTATGAGTGCCCAGGCTTCCCCAGCCGAGCAGGGCCTGAATCCGGGCCTGCTGTGCCAGGAGAGCTATGCCTGCAGTGGGACTGACGAAGCCGTCTTCGAATGTGATGAGTGTTGCAGTTTGCAGTGTCTCCGCTGTGAGGAGGAACTGCACAGGCAGGAGCGCCTTCGAAACCACGAGCGGATAAGACTCAAAGCTGGCCACGTCCCTTACTGTGACCCCTGCAAGGGCCCCAACGGGCATTCTCCAGGTGTGAGGCAGAGGGCAGCCGTGAGGTGTCAGACCTGCAAAATCAACCTGTGTCTGGAATGCCAGAAGAGGACTCATTCTGGAGGTAACAAGCGGAGACACCCCGTTACTGTGTACCATGTCAGTAAGGTCCAGGAACCCCTGGAGGGGGAAGAGATGGATGAGGAGACCAAGAGGAAGAAGATGACAGAGAGGGTTGTGAGCTTCCTTCTGGTCGATGAAAACGAAGAGATTCAGGTAAGCACCCTGCCATTACGGGACTCCCGTTGGTGTATTGATCTCTGGGAGGTTGCTCTGCAAAACAGTCCGGGAGTGCTCCTTAGAAGCAGAAAAGCCAAGGCCTCAGAAGCCTCCAATCGCCTGGTGTCATCTTTATTTAGTTTTATTGTTGCTGTTGTTTGTTTTGAGGACTTTCATTCCGTAGTTCAGCTGGCCTGGAATTCCCAGCAGTCCTCCTGCCTCAGCTTCCTAAATGCTGGGACTGTAGGTGTGAGCCACCACGCCTGTCTTACCTTTTGGTTTCTTGAGACAGAGTCTTGCTGGGTAGTCCAGGCTGGCCTGGATCCTCCTGCCTCAGCCTCCTGAGGTGCTGAGACTGGAGTGAGATGTGGTTATTTACCAGCTGGATAATTCATTTTCCTTCCCCTTAGCCTTGGTTTCCTCATCTGTACAGTGGCAGCAGTGGCTGTGAGGTGACGCGAGGCTGTGCGCCCGTCGCTGACCAGCACTGTCATTATAGTAGCAGGAAGAGCACTCAGAAAACCAAGAACAATGCAACAGAGAAGGGACTGTGTATCCTCAATATTGAGGGAAGTGTCATTCCCCTCCCCCCCACAGGGTTTCTCTGTGTAATAGCCCTAGCTGTTCTGGAACTCGCTCTGTCTACCAGGCTGGCCCTGAACTCACAGAGATCCGTCTGCCTCTGCGTCCCATGCAGGGATTAGAAGTGTGTGCCACCACTGCCCAGAAAGGGAATTTTTTTTTTTTTACAAAGACAATATTCTTTCAGTGGCCTCTTGGTTTTCTTATACAAGCTTCTTAGTCCGTTGTCTGTTGCTATAGTAAACTACCTGAATCTGGGTAACTTATTTACCAGGAATAAAAGTTCCTTTTGCTCACAGGACTGGAGGCTGGGAAGTCCCGGAGTATCTGAGCATCTGGAGGCTTTATTGTGGTGTGGCAGGGAGGGGATGTTAGGGGCCTGCTCAAGTGTCACTATTTGATAAATCACCTCTCCCATCACAGGGCTCCAGCTTTATGACCTTATCTCAGTTACTTGTAGGGTCCACCTCTAGAACATCAGCATATAAAAACCCCGAGGATTAAGTTTGGGTGGGGCAGGACTGGTTGTTGGTTTAGAGCAGTGGATTTTTCTTGCAGATGACCGAAGTTCAGCTTCCAGCACTTCTGTTAGGAATCGTTCAGCTTCCTGTAATTCCAGTCCCAGGGATCCAGTGCCCTCTTTGGTCCTCCAGTAACACATGTGCACAAACCTCTACTACACATGAGCATACAAAGTAGTTTCAGAGGAATATGGTGACTTCTCATGTATAGAAGCCAGTGAGAGTGAGGTCTTCCAGAATGCCTAGAGAGTCTTTGGTTGTTCCCCACGTGGTGGGAGGATTGCAAGGGATAGGAGGTGTAAAACAGTAAGTTCAAAGGGCACATCCCTTAAGCTGGGAGGGAGGTGGTGATAGCCTGTGACCATCAGGATTAGATAATGTTTTTTTGTTTTTTTTTTTTGGTTTTTATCTTTTGGAGACAAGGTCTCTTTACGTAGTCCTGGCTGTCCTAGAATCCCCAGTTAGTAGACAAAGATCTACCTGCTTCTGCCTCCCAAGTGCTGGGATTAAAGGCCTGTGCTGCCCTGCCCTGCTAGGGAAATGTTATTTATTTACTTATTTGAGTTGGCTTTTTTGTTAAATATTTATTCTGTGTGTGTGTCTGCAGGCCAGAAGAGGGCACCAGACTTCATTACAGATGGTTGTGAGCCATGTGGTTGCTGGGAATTGAACTCAGGACGTTTGGAAGAGCAGTCAGTGCTCTTAACCACTGAGCCATCTCTCCAGCCCTGTTTGTTTTTAATCGAGATAGGGTTTCTCTGTTGCTTTGGAGTCTGTCCTGGAACTCACTCTGTAGACCAGGCTGGCTCCAAACTCACAGAGATCCTCCTGCCCCTGCGTCCCGAGTGCTGGGATTAAAGGTGTGTGCCACCACTGCCCAGCTGTCAGGATAATTTTTTTTTTTTTTTTTTTGTTTTTTTTTTTTTGTTTTTCGAGACAGGGTTTCTCTGTGGCTTTGGAGCCTGTCCTGGAACTAGCTCTGTAGACCAGGCTGGTCTCGAACTCTGTCAGGATAATTTTTAAGAGTTGATTCTCTCCTTCTACATGTTTCCCTAGGATTGAACTCAGTGTTGGTGGCAACAAGCTTCTCACTGGATAAGCCATCTTGATTGAGGCAGGCCCTTTCGGTGTTGACATTCACATGCTAGCTAGTGCTCATGGGCTGTGCAGCCACAGCGAGTTATTCCAGCTCCACTGTCTCAGCTTCATAGAACTGTTGAGGATTCAGAGAATAGGGATGGAAAAGACTTATCACAGGGCCTGGAACCTCATGTCCAGTACCTGTTTGTTGTTGCAGTATCCCTGTGGTATTTGTGGCCCACTGACTTGGTACCTGTGGTGATGACTCAGTCCCCAGTGGGAAGAAAACCAATATAAGTCACCATTAGCGAGACTTCCCAATTGTCCACTAAGTATGTTTTACCTCTGCCTTTTTCCTATGTGGATAAGCTGATGGAAATGAATTACGTCATGATTCCTATTGGCTTTCACTCTCGCGCTGTTGCTGGATACTTGGCTAATACAGTCTTCCCTTTATTGGTTTGAGAGGAACTAACAGAGTTATGGAAGAATGACCCAGATCCCATTCTGCCTCCCTTGTCAGCAGTAATGTCTTCATTATGGATTATGCTCTAATTGGGCAACATTGTGGACTGAATATTTTATAAGTGGAGCAGTTGGGTTTGGGTGGCTCTTGCTTGTTCTGGTATGATGTCAGCCTCTGAAAGTCCCAGTTCATGCTATTGACACTTTTCTAAAGGGAGAGGAAGATTTTTGAGGAACCAGTAATTTTCTTTCATGAATGAAAAACTGTGCTCTATTTAAAATTAGGTCCATGGTCATTTTAAACTAACATTTCCCCCACCCTTTGTGTGAGGGTGAGGGTGGATATGTCTTTTTGCCTGCTGAAGCTAGAGGCCGAGCTTCAGCAGTTCTCGGAGACAGAGAGCTCGCTGTTGAAGCTAGACTGCCTGGCCTGAAAGCCCTTGGGATACTCCTCCCTCTGCTTCCACCTTTAGCCATAACATATGCCAGCACTAGGGTTGCTGCCCCACACCTGTATCATCTTCATCTCCTCCTCTTCCTCCTCTTTTTAGAGACTTTTAAAAGACGTTATCCTCAAACTCTTTGCAATAGAGGATGACCTTAATTTTCCCCCCTCTATTGAGGCAGGGTTTCACAGGCCCTGGATATCCTGTTATTTAATGCCAGCAAACCTGGCTTGATCTGGAGCTATGATCCCTTTTGACACCACCTTGTTTTTGTTTGTTTATTTGTTTGCTTTTTGAAATAGGGTTTTCTAGCTGTCCTGCAACTAGCTCTGTAGACCAGGCTGGCCTTGAACTCAGAGATCCACCTGTCTCTGCTTCTCGAGTGCTGAGATTAAAAGATGTGCGCCACCACTGCCTAGTTTGATACCACCTCCTTCTTGCTGGGATTGCAGATTGTACCAACACGCATGGTTTATGTGGTGCTGGGGATTGAACCTAGGGTTTGCTTCATCATACTTGGCCAGCACTTGACCAACAGAGCTCCATTCCCAGCACAGTCCAGTTAATCTGTCTGCCCATCAGTTTCTATCTTGTTCTCTTAAAGTATTTTAAAAAAAACTCAGTATCATCACTTTCAAATAGCCTGTTTTTTTTTTTTTTTTTTTTTGTGAACCAGTATCTTTATTTAGGGGTACTTAAAGGAGCACGGGCAGCTTACCAGTGGCTACACCGTGAAGAAAATATCTTCCCTTTCCTAGCAACTATTAAATGCCTAGAGCTCCCCAGAAAGGCATCTTTATTTTTTTAATTAAAAATTATTTTTATTTGTGTGTGTATATGCTTGTCTTGAGTTCATGTGTGCCACATGTGTGCAGGTGCCAGGGAAGGCCAGAAGAGGGTGTTGGAGAGAATGGACAGTTGTGAACCACCTGATGTGGCTGCTGGGAAGCAATCACTGGTTCTCTGCGGGAATGGTATATGCCCTTAACCTCTGAGTCACCTCTCCAGCCCCCTCTTAGAGTGTGTGGCAGGGTCTCACTGTGTACCTGGTGGCCTGTTTCTTTCTTTCTTTTTTTTTTTTTTTTTTTTTTTTTGGTTTTTCAAGACAGGGTTTCTCTGTAGCTTTTTTAGAGCCTGTCCTGGACCTAGCACTTGTAGACCAGGCTGGCCTCGAACTCACAGAGATCCGCCTGCCTCTGCCTCCCGAGTGCTGGGATTAAAGGCGTGCGCCACCACCGCCCGGCTGTTTCTTTCTTTTTTGAGACCGTTTCTCTATATAGCCCCTGCTGTCCTGGAACTCGCCCTGTAGAGCTCTGCCTGCCTCCACCTTCTGAGGGTTGGGATTCAAGGTGTTCGACACCACAAAATAGTCCCTGATTCTTAGCAAGGGATGAGGAAGATAGAAAGAAATGTATTGAGATGAATTCAGCTCCCTGGAGATACCCTGTGTTGGGAAAAAAAAAGTTGTGATAACAAATGTAGTCTATGAATTTAGCTAGTGTATGCTTGTTTATCTGACCAAGTGCTCTCTCTGCATGTACACCTTTATGCCAGAAGGGAGCGTCAGGTCCCACTTACAGATGGTTGTGAGCCACCATGTGGTGCTGGGAGGACCTCTGAAGAGCAGCCAGTGCTCTTAACCCCTAAGCCGTCTCTCCAGCACCAGCTAGTTCATGTTTTATGTCCTCCTATACAGTATCATTTGCAATGGCTAACACATTATTAGTGTTGACTTCATTTTTTTAGACAGGCTAGGGAGGTGGTTCAGTAGGCAAAGGTGCTTGTCACCAGGAGAGAACAGCCTTGGAATACTTTCCCTCTGATTGCCACATGTGCTCTGTGTCCATTCATGCAGTCTTACACAGAAATAAATAAAAATTAAAAAAACAGAGTCTTATGTAGCCTATGGTCTTGAACTGTAGTTTTGGAGCCTGTCCTCTCCAGGAGAACAAAGCAGCATGCTGCCTAGAGCTCTCTCACCTTCATGCTGACTGGCCACTGACTAAGACTCAGAGGGCCTGGGGATTTGTTTTCTGAGGAGACCCTGCGGCTCATGGGGGAAAGAGAGGCTAATGGCGTCTGGGTGTGCCAGGCCCTCCTTGAGTTAGAAACATCCGTAGGCTACTGGGAACCAAGCTGAGTCTTCAGCCCTTCGCTTTGCCTGGCCGTGGCCTACCTCTCCGAGACTGGTCCTTTAAGAAGACCCAGCACACTGCTTGGCTGCCCCACTTGTTTACGGTCCCAGAATAGCGCTGCTCAAAATACTGGGACTTGTCTTTTTCTTTTTCTTTTTTTTTTAATTGGCCAAAAGAGATCTCATCTTAGTAGGCCTCAAAAATGGAAAACAGCAGAGGATGTTTTCTTACAGGATCAGACGTCTTTACCCCAACTGACTGGGCAGGTCTGCCACATTTCTGTTTTCATGTCATGTGCTGTGGGCCTGCTTCACCCTGTGCTCTGGCTCCTGGTCTAGGCAGCTTTTCAGGCTCTGCTCCTTCTGGGCCCTCTCTGGAGGCCGGCTTGTTTAAATCCCCAAGACTTAGATTTTGGGCAGTAGGTCATTAGCCAGAGGAATCCTGATTTTCTACATTGTTGAACTTTTTTTCCCGTTCTTATTTTTAATGGTCAGACAGAAAGTAAGAACTGACTTTGGTACATTGGCAAATTCTGGTCAGAACATAGATGCATTTTGCCATTAGTTTCTTAGGTGCAATGCCAAGAAAATAAAACACAAAAACTCCTCTTTGCCACTGTCAAAATAATAAGCTATAATTGCATGAATGGTAGTGTCCCCCGTCTTTACTCATAGAGAGTAAAAGCCCCTTTGTTTAGTGATGGTGGTGGGCTGAACTGCCTTAAACGGATCCCTGGGAAACACAGCATTGGAGATGACCCGGACAGACAGAAAGGTGAAAGACGTGTGTGTGCCTTCACTCTGCTCAGGGTCTTGGGAATGTCCTCAGTTTTGGGCTCCTTCTGGTGTGACTGACTCCTGGTTTTTAGCCTAGATTATTTTGTTTAGTACAAGGCTGTTTAAAATTTGACCAACACAATCAAAAATCACAGTGGGTCAGCTTTTTAAGGAATCTGTCTTTAACTGTTCTAATTTACCTCCACTTTGTGTGTTCTTCCCACCCTCCACCCCCTCTTCCTTGTCTGTCAGTTTTGAAGTGATCTTTTTAAATTGGGCAAGTGCTTTTCTTTTGAGCCAGGATTACTATAGAAGGCAGGTTTCTTCATAAACTGACTTTGCCTTTTCTCTGGGGATGTGTCTGCTGGCTGGGCCACTTCTGGGGCTTTCCTGAGGCTGTGTAGATCTGGTGGCTGGACTGTGCGGGGCCCCTGGCCTGCTTTGGAAGGAGCACCTAGGAGCAGCTCAAGGATTGAGCACAACTGATTGGTAATGAGAAATTAGAGGGATCTAGTGGTGGGGAGACCATGAGGAAGGGAAGGGAAGGGACTCAAGGGTGTAGAATGTTCCAGGCAAGAACACTTAGAAAGGTCTCTGGGAAAGGACACAGAAGGACTTTCTGAGGCAGGAATGGGTGATGCTTCCTTGGAATTTGTGTCTGTTGTACCTCTTCCTTCCTCCCCTCCTAGGTGGAATTTTGTGTAGTCCTGCTGGTATTGAACTCAGTTGGTAGCTGAGGATGACCTTGAACTTATGATCCTCATGCTCTGCCTTAGAATTGGGATAAGCAGGTTTGCATCTCCACTGATGTATGCAGTGTTGGAGACCATACCCAAGGCTCCATCAAGCAATCTACTAAGTGAGCTATATTCCCAGCTCTAAATTTTGCCTTTTTAAAAAATTAAAAACTTTAGGGCTGGAGAGATGGCTCAGAGGGTAAGAGCACTGGCTGCTCTTCCAGAGGTCCTGAGTTTAATTCCCAGCAACCACGTGGTGGCTCACAACCTCCTTGCCAGCAGTACATTGTATGCTTAATAAATAAAGTTAAAAAAAAACTTTATTATGTACATGTCTGTGTGCATGACGTGTGGTAGGCATGTGTGTCACTGTCTGAGTGTGGAGGTCAGAGGATAATTTGCACAAGTCCATTCTCTGCTTTTAACATGAGGGCTGGGGGTTGAATTTAGGTCATCAGGCTTGGCAGCGTATGGATTTTCTACACTGAGCTGTCTCACCAGCTCCTTGTCCTTTTTTTTTTTTTTTTTTTTTTTTTTTTTTTTTAAGACAGGTTTTTAACACTGGCCGGCCTGGAACTTGATTTGTAGACCAGGCTGGTCTTTAACTCACAGAGATCCACCTGGCTCTGCCGCCCGAGTGCTAGGATCAAAAGTGTGTGCCACCCTTTCTGGCCATCAGTCAAGAAGTTCATTTGATTGATTTGTGGGTCACAGTGGCAGTGGTTGGAATTTTAAGGCAGAGAGTATACTACTTATAGGTAAGAACCCGACCACTGGCTGGACATCTTTGGAGGATGGTTTGATTTTCTGGTAGCCCCTGGAACCCTCATTTTCCCTGATACTGGATCATTTCTGGTTAAAAGAGCTAACCAGGTTTGGTCCTTTCAGACACAAGTTCAAATTAAGTGACAACACAGTCCTGAGCAGCTTAGTAGTCAAAGAATACTTTAGAAAGTTTTCCACTTTCTAGTTCAAGTTGTGCTAGCTGGTGACTATGTCATCCACATGGCTAACCTGTTCTGTATCCTTTTGTAATCTTTTCTTTCAAAGCTCCGACAGACGTCAGTACACTGCCTTGAAATGGAAGTTCTTACTGACTGTGCATCTTAGTGGTTGGGATCATCTCTGTGCAAACTTTTTCTGTCCTGTAGTACTGAGGATCAAACCCGGAGCTTTATGCATGGCAGGCAAATGCTCTGTCACTGAGCTACATCCCTACATGACTCCAAAGCGTTCTTACAGTGGAAACTCACAGTGGTGAGTGAGCCTCGCAGGGGTGATAGAGGCCAGCATCGCTTGGAATGCCCAGTTCTTGGTTGTCCCGAGTAGAGGTTATTTGAGGATTCTATATTTCTTTTTGCACAGCCTTTCTGGTCCTGGTGACCATGGTTTTAATTTAATTAGTAGGTCACTATTGTGCCCCTCCTCTGCCTGTGTTTCAGTAAACTCTATTTACATCTGGATTATTTAGCAGGCAGGCAGACAAGCAAACAACTTTCCACCTTCCCTGCTTGCTTCCTTTCCTGGTTGTGAATTAAGACTTGAAATCTCCCATTGTTAGGGAAAACAGTTGGTATAACCAAATACAAGAGATTTTAGGTTATGTTTCGTTCTGGGTTGTTCTTGATTCTTTTTTTTTAAATTCCTTTACTACAGAAAATTGGCCGTGTGTGCTGTTTGTGTATTTATTTCTAGATGGGTCTCGCCCTGTAGCCCTCGCTGACCTGGAACATGGTCTGTGTACTGAGCTGGTATTGAACTTCAGGAGTTCTGCCTTGGCAGGTAGAGGTAGGAGGATTGGGAATTTAGGAAATGAGAGCTTGTCTACAAAACAAAACTCAACAAAGAACTGAATCCAACTTCATTAAAATGTGTAGTTTTATGAGTTGACAGATGTATATATCTATGACCACTACAATCAAGACATGAAACATTGTGTTTGAGAGATGCTTGGTGGCTAAGGGCACTTGTTCTTGCGGAGGACCTGGGTTTGATTCCCAGCACCCACATAGAACACAGATATCTAATTCCAGTTCCAGGGAATCCAGCTCCCTCTTTGACTGTTAGGGCACCAAACATGCAAACATGCATATAGCATATAGATATACATG
Source organism: Arvicola amphibius (assembly GCF_903992535.2). Taxonomy (NCBI): domain Eukaryota; kingdom Metazoa; phylum Chordata; class Mammalia; order Rodentia; family Cricetidae; genus Arvicola; species Arvicola amphibius. The sequence continues at coordinate 95,347,953 of NC_052053.1, forward strand.
TAAGTAAAGCATTTATACATATAAAATAAATCTTGCCAGGCAGTGGTGCTGCATGCCTTTAATCCCATCACTTAGGAGGCAGAGGCAGGTGGATCTCTATGAGTAGAAGGCTAGCCTGGTCTACAAGAACTGGTTCCAGGACAGCTAAGGTTGTTACACAGAGAAACCCTGTCTCGAGGGGGAAAAAAAAAGTCATGAAACATTTCTACCAGCTGGGCAGCAGTGCGCATGCCTTTCATCCCAGCACTCATGAGGCAGAGGGAGGCTGATCTCTGAGTCTGAAGATAGTATGGACTACAGTGTTAGTTCCAGGAAAGCCAGGGCTATACAGAGAAAACCCTGTCTCAGAAAGCCATAAAATAAAACACAAAGAAAGAAAGAAAGAAAGAAAGAAAGAAAGAAAGAAAGAAAGAAAGAAAGAAAGAAAGAAAGAAAAAGATTTCCACCAACTTCAGAGGTTCCCTTGTGCCTCTAAGAAGTCAGTCTCCAGCAGTCACCGAATGGCTTTCTGTCACTATGGATTAGAGATCGAATGTCCTAGAGTTTTATGTAAATGACTGACCATACTTCATCTCAATACTAGATAAATTCAGAGTCTGGTCCCTGTGAGTCCTACCACTGATCACATAGATATACCCTGCCAGTAAGCTGTCCAGGCTGGCCTTGAACTTAGGGTATTCCTCCCTCACTTTCCTGAGTAGCTAGGCTTTTAGCTGTTACCAGCTTATTGTGCTTTTGAGAGTTATCCATATTTTTGTATATCTTTCACGGTAGTTCATTTTATTGCTGAGTTATATGGGTATACTGTAATCATTCATTTTTTGATGAGTATGTTATATGTGTGTATACATATATATATATATATACACATACATATATATATAATTTATTTGGAGATAGGGTCTTCAACTCATGATCCTTCTGCATCAGTCTTTCTGAGTGCTAGAATTTTAGTTGTGACCCTGGGACTCCGCTTATACTGATATATTTATATTGGATGGCATTCTTTTTTGTATCAGAATGTAAGCTCCAGGAAATAGCTACCTTAGTTACTGTTCTCACTGCTGTGATAAAATGCCCAACAAATTAAATTAAGGAAGGCAGGGTTTATTCAGGCCGCAGAGTGCAATGATTTAGTTTCTCACAGCCTGAAAACGGCAGGAGGAAGGTGAGGCATCTGTAGTCTGGAAACACAGGAACGCTGGTGCTCAGCTGGCCTTTTTAATTTTTATTTAAATCTGAATCCTTTTCCTAGTCTCTATTTTCCCTTTTATTCAGTGGAATTCCAGCTCATGGGTAGTGTCCCCCATACTCAGGTGGCTCTTCTATCTTTAGTTAAGCTTCTCTGGAAACACCTTCATGGATGTATCCAGAGGGTGTTTCTCCTTGATGATTCTAGATGGTCAACTTGGGCAGTCAAAATAACCATCATAGCCTTAAAAATAGCGGAATAAATTACATTGCTTCATTCACAGTTGAGGCTGAAAGAAGTTAACCAAGTGTGTCAAGAGTCAGCTGGACTAAACCCTCCATGGTGACAGTGCTCTTTTTCCCTTAGAGGGAACATGGCACCTAGACATTCTGTGTTGCCTTCATCATTCAACCATACACACTGCTGTGCTAGGCATGCGGTACTGGATAGCATAGACCAGATCCTGCCTTTCCCTCCCTCCCTCCCTCCCTCCCTCCCTCCCTCCCTCCCTCCCTCCCTCCCTTCCTTCTTTTCTTTTCTTTTTGTGGCCTGTTTCTTTGTCTTCTAGTCTGGTACTTTGCCTTCTAAGGTCCCAAGTGTCATCAGAGCTCATGCTGGTTTTGTTATAACTAAATAGGAGTTTGCCAGGCTGCGTGTCCATTTGGAAAGGCTTTGGATCTCTTGAGTTGGTGTTTCCTGTCCTCAGGATTGGAAGGCTTTTTATTTAGATAGAAAAGGAGAGCTGAACTGGGTTAGTTGGGTATGTCAAAGAGACTCGTCATGGAGCTACACAGAACTGTTCTTGAAGAACTTGTGTGAACATCATTTCTGTGTGGATGTGTTCTCCTTCTCACTGCTGAGTCAGTGGAGGATCTATGGGCAGTGTCTGAGTTAGGGCCAGGCACTGTTGGAGAGGTGTAAGACTTGGGAGGGGAATTCCTGACTTTTCAAGACATGGGACACTTTGGAGACAATGGAGTGGAAGAAAGTGATCTTTGTCCTTACCAAATGTACTGTGTTTGTAAGACCAAACCAAGACTCCAGTCACCTTAAGAAAACCTTTGATAGGGAAGTGGCTGTTTCTAGTGAGGAACTCTGCCGTCTCCTGTGAACCTCCAGGGAGTCTGCTCTCCTTGGGAGCAACTGCAGGGAAACCTTCTGAACTTAATGTGATGTAGAAGCAGGGTTTCTAGAATGTTTTGGTTATAGGGATTTTTCCCCTTTTTTCTTTTTTCTTTTTGAGACAGGGTTTCTCTGTGTAGCAGCCTTGACTCTCCTGGAACTCATTTGTAGACCAGGCTGGCCTTGAACTCACAGAGATCTTCCTACCTTCATGATATAGGGATTTGTTACTGGAATGGAACCTTGGTTGGGACAAAAGTACTAGAGTACTGATCTGTTTGACATAGTTTTAGTAAGGTCCTATTTGGTTTATTTTTATTTCATGTGCATTGGTGTTTTGCCTGTGTGTATGTCTGTATGAGGGTGTCGGATGCCCTAGTACTGGAGTTACAGACAGTTGTGAACTGTCATGTGGGTGCTGGGTCTTCTGGAAGAGGATCCCCAGTGCTCTTAACTGTGGAGCCATTTCTGCAGCCCTGTAAAGTCCTATTTGAAAAAATTAGAACTTTTTGGGTGGTTTTCGAGACAGGGTTTCTCTGTAGTTTTGGAGCCTGTCCTGGAACTCGCTCTTGTCGACCAGGCTGGCCTCAGACTCACAAAGATCCACCTGCCTCTGTCTCCCTAGTGCTGTGATTAAAGGCATGTGCCACCACTTCCTGCTTAGAACTTTTTATTCAGCCAAATTAGACCATGAACATAAATCATTGCCTGATGTTCTTTTATTTTGGGAGAATTGGAACCTCCAGGGCCTCACAATGCCCTACCACTGAGCTTCTGATAGTTTTTATTTATGGGTATGTGTTTATGTCTGTGAGTGAATGCCATATGTGTGCAAGTACCCATGGATGCCAGGAGAGGATGTCAGATTCTTTGGAGCAGCATTACAGGAGGTTGTGAGCCACCTGACATGGGGACCTGAACTCAGATCCTTTGGAAGAGCAGCCAGTGCTCTTAACTGCTGAGACAACTCTCCTGCCTTGTTCTTTTGAATGTGATGGAAACGACTTTGGGTTTCTCAAGGGGAAATCCCCTCACTTTGCATCTCTTTTCTTCCTCTAGAAGAAAACCTAGACTGTATTATCGGGTCTGTGTGTGAATGAGGGGCTGTCGTCATCAGGTCAGTGGCTATGGGCAGGCTCTCTGTATTAGGGCAGTGGTCTCAGTTCTAACTGGAGACTCTTGCTTGGGTTCTTTGGCTTTCTTGCTCTGAACTCAGCCAAAAAAGAAAAGAAAGCAAGATGAACTAGAAGCCAACAAATAAAAATCATTAATAGAAACTCAATGTCAAGAATAACTTAAAAATCTCAATGGATAATTATAAAATAATTGTTGTTGGATGGGCGGAACTTATCATGAGCTTTCTGTTGTGATGGGATAGTGGAGCTTCTGCCAGCTTGTTGTGTTACTTGGGGAAGGAGTTGAGCTGGAGGCCCTGGCACTGGGAACAGCTTAGTAAGCTTGAGAGGGGTGCCTGGTGGTTGGTACCGCTGGGATCTTCCTTAGCGGCCAGGACTGGAAGGGCCTTGATGTTGAACGCCATCAGAGCACTTCCTGATGTCTTTGTGGCTTGTCTTCTGGGGTGTGGCTGAGTTGGTGACGTGCTCTTCTTGTTGGGCACTTTCCACTCGTGAAGTACTCTGATTTTCAAATAGGAATAGTGGGGATCATTGAAAATTGTTAATTCATTTTACAAACTGGGCTTGAAGTAAGGGAGGAAAGTGGGACAGAGATGTGGGTAAGATAGAGGTGTCTGCTGAGTTTCTTTCTGAAAGACTGACCTTTAATTGTGTGTGTGTGTATGTGATATATGTGTGTACATGTGTGAGGGCATGTGCGTGTGAGTGTAGGTTAGAGGCGGTGGGTCCCTTGAGCTGGGTTACATGGTGTAGGTGCTGGGGGTCCTCCGGAAGAGTAACTGCTGAGCTGTCTTTCCAGCTCCTTGTTGGGCTCCTTTCCACTTAGTGAAGTGGTCACTTTACCAAGAGTTGGATGCAACACCAGTATTAATAATACGCTTTTACGTTAGATTTGTTTTGTTTTTTGAGACAGAGCCTCACCAGGCTTGGCAGCAAGTTCCTTTACCCACTGGGCCATCTTGCCTGACTCCTTGTCTGTCTCTCTCTTTTTCTTAGACATGGTCTCACTGATTATCCCTGGCTGGCCGAGAACTCACAACAGTGAGTTTGCCTTTGCCAGCTGATTCCTGGGATTCAGACCCGTGCCGCTGCATCTTGTTAAACTTTACTTAGGTGCCGGGCGGTGGTGGTGCACTCCTTTAATCCCAGCACTCGGGAGGCAGAGGCAGGCGGATCTCTGTGAGTTCGAGGCCAGCCTGGTCTACAAGAGCTAGTTCCAGGACAGGCTCTAAAAAAGCTGCAGAGAAACCCTGTCTCGAAAAACCAAAAAAAAAAAAAAAACTTTACTTAGGTGAGGGAGAGGAAAGGCGTTATTTGAACTGTGCAGTGGAAATGTCCATTTTTAGGTAGAAATGGTCTAAATGCTGCTGAGTTAGTGACTTCCTGGGTGACAGGAGCTGTGTTGCCACACACTTGGGCTGGATTTAAGTAATAATGGCTCCTGTTCTCCCTCACAGCTGCGCACTGGGCTGCGCCCTTTGCTATTTTATCTTAGGCAGTGCTCTGCATCCCCACAGGGTTGGATAGTCTGCTGTTATCTAAGGTCCCTGAGGCTTCTCAGTGAAGTAGCTCTTTCAAGGCCCTTCCTTGGCTAAGCCTAGGGTAGAATCTGGGAGCAGCTGACTTGCCTTGAGGTCTCGGAGTCCAATCTCTGGTGGGGGAGGGGGCAGCAAAGGTGATAGACTGGGGAGCTGGAGAGGGATGGCTTTGCTGCTGCTCCTGCTTTTGCTGTTGTGGCAGGGCCGAGGGCTATTTCAGACAGTCAAAATTGGGTGGGGTGGCAAGGGAGTTCCTTCACCTTAGAAGTGGAGTGAAAATGGGGTAGATGAATGTAAACAGACAGAAATAGAGGAACAGGAAAATAGGAATATTGTTCCTTCTGGAGCCTTCCTTCTGTTATCAAAGGGAATCTCCCCCCCCCCCCCCCAGTTTTTTGAGATATGGTTTTACCAGGTTGTCCAGGCTGACTAGAACTCCCGCAGACCTGACCCTCCAGCCACAGACTCCTGCACACCTGACCTCTTATCTTCCTTGACCTTTGCTTTCCCAGTTTGAAAACCGGTCTTGCAACAAGCCGGGTGGTGGCGGAAGCCTTTAATCCCAGCATTTAGAAGGCGGATCTCTGGGATCTCTGAGTTCGAGGACAGCCTGGTCTAAGCAGCAAGTGCCAGGACAGGCTCCAAAGCTACACAGAGAAAACTGTGTCACGAAAAATAAAACAAAAGAGAGAGAGAGAGAGAGAGAGAGAGAGAGAGAGAGAGAGAGAGGGAGAAAGAGGGAGGAAAAAGAAAACAGGTCTTGTAGTTACTTAAGTGAAGGCAGCTGAGTCTTTTCTGGCTCAGGGAACCATGTCCATGGGTGGGGGTGTTTAAAAGTGGCAGAGGGTGGGGCCTGCTCTCAGGTCTTAGCCACCGTGCTTTCCGGTTGGAGCTCACAATGGTTATGTCCTCACTCTGCCGCTGCTGTGTGCTGATTGTCCATAGACCCATAGACGACAAACCTGCCAAAGATTTTGAGTTCTTTCTCTGAGTCTGCTCACTGGTTCAAGAAGCCATACCCAACCAAAGAACATAACATGTTTTTAATACATCTCAGGATATTAAATAAATACCAGATAATATATTCCAGATGTTAGTTTCAGCATCTACACATATATACAAACACACTGAGACAAGTGTATGTATTAATTTTGCTTTTTTGTTTTTTTTTTGTTTTTGTTTTTTTTTAAAGATTTATTTATTTATTATGTATACAACATTCTGCCTCGATGTATGCCCACACGCCAGAGGAGGGAGCCAGATCTCAGTACAGATGGTTGTGAGCCACCATGTGGTTGCTGGGAATTGAACTCAGGACCTCTGGAAGAGCTCTTAACCTCTGAGCCATCTCTCCAGCCCCCTGCTTTTTTGTTTTGAGTTGGGTCTTATTCTATAGCTTGTGCTGGCCGTGAACTAAAGAGCCTCCTGCCTTTACCTCCTGATTGTTGAGATTACAGGAGCCTGACAGCACATCTGGCTTATTTTATATTACATACATCATTTGACAGCACTTGCTGTTAATCTGGAAACACTCAGTTCTGTACCTAAAGGCTTCTGGTCTTAACCATATTCTGGGTACCAACTGCTTAACATGCACTGACAGTTTTATCACATGGTAGATTTTGAGTGGAGCAACCCAGAAGGCCTGGTCTCTTCTGCCTCAGGAGTGTTTGAGAGAGTGATGGTTCTTCCAGCTGGTCACCCTGACCTTAGCTGACACCTCACCAGTAGAAGTTTATGGAGCTTTTGTTTGTGTCTTGCTGGCCACCTTAGCAACTTGGAACCAGACAGGCTGAGGGACACAGGTCCAAAATGGACTATTCTGTGTTACTTAAAATTTTTTGTTGGTTTCTTTTTTGAGACAGGGTCTCACTGTATTGTATCTCTGGATGTCCAGGAACTTTCTCTGTAGTTCAGACTGGTTTCAAACTCATAGAGATTCTCCTGCCTCTGCCTCCAGAGTGCTGGAAGTAAAGGCATGTGCCACTACACATGGCGACTTAATTTTTTGTTTGCTTGTTTTTTTCTTTTTTTTTTTAAGATTTATTTACTATATATACAGTGTTCTGACGGCATGCCAGTGTGCCTGCATGAATGCCAGAAGAGGGCAACAGATCTCATTGTAGATGGTTGTGAGTCATCATGTGGTTGCTGGGAATTGAACTCGTGGCCTCTGAAAGAAGTGCTCTTAACCTCTGAGCCATCTCTCCAGCCCCATTCTTTTTTGTTTTTTAAGACAGGCTTTCTCTGTGTAGCTTTGGAGACTGTCCTGGAACTCGCTCTGCAGACCTGGCTGGCCTCAAACTCACAGAGATCCCTCTGCCTCTGCCTGCTGAGTGCTGAGATTAAAGACTTAAAGGCATGCACCACCACTGCTCAGCTCACTTTTAAAAAAAAATTTTTTTTTAAATACCTGGAGGGACAGCCGTGGGTTCTGGAACCAAACTCTCACATTTTTTTGTTGTGAGCCTAGCCTTTAATGGCAGAGCCATCCCTCCAGGCCCACTTAAAACTTTTTTTTTTTTTTTTTTTTTTGGTTTTTCGAGACAGGGTTTCTCTGCAGCTTTTTCAGAGCCTATCCTGGAACTAGCTCTTGTAGACCAGGCTGGCCTTGAACTCACAGAGATCCGCCTGCCTCTGCCTCCCGAGTGCTGGGATTAAAGGCGCGCGCCACCACCGCCCGGCTTTTTTTTTTTTTTTTTTTTTTTTTTTTTGGTTTTTTCGAGACAGGGTTTCTCTGTGGCTTTGGAGCCTGTCCTGGAACTAGCTCTTGTAGACCAGGCTGGTCTCGAACTCACAGAGATCCGCCTGCCTCTGCCTCCCGAGTGCTGGGATTAAAGGCGTGCGCCACCACCGCCCGCCACTTAAAACTTTTTTTTTTTTTTAAAGATTTATTTATTTATTATATATACAATGTTCTGCCTGCATATATCCCTGTGGGCCAGAAGAGGGCACCAGATCTCATTACAGATGGTTGTGAGCCACCATGTGGTTGCTGGGAATTGAACTCAGGACCTCTGGAAGAGCAGTCAGTGCTCTTATCCTCTGAGCCATCTCTCCAGCCCCACTTAAAACTTTTTAACTTAGTATTTTTTTTTTTTTTTTTTTTTTTTTTGGTTTTTCGAGACAGGGTTTCCCTGTAGTTTCTAGAGCCTGTCCTGGAACTAGCTCTTGTAGACCAGGCTGGCCTCGAACTCAGAGATCCGCCTGCCTCTGCCTCCCGAGTGCTGGGATTAAAGGCGTGCGCCACCACCGCCCGGCTTTAACTTAGTATTTTGAGGTAGAGTCTTACTGTGTAGCCCAAGTTAGTCTTGTACTTGTGGTCCTTCTCCCTCCGTCTCCTCAGTGCTGGAATTACAGATTTGAACTCCCATGGCAGCTTCTGGATCTCTCATTTCTCAGGGCTGTCAGCTAGCTCTGTAGCCTGTCCCCAAGCTTATCAAACTGCAGTATTCAGCTCTGTGGAAGGGAAGGGGCAGGTGAGGGGAATGATTAAAGTTTCCAGCAAGGTGTCGATCTGGTGTAGCAGACAGACTGTTTCCTAAGTGCCATGCATGCAAAGATAAGGCAGACACGGGCCCTGTGCTCTCTGTAGTGTGAGCCCTGTCGCTGCGGGATATTTAGTGAATTACTGGTATTGTCATCAGCATTAACGCACTTAATAATCTTAACAATGGTCACATCATTAATAATGAGTGCTTCTCCTTGATGAGATTAAAGGAGATAATGTTTCATCAGTGCTCTTTCTGCATTTCCATTCTCTGTCAAGCTGCAGACACTTGAACCAGACTTGTGGTTTTTTTTTTTTTCCTGATGGCTGAAAGAAGTTGGTTATAAAGACTTGTCACTCCTGCTGGACAGTGGTTGCATACACCTTTAATCCCAGCACTTGGAAGACTGAGGTAGAATCTCTTGAATTTGAGGCCAGCCTGGTCTACAGAGTTCCAGGACAGCCAGGGCTGTATAGAGAAACCCTGCCCTAAAAAGACAAGGCTTGTTACTCCTGTGGCTGGAGGAGACCTGTGTGGTGGAGGCATTGGTATTGGGGTTCTGGAGTCTGAGTAGGGATTCTGAGGGGGGCTTTCTGAAACTCTGTTCTAGATTTTAAACAACAACAACAAAACCCCTGGCATTGAGGGACAGAGACTGTGTGTATATGTATGTACTCTGGCTCTTGCGCATGTATGGCAAGTGTGAGGAGGTTGGACGACTCCTGGTTACGGGTGGCAGCAAGTGACCATCTGGCCCTGCATGTTCTTTAGATTGCCAGGGGTTATGAATGTGTGAAGTTGAACCGTAAGCTCCTTAAGAACATCACATACCACAAACCCACCCTTTATTGTGTTTCAGAGTTGCCTTTTCAGTATGAGGCTCAGATGTGGGGCCTTGCACATGCTAGACTAGTCTTGTTCTACTGCACTTGACCCTCAGTGCAGAATGATCTTTACAGCGTGCAGTTCACTGGCAGCCCATGCTTGTTCTGACCCCAGCACCACCGATGAAATAGTAAATGAGTGAGCCAGAGTAGTGCAGTTAGTATCTTCATAAAGCCGGCAACCCAGGACATCATGGGATTCCAGAACATTTTCGTCACCCCGAGCAGAGACCTTGTCCCCGTTAACAGCCTCTCTCTTTGTCCTCCTCCCCCAGCTGCTGACAGGCACTATCTACTTCCTGCCTTATGAATGGGCTTTTTCTGAACATCTGATAGAAATGGGTCACATTATATGTGGTCGTTTCTGTCTGGTTATTTTGATTTAATTTCATTTTCCTATAATCATGTTTAGCATATGTTGGTACTTAGTTTTTTTAGGCTTCCCGGCATGTCAAGCAAATATTGATCAAATACTGATATTTGTTTACTTTTTGTTGTTTTTGAGACAGGATTTCTCTGCATATCTCTTGCCGTCCTGGAATTCACTTTGTAGACCAGGCTGGCTTTGAAGTCAACACAGATCTGTTTGCCTCTGCCTCCCGAGTGCTGGGATTAAAGGCGTGTGCCACCATCACCTGGCAGATAATTGTTTACTTTTATGTCTTAATTTTTTGACATTTTTGTCTAAATGTTATTGGTAACAATGAAATTTTTATATTACTATTATTGTGTAATAAATTCATGTGGGCATATATGTACCACAGTGTAAGTTCTCTCCTTTTTGCATGGGATCCTGGGGCTCAATTTAGGTATGTTGGGCTTGTGTGGCAAGTGCTTGTATCTGATGAGCTATTTCTTTTTCTGGTATTTTTTGAGACTATGTAGCTCTAGATGTCTTAGAATTCACTGTATAGCCAAGCTGGGTTTGAATTCACAGAGATCCAACTGCTACTACCTCCTGGATGCTGGGATTAAAGGCATGCACTACTATGCCTGGTTCCAGTGAGTATCTTGCCATACATACATCTGTATACACATCTATACATGCATATACACGTGTATATGCACACATGTACATACATGTATTTATACGCGCATATGTACACACACGGATATACGTATACATATTCATACATGCATACACATACATGTATCCATCCATGCATGCATGTATACATATGTACATACAGTAATTTGTTTTTTGAGTCAGACTCGCACCTTTTACCCCAGACTAGCCTGAAACTTCCAACATCTTAGGCCAAGCTTGCCTCCAACTAGTGATTCTCTTCTCAGCCTCTCAAGTGACAAGATTATTGGTATGTTCAATTCCCTTTTAAGTTTTTATTTTTATTTTTTATTTTTTTTGTTTTGTTTTTTTTGAGATAGGGTTTACTCTAATTTGGGGGCCTGTCCTAGAACTCGCTCTGTAGACCAGGCTGGACTCAAACTCACAGAGATCTGCTTGCCTCTGCCTCCCGAGTGCTGGGATAAAAGTGTGCACTGCCACTGCCTGGCAGTTTTTATTGTTTTTACTGGGATAATATTTTTATTTTTATTTTAGCATCTGTAGTTATAGTTTGGGGGATGGTGGAGGTGTGCAAAACTGTCATTTTTCCACTCCATAAACACGTATAGAATATTAGATTACAAATAAAAATACTTTGTACCACAAAATGTTGTAAATTCTTTAATTAGAACTGGAAAACACATTAATGTAAGACAAATGTGATTATGTTAATTTCATACACTTTTCCAATTCAGGAGGTTTGTTTTAAGTGGGGTTTAGGTGAAAAACTAGGATGTGTCTGAGAACAATATGCCTTATAATAATCACTTTTCCTGCTGAAAAGAAATTGAAATGATTTACAATACATTTTTCCAGCAGAATCCTTCAAGATTATAATTCCTCTCCAAAGCTATTCTCAGGCTTTTTGTTTGTTTGTTTTGTTTTTTTCAAGACAGGGTTTCTCTGTAGCTTTGGTGCCAGTCCTGGAACTAGCTCTTATAGACCAGGTTGGCCTCGAATTCACAGAGATCCACCTGCGCCTCTGCCTCCTGAGTGCTAGGATTAAAGGCATGTGCCACCACCGGCCGGTTTATTCTCAGGCTTTTTTTAAAAAATTTATTTATTATGTATACAGTATTCTGTCTGTGTATATCCCTGCAGGCCAGAAGAGGGCCCCAGACCCCATTACAGATGGTTGTGAGCCACCATGTGGTTGCTGGGAATTGAACTCAGGACCTTTGGAAGAGCAGGCAATGCTCTTAACCTCTGAGCCATCTCTCCAGCCCCTATTCTCAGGCTTTTTATAACCAATCAAAACAGGTTAGTACAGAAGCAGGAAGCAACTTGGTTAGCAAGTGTGCCTGAGGTCGGTGGCCATTATTCCATGCAGTGCATTTTACTTCCCAGCCGTGGGACCATGAAGTTCAGTGAGCAGAGACTAGGGAAGACTAGGAAGGGACTAGTTCCTTCACACAGCTGGGACTGGGAGCAGGAGTCCCAGAAGACTCAGCAGGTGAAGGTGCTTGCCTCCCAGCCTTGACAAGCTGAGTCTGATCCCTGGGACCCGAATAGTGAAAGGAGAGAACCGACTCCTTCAAGTCGTCCTTTGATCTCTGCAGACACACCACAGTTTACCTGGTGTGTGAGTGTGCGCGTGTGCGCGTGCACATCCACACACACATGAACAAACAAATAAATAAAATTTAAAGCTGGGCAGTTGTGGTGCACACCTTTAATTCCAGCATTAGGGAGGCAGAGGCAGGTGGATCTCTGTGAGTTTGAGGCCCAACCTGGTCTACAAAACAAGTTTCAGTTTCAGGACAGCTAGGACTGTTTTACACACACACACACACACACACACACACACACACACACACACACGCACCAAAAAAAAAAAAGAAAACAAAAAAACCAAAAGCCTTGTCTCAAAAAACCAAAAGCAACAGCAAAAAATCAAAAACCCAAACAACAGCAAAATAGAATGTAATTTAAAAAATAGGGCCTGGAGAGACGGCCCAGTAGCATTTGTTGCTCTCTCTCCCAGAGAACCCGGGTTCAGTTCTCAGCATGTATATGGTGGCTTCCAGCTGCCTGTAGCTCCAGTTCAGGGACTCCGACTTCCTCTTACGGCTTCCAATGGCTCCAGGCACACATGGCGCATAGACATATAAGCAGGCAAAACACCATATACATAAAATAATAATTAAAAACAAACAAATTTAAAAATTTAGCTGGGAATGGTGGCGTACACCTTTAATCCCAACACTCTGGGAAGCAGAGGTGGGTGGATCTCTGAGTTTGAGGCAAGACAGGTCTACATAGTAAGTTCCAGACCAACCACGTCTACACAATTAGACCCTGTCTCAAAAACAAACACAACTTTTGCCAAATCAGCTCATTGGGTAAGGCGTTTGCGCCCAAGCGTGAGGATCCGAGTTTGAATCCCCAGAGCCCGTGTACAGCTAGTGTGGTAGTGTGCATCAGTCCTGCCTCTCATCCACTGTTGCTTCAGTGAGGCGGGAGGTGGAGACCAGAGAATCATGGGAAACCTGCAGGCCAGCGGGTCGGCTATAAGCAGCGATGAGAAACAAAGAGACCCTGTCATAAGTTGAGGCAAATACTGCCAGCTGAGGTGACCCTCTCAGCTCCATAGTGTGCCATGGTGCATATGCGCTCACAGTCAATGCAAATACTCTAGAAATTCTACAGAATCATGTGGTAAGGACACATTTAGGCATTGTCTTAAAGGTGAAAATAATAGTTGCAATAATGAATGGAAAAGAGCCTTTTTTATGGCTAAATAATAGTCATTATGGGGATGTATCCCATTTTGTCATGCATTCATCGGTTGATAGGCACCTGGGCTAGATTGCCGTTTTGGTCGGTATGGCTAAAGCTGCTGTTTATGTACACAGAGAGAGGGTTTCTGTGGATATGTGTTTTCATTTCTGTTGGATATAAACCTAGAAGCAGAATTTCTGAGCCATGGCAATCTTGCATATACTCTTTTCTTTATTGCATTTTAAAATTATTTTATATGTGGTTGTTTTGTCTGAATGTATGTCTGTGCACCTCGTGCATGTTTGGTGCCCATGGATGCTAAAAGAGGGCATTGGAGCCCCTGAAACTAAAGTTAAAGGTTGTTGCTGGCTGCCTTGTGGATGCTGGGAGCTGAACCTGGGTCCTGTAAAAGCAACAAGTGCTCAAAATCTCTGAGCCATCTCTCTGGCCCCAACTTTCCCCTGCCTCTTACCTCTCCTTCCTCCTTTCCTCCCATTCCTCCTTTCTTCCTTTTGTATACACACACACACACACACACACACACACACACACACACACACACCACATATACATATATAATTGGAAAATAAGCATTTCTGTTATTTTTTGATGTAGCCCAGGCTGGCCTCCAACTTGTCATTTTCCAGTCTCAGCCTCCCTAGGAGGATTACAAACATGTGCCAGCATACCTGCTTTTTAAAAATAACTGTTTCAGTGGGTGCTGCACTATTTCTAAAGTGACCATGCCGTTCTGTGTTCCTGCAAGGCTGCAATTTCTGTTGTTGCCAACACTTGTTAATGCCTTTTTGAACATAGCCATTCTGTTAGATAGGGAAAGTGCTGTCGTGGATTTAATTTCTGTTTCTCCACTGGTGAATCGTACGCAGATTTTAGGTACGCATGGCCATTTCCAGATCTTTGGAGAAATATCTGTTCCAATTCTTGGTTTTTTTTTTTTTAAATGCACTAATTTATATTTATTTTGTATGACTGACTGTTTGGCCTGCATATATGTATTTACACCATATGCATACCTGATGCCTGTGGAGACTAGAAGGGAGTATTGGAACCCCTGAGGCTGGAGTTACACATGATTGTGAGCCAAGATAAGGGTTCTGGGACATGGAGCGCAGTCCCCTGAAGAGCAGCCAGGGCTCTTAACCACTGAGCCATCTCTCCAGCTCATCTTTTCACTGTCTTGGTGGCTTTACAGCACATGGTCTGTACTTAAACTATTAATTTGTCTGTCTTTTAGAAACTGCTGCTTAATTCAACGATTAACATGTTTTAAGAACTTTAGGTTTTAGCCCTTTATTAAGTTTTTTCAGTTGTGTGTTTGTGTGTGCCTGTGTGCGGGTGAATGCAGGTGCCCATGGAAGCCAGAAGCAGGCATTTGATCCCCTGGAGCCAGAGTTACAGTTATGAGCATCTCAATGTGGGTTCTGGGAACCAAATTTGGGTCCTCTGCAAGAGCAGCAAATACTTTTAACCATCAAGCCATCTCAGCCCCCGGTGTTAGCTCTTCCATGACTACCAAGTTCCTCCACTGACTGAAGCTTCAGAGGGTCCCATGAGCCCTCTGCTAAGGGTAGAGCTGGGACTTCCTTTTCCTTCCACTTGAACAGGTCAGAAAGGGCCTCGGCCCTGGGAAGCATTTCTGTTTTTTATTGAAGATAGTTTTTCAGTTTCCCTATTTTATTGTCATTTCCTTTTTTTGTTCTTTTTTGTTTTTTGAAGGTAACAAATGAAGAGGACTTTATTAGGAAATTGGACTGTAAGCCTGATCAACATCTCAAGGTGGTTTCCATTTTTGGAAATACTGGTGATGGAAAGTCTCATACCCTCAACCACACTTTCTTCTATGGCCGAGAAGTCTTCAAAACCTCCCCTGCTCAGGAGTCCTGCACGGTGGGAGTATGGGCAGCCTATGACCCAGTCAATAAAGTAGCAGTGATAGACACAGAAGGACTCTTGGGGGCCACTGTGAACATAAGCCAGAGAACACGGCTGCTGCTGAAGGTCCTGGCCATTTCAGACCTGGTCATCTATCGAACTCATGCAGACCGGCTGCACAATGATCTCTTCAAATTCCTTGGGGATGCCTCGGAAGCTTACCTGAAGCACTTTACCAAGGAACTCAAGGCTACCACTGCACGCTGTGGCCTGGATGTCCCCTTATCCACCCTGGGCCCTGCAGTTATTATTTTCCATGAGACTGTGCACACTCAGCTCCTGGGTTCTGGTGAGTAGACAGTGCTGTCTCAGAATGACCTTTTTGGGAACAAGGAGGTGGCCTCTGGGATGCAATATGGTGATGGTGGAATGCTCAGGAAAACTTGTGTCCAGGCAAGACTGAGAAAATATTCCAGAAATTCTGGGGTAATCAACTATGGCAGGGGTTAGGACATGCTAGTAGACTAAAGAGCTGGGCTATTGGGGTCAGATGTGTTTCCTTGCAATGCCGGTAGCGAAAGCTCAGTCAGAATGGCATCAAGAGAAACTAGAAGAGCCAAGGGGAGTGTTGCATGCCTGTAATTCCAATATTTGGGAACCTGGGGCAGGAGGATTATGAATTTTAGGCCAACCTGGGTTAACATAGAGAGACCTTGTCATACTCAAAACACAAGAAAGGCAGGTGTGGTGGGGCGTGTCTATAGGCCCAGCACTCAAGGCCAGCATGGAACTCTGTCTCAGAAAAACCAGAAAGGAAGAGATGCACAAAGGCACTGTCACTATTAAGGTCGTGAGGATGTTAAATGAATTCTTTCCAAGAGTTTCATAGCGGGAAGCAGGAGTGCAAAGTGGTAGCTAGTGGCGCACAGGGAATTCCTGCGAATTTCCCTTCATAAATATTGAAGATACAGCTGTACTGATGGGATGACTCATTAGAGAGGCAAAGACAAGAAAGAGACCAGATACCTCCGTGCTGGAGGCTCTGGTTGAACCCTGAGCACCGGAAAGAAAAGTGTGAAGTGTGATGGTCCATGTCGCAAGCCACCTGCTCGGGGTGACTTCTGCTGGGCCCTAGCCAAGGTGGATTCGAACGTTCCAGGGTAGGAGCGTGAGAATTAGAATTTTTAGGCAAAAGGAACATAGATACAGGAGAAATAAGAGACAAAAGCATAGGATAGTGTCAGGAGTCCAGTGAATACTGAAATTGCCCACGTTTAATTTCCATTTCATTAAGTGCCCTATCCTAAAAGGTAGGAGTAAGGTTTAAAAAAAACAAAAACAAAAAACAAAACTGCATTGACATGCTACAAAGAATGAACAGGTCAGTTGAAAGATTATGGGCTACATTCTTTTTTTTTTTTAGATTTATTTATTTATTATGTATACAATATTCTGCCTCGATGTATGCCCACACGCCAGAGGAGGGCGCCAGATCTCAGTACAGATGGTTGTGAGCCACCATGTGGTTGCTGGGAATTGAACTCAGGACCTCTGGAAGAGCAGCCAGTGCTCTTAACCTCTGAGCTGTCTCTCCAGCCCCTGGGCTACATTCTTAATTAAACATTTTGTCTCCAGAACAAGATACCCTAGACCAAAACATTCTATAGGCAAACTACTCCCTGGGTGGAATCTATCTTCCTAAGGGAGTAGAAACTTAGTTGGACCTTTGAGATAGAAATAGATCTACTTTACCTGAGCTACCAGGTCTGGATATTAGCCACACCTGTTGACAGTAACCTTGAGAGAGCAGTAAGTAGTTCCAACTCTGCCCTTTAGTCAAGATGGAATGGACCCATACCTCTGGGCCCTGTCAGGTACACACCTGTGATCCCAGCACTTGGGAGGCAGCACAATTACTGCAAGCTTGAGGCCATTCCGGTCTACACAGTGAGACCCCATCTCAAAATAAAAATGAAAAGAGCAGAAGCAGCTGGAGTGACTGTCAGGTGGGGGAGTTGGCCTAGAACATGACACTCCACTGGTGTCCCGGGAGAAAGGATGGAATGTATGGAGGCGTATGTGGTGTATACGGTACCTTAGTCTTTGTTTTCTTTGAGAAATACGGAACAATCTTCAGGGCAACAATAGTTGCTAGATGTGGTAGGGATAGTAGTCTGGCCTCTAAAACAATTATACTGCTCATATCTGTTTATTCAGGCAAGAAAGTACCCATATTGTGTTCTAGATAGTGAGGTGAAGAGCTAAAAGCACCTACCCCCAGTCTACTTGGAGAGACTCTGTGGGTCTTGGTTTTGTGTCACATGTAGGCATTGGGGCCGTGGGAGTGGAGAGGAGGGACCGCACATCTTAGTGGGGGGTCTTCAAAAGAGGAAGTGGGGCCTTCAAGTTGAGTCTCTAATAGACAGAAGTGGGGGGAGAACATGTTCCGAGAGGGACAAATCCCTGGGAATTCTAGAGCAGCCGCATGCAGGGAACTACAGCTGGGTCTGCAGTCGATTTCTAAACCCCAGCATCAGCCCTTCGATGCCTTCGCTGTCTGCCTCCCAGAGTGCTCTCCTGAAAGAAAAGCTTCATTTATAATTTAGATATCCAGGCTTATGATATTCCTGCTTGCTATTACATCAAAATATAAACCAAGCCAAGAAAAAAAAAGTAAATCCAGTAGCTGGATATGGGCGTCTCTACCTGTAATCCCGGCACTTAGGAACCTGAGGCAGGAGGAGCTCAAGTTTGAGGCCAGCCTGAGACAGTGAGACCCTGTTCTAGAAACCAAAAATAAAAACAAATGTAATCTAAACTCTTAAATGCGGTGTTCTGTCTAACCCCTGTCAGTGTGTCTGGCCACTAGTTATCTCCCCTTGCCCCGCTCCTCACTCTGTGTGTGTATGTATGTATGTGTGTTTGCCCATGGACACATGCAAATATGTACGTATGTGAATACACACACACATATACACACACGTGCTTCCCACTAGCTATAACACCTTTTCTGTGTCCTCACCTTGACATACACCTTCTGTCCGTCTGGACCATTTGCCCCAGCTAGCTGTCCATCTCTTAGACTTAGCTCTCGTCTGGGCCAAGCCTTTCCTGACTCTTCCTATGATGTGGTCCTTCCCGCACCTAGTGTCACATCTGCCTTCTCGCCTCTCATTTGGAGTCATCCTGTGTGTGCTTGTTTGCTTTTGGCGTTTTCTCCATGAGAATGGAAACAACATGAAGGCAGAAACGTTGCCTACCTTCTTTACTGCTGCTTGTGTGTTAGAGAGCCCAGATGAATGTGTGCACAGATGTGTGTTGAATGATACATGAAGAGTTGTGCCCATCTAAAGCACAGCTGTTTGTGTTAGAGAGGGCTGGAAATACTTCAGACCATGGGAGGTCTTGGATGAGTTCTCTGAAGGATCTTGGGCAGAGCCCTAGATAATGTCAGATCTGAATTTCAGAGCACCACTCCCTGCTCCCAGCAACAAGTAGAGGAGCATGCCTTGTGTTGGGGAGTCTCCATGGTAGTCAGGGAGGAAGACACAGGGGCTGAGCCATGACTGTGGTGGTAAAAAGAGGGCAGACTGGACCAGAAGGGAGGTTGTTTCGATAGGCCTGGGACCACTTGTTTGTGGTGGTTCCAGTGAGTCATGACCTTCTAGAGTGAAGGAAGAGACAAAACAAGAAATGACCGTGAGATTGGTAAGGAAGCAGGAAGTGCTGACTGTGGATCACCCGTGTGATCAGCCCTCCTAAGTCATTCTGGGTCTTTAAGGACAAGGTTTGTCCACTCAGGCTCGTGTAATAGCCAGCCCACAGAGCCATCTTTGTTGCGTTGTGCTATGCACCGTGCTATGTGTAGCAGCCCCAAATGACAGCACAGGGAACTGCTCAGTCTGTAACCAAGGCAGTCCTAGCAGAATTGGGGTTGAACCAATGTCTTTGACTTCTGAAGTCCAGAGCCTTTTCTGGAGTAAGAAGGCTTCTCGAAGCCTTAGGACAGAGCAAGAGGAGCAGGGTAGGAGGCAGGTCAAAAAGTGGGCCAATCGACCATTGCGGTTTTCTCGTTTCAGAGCTGTTTAGTTTTAGGTTTCTGTTTGATTTTGCTACTTTTCTGGATAGAGGAGTGCTAGGTAGGAGTTGAATAGGAAAATGAATGGCAGGTTGAGTATTCCTTATGCAGAATGCTTGGGACCAAGTAAGATTGCGGGTTTTGGATGTTGGGATGTTTGCAAAACCTTGTGAAAGGAACATGCTGAATCTGAAAGTCTGAAATCTGAAGTGTTCTCCTGGTTAGTTTCAGCTTGACAGAGCCCGGGGTTGTCTGAGGGAGCTGGGGAACAGGCTTGTTCAGATTTGTCTATGGGTACTTTTCTGAGATTTCTTTTAAGAGTATGATGTTTTGCCTGCATGTATCTTCCCCTATGCATGTAGTGTCTGTGGGGGGGCAGAAGAGTGCCTAATATCCTCTTGGAACTGGAGTTTCAGAGGGTTGTTACTCACCATGTGAGTGCTGGGATTTGGACCTGGTTCTCTGAAGAGAAGTCAGTGTTACTTTTACTGAGCCATCTCTCTAGACCATATTTTCTTAAGAAAAAAAACTAATATGTGTGGGTGTTTTGTCTACATGTATGCCTGTCTACCACATGCATGCCTTGATTTCTGAGGAGGCCAGAAGAGGATGTTAGACTCCCTAGGACTCAAGTTACAAATCATTGTGAGCTGTCATGTGGGTGCTGGGAATTGAACCTATGTCCTCTGAATAAGCAGCCATTGACCTTAACCACTGGTCCATCTCCAGCCCCAACCCCTGTTTTTTGATTGCTAATTAATACTGTGGGCAGTACCATCCCTTTGCAGGTAGGCCTAGGCTGTGCAAGAAAGTAAAATCTTTTTTCCCCCAAGTTGCTTTTGGTTAGCCACAGAAAATCAAGCTCCAGGACAGCGTGGAAATCATTTCTGAGTTAGGATATTCATTTTAGGAACGCACTGCCTGGATTTAGCTGTGCAGGTGAGCAGATGGATTCATTTGGGAGCAGTGATTGTGTGTTCAGGGAAAAGCGTGTGGGAGATGCTGGCACGAAGGGAAGCAGCCGGGTCAGGTTCCTGGGCTGATCTGGGAGAAGGCGGGGACTAACACTCCCACCACTTCTTTCAGATCTCAGCTGAGCTGGGTGTAGGGAGTAGGTCCAGAATTCTGATGGCTGCTAGTTAATGACTGCCCCTTTCAATTTGAACTAGTGTCTCCAATGTCTGTGTGATTTTATTACAGCGTTGGAGGAAGGTAAGCCAAAGCTTACCTTCCTTACACCCTTACACCCTTACCTCTAAAAGTACACTGCCTCTGCCCAGCCCGTGGCTGCTGGGCAGGTGCTGAGCCTGTGCGCGAGCCACTTCCCCTGCGCTGCTAGCTTGCTACAGCTTCGCGGCTTCATCGTGCAAGACCAGAGTCCTCGAAGATTATAATTGTGCATGCTCACTAGTAGACACTGGCTAAGTATATCCACAGGCTAGAAAACGGTGTAGCTCCTAAAGAGAACAAGGCTCTTCTTCAGCGTATAGTGTAACAGGCGAGTACGAAGCAGGCTGTGTATGGATGATAAGTGTGGCAGAAAGGGTGAGCGTGTGGGGGAGGAAGACACGGGCAGTACTCGTCTTTCCTTTTATGCTGACATGTCTACATTTTTCTTCCAGTGAATCCTTTTCAGGATTCTTCTCTGATAGACATACAGACAAGTGCACATTATACCACAGTGTGTAAGGCAGTGCATCACACACCCATGTAATCAGCGGCAGCTTGTGAGATGCAATGTCCTCTCCTTGCTCCTAACCAGTCATGGCCAAGCAAATCCTATAATTCTTTTTTTTTTTTTCGGGGGGTTGGGGGAGGGAGTTGAAATAGAGTTTCTTTGTATAACAGCCCTGGCTGTCCTGAAATTCACTACATTGACCAGGCTGGCCTCAAACTCACAGAGATCTGCCTGCCTCTGCCTCCCAAGTGCTAGGATTAAAGGTGTTTACAACCATCACCCGACGAAATGCTTTAATTCTAAACATGTGTTTTACGTACGCAGAGTAAAATTTATCTTATGTTTACTATGAAACAAAGGTGGCTTGTTTTTAAGAAAGGCACTCATCGCCCACATGCCTGTTTCTGTTTGTACAGATCACCCCTCAGAGGCGCCCGAGAAACTCATCCAGGACCGGTTCAGGAAGTTGGGCCGCTTCCCTGAAGCCTTTAGCTCCATTCATTACAAGGGAACGAGAACATACAATCCCCCCACAGACTTCTCTGGGCTTCGGCGCGCTTTGGAGCAGCTGCTCGAGAACAACACCACCAGGTCTCCCCGGCACCCGGGGGTCATCTTCAAAGCCCTGAAGGTCAGTTGGCTCCTGAGCATGCTGGTGGAACATGTGGTCCTTCAGGACTTAGTGCAGGTGCTCTGAGGCTGGGCTGGAAAAGAGTCCCTGTGGTACAGGAGAGGAAGTGCGAGTGGAGTTTGCTCATGTCATATGCCTTCAGCTTGCCAGGAGTTCCAGTGATAAAGAGTGTGGCGGTTGTAGCTTAGTTGGTAGACTGCTCGCCTAGCAGGAATTTAGCTCCGTGTTGGCTCCCCTGTACCACATAAACTGGGCATGGTTGTACGTGCCTGTAATCTGCGTATTGGGGAAGTGGAGGCTTGATCAGAGTTCAAGCACATTTTGACTGCTGATTATCAAGTTTGGGACTTATGAGCGGGGAATATTCAGGAGGATCTTTGCGTGAGACTTTCTTCAGAGCGGATTCCGAAACTTTATGGGAAAATCGCAAGGGGGATGATTTCTACTGTGGATTTGCTATCATTCGATGTGTCACCTGCAGTCATGACTCAGATCATCTAAAACCCGTTAAGTGATAGTGGGCTCACAGTTTGAGAAACTCACCTTTAAGAATTATATCATTTTCGCTAGGCATGATGGTACACGCTTTTAATCTCAGCATTATAGAGGCAGATCTGTGAGTTCAAGGCCAGCTTGGTCTACATAGAGAGTTCCAGGCTATTCAGAGCTACATAAGATATCTGTCTTAAAGAACAAAACTATCATTTTCCTTTAAGCCAGGCATATTGTGAATTGATTCAGGTGATAGAGTCAATCTGTTGTTTTGCTAGCACAGTGACGTGAAATCCTGTTGTAAAGCCCCACCTGACCATTTGTCACATGTTCTAAGGGAGGGTGCTTACTGCCATGGAAGACAGCGTGACACCCTGGGCAGGAGAGGCCTGCCTGCTCTTTAACCATGGCAGGTGCTGAGTAACCTATTAGGCAGCTTCTGATGCCCTTCATTTTTGTTGTTGTTTTGTTTTGTTTTAATTATTTTATTTATTTGTGTGTGTGGGTGTTTTACCTGCCTGTGTGTTTGTGAATCAACTGTATTCCTGGTGCTGGTGGAGGCCAGAAGAGGAGGTTGGATCCCCTGAGACTGGATTTACAGGTGGTTTTGAGTTGCTGTAACTGTTGGGTGCTGAGAATCAAACTGGGTCCTCTGAAAGAGCAGCAGTAGGTGCTCTAAACCTCTAAGCCTCCCTCATCCCCCTTTTTGAGACAGGGTCTTACTATGCAGCTCAGACTGTCTTAGAACTCCCAATGTAGACCAGGCTGGCCTTGAACTCAGAGTGCTGGGACTAAAGGCCTGTGCCACCACCCGGCAAACTTTATTTTGTAATCATGCATATGCATATGAATGTGAGCACAGGTGTCTCTGGAAGCCAGAAAGAGACTTTGGATCACTTGTTGCTAGAGTGACAGGCAATTGTGAGCCCCCTGTAGTGGATGTTGGGAAGCACACTTGGGCCCTGTATAAGAGCAGTACCTGCTCTTAACCACTGAGCCACAGGCGGCTTTTCTTTGAGAAAGGGTCTCATGTAGCTCAGGCTGGTCACAAATTTGCTGTTTGGAAACTGACTTTGAACTCCTGTGTCTCCTGCCTCTAACCCCAAGCGCTTTATAGAGTTTGCCATCAAGCCTGGTTGTGTTGATCCATATTGGTGTGCACATGTGTGCTTGCGTGCGTGTACATGTGCTTTGGGCCTTATTTGGGGAGATCTCTGCATTGTATATTGTCTCTGTACTCCTGAAGTGTATCTTCAGTATATATACTTTCATTCACCATTTTTTGTACTAAACTCATTGGCTTATTCTTTCTCTGAGTATATTCGGTTTTTTGTTTTGTTTTGTTTTTTCAAGACAGGTTTTTTATTTATTTATTTACTTATTTTGTAGCTTTGGAGCCTGTCCTGGAACCAGCTCTTGTAGACCAGGCTAGCCTCGAACTCGCAGAGATCCACCTGCCTCTGCCTCCCCAGTGCTGGGAGTAAAGGCGTGCGCCACCACCGCCCGGCTAGTATACTACTTCTTTACTGCTGTTTGCTTTGTGTTCTGTGTTGTACGCTTGCAGGCCCAGGACAGTGGGGTGACAGGAAAGGAACAGGGTTGTGACGCAGTGCTAGCATTTGAGCTCTTGGAGAGGCACGAAGGGAACACTGGCCAAGAGATGGGATCTGGGTTGAGGATACCCAGTGACTCAGCGGTTGGACTTGTGGACCTGGGAAGGGTGGGAAAGAAAAGATAGGAGTTGCCATAAAGCTAGGTGGGTCCTGGCTAACATATTCTGGTTTTGCTTAGTGCAGTGGGGCACAGTGTAATAGAATAAATGAATTCATGGTTTTAGAGTTTTTGTTTTGAGAGTTTTCTTCTGTAGTCCAGGCTAGTATCCTCCTGCCTTTAGCTTCTTTACTCTAGTGCTGGGATTACAGGTGTATACCACCATACCTGGATAGTTTGCATAACTTGTGAATTATATTCCTTAAGCTGTTCTTAAGGCTCTTATGCAAATTCATATGTAGAAATGAAAAGTCAACTGTGGGCCGACAAGGTGGCTTAAGGGTGCTGGCTGCCAAGCCCGATGACCTAATTTTGATCTCCAGGACTCATGGTGGAAGGACAGATCAACTCTTGCAGGCTATCTCCTGACCTCCAGACACATGCTGTGGCAGGTGCATCAGCTCTCCATGAACACATATCTGTACATAAATATAATTTTAAAACTTCAGTATCTCCATTCTTGTGTGGCCACTACTCTTCTGCAGTACTGTGGACCTGGTGTCTAGTTTCCTTGCTTCTTTGAAAAACATCTTTCTGGGCAATGGTGGCATACTCTAATCCCAGCACCTGTGTGAGTTAGAGGCCAATCTGGTCTACAGAGAGAGTTCCAGGACAGCCAGGGCTACACAGATTAACCCTGTCTCAAAACAAACAGAAACAAGAAAAGAAAACCATCTTGGTGTGGAAGTGTCTGCATGTACTCATTGTACACTGGAGTCAGGCAGAAGGGTCACCACAAATTCAAGGCCAGTTTGGTCTACATAGTCAGAGAGACCCAGTTTCCAAAACCCTTTTTTAAAAAAGTCATACAAATTTCTCTTTGGGTAATTTGTGGAGAGCTTGTTACATCTGTGACTAGAGTGTATTTAGAGTACACTATGTGCTCTGTATTGGCTACAGTTGTCCAGCTCAACAGGTCCTTGTTGTGGCTTTAAGGTGGCAGACTAGTCTTAAGCAATGCAGACAGTCCATGCTATGATGTGCAGAGGATTGTAACTGGTTGCTAGGGGTTGGGAGGTGACTAGGCTGGGGCAGGTTAATAAAGCAGTTTCTAGCCCTTCCCCAAAGGAGCTGAGCTCATCCTGGAGACACTGCGTGCTGGGAGCAGTGGTGAGCGCTCAGGGACTTTCCCTGAGGAGTTCTGGATGTTCTGCCCAAGGTGGATTTGTGAGGTGCCTGTGAAGAAAACATTGCACTGTCTTCCTTTTTAAAATCTGATTACATCATCATCATCATCATCATCATCATCATCATCATGACTTTATTGAGACAGGGTCTCTTAGGTAGCTTTGGGTCCTGGAACTCTCTATGTAGACCAGCCTGGCTTTGAGCCCCCAGAGACCCATGTACTGTGGGATTAAAGACATTTGCCACCATATCTAGCTTGCAGTTGCCTTTTTATGCCTGTGGATTTGCCTGGTCAGCCTTGCTGAAGTGTCTGTGACTGGTTAGAGTGGCCTTGAGCTGATATAATTTAGACTGTGTGAGGTGGCTCAGCAAGGTTTGTGCATCTTCTTCATAGCCTCTGTACAGCCTTGCTTTCTCCAGGGGATGGGGGAGATTTCTCTGGTGTAAGGAGGGAAGTATAACTATTGTCAGACAGAAGTAGGTCAGAGAATTTCTCTGGTTGATGCTGAGACAGGCAGGTTTGGGGGAGGGTAGGTTAAAGTTTCTTTGAGTTGGAAGAGAAATTCTAGTTTCTATTTCTGTTTTCTGTAGTCTTATGTAACCCAGGTTGGTCATGAACTTATGACCCCCTGCCTCTGTCTCTCCTAGTGCTAGAATTCCTAGCATGTACCTTCATACACAATAAAAGAAATTATGTTTTAGAGTATTTTTCATTAATTATTTGACAATTTCATACATATATAAATGTATTTTGACTCTATTCACCCATCATTACTGTCTTGTCTTCCTCTCACCCCTCTTCTCAGTATATTCCCCTGTCTAATTCTCTTCCCCTCTTCCCTCCTCCTCGCAGCTTCCCCTACCTATTCAGTTTAATTAGTTACTTGTGAATTCTAAATTTCTATAGCTTGCTTTGGGGAGGGAGCTGTAAGCCAGGAACTAAGATAGTGTTTATCATAGTATCATGATACTAGTCTATGTCTGGCTTTCCTCCCATTAATTATGCATCTTGGTGACCTTTTTATATTAGTAAATAATATGTAGCTTATCCTTTAACATTAATTAATGTACAGTGAGGTTCACATCTATAATATCAGCACTCAGCAGACCAAAGTGAGAATGGTGCTGGTGCAAGGCCAATGTGGACTGCATACCAAGACCCGCTCACAGAAACAAAAGCTCGCTCTGTGTTTTTGTGCGGGTCCCCGATGGGTGCAGCAGCACTGTATTTGAAGGGAGTCCAGCTACTGCCATGCTGCTGTTGTTCTTTTCCTTTTCTTTTGTTTTCTCTCTTTCCTATTTATTTATTTACTTATTTTTGAGATAGTGTGGTGGTTTGAATAAGAATGGCTCACATAGGCTCATCTCTTTGGATGCTTGCCGTTAGAGTGTGGTGATAGGAATTAGGAGGTGCAGTCTTGTTGGAGGAAATATGTCATTGGGGCTGGGCTTTGGGGTTTCAAATGCTCAAGCCAAGCCCAGTGTCACTCTCTTCCTGCTGCCTGTGTATCCAGATTTAGAACTCTCAGCTGTTTCTCCAGCACCATGTCTGTCTGTGTACCACCATGCTTCCCACCATGTCAATAATGGACTAAACCTCTGAACTGTAAGCCAGGCCAAGTAAATGTTTTCCTTTAGGAAAGTTGCTTGGTCATGGTGTCTCTTCACAGCACTAGAACAATGACTAAGACAGACAGGCTAGTCGGGGACTTCCTCTGTAGACTAGGCTAGCCTCTAACAACCCAGAGACCCTTCTGCCTCTGCTGGCCTTACTTCTGTCTTCTTTCTGGTTTTGGAGTTTCTAGGAATTGAAGCCAGGGCTTACGCAAATCAGGCAAGTCTGTCACTGTTCACATTCAGCTCATGTTCGTTGCTAAATGGGAAAGATGGCTTTGGAAAGAGAAGGACAGAAGCAGCGAGAGGGGTATGCGCTGGCTGAGACTTGCACAAGTGTCAGCGATGTCTTTGGCCACTAGTGGCTCGCCAATTTGTGCCTGGAAATGGTTACCTGCTCATAGGATAGCTTTCCCTGTCATCTGTACACAAGATGTTCTCCAGGTCCCAGTACTATTCTCTGTTTGTAATAACTGCCCCTTTACATGAGGTTCACAGCAGCACCAGCCTACCCAAAAACATGCCTTCATAGATGCCCAAGTCCTTACTGAATGAAAGGGAAATTGAAAATTGAATTAATGTGGATATCTGTACTCACTGTTCTCAATAATTGGGAGATGCATTTTCAGGTTGGAGTTGCGTAGGTGTCATGTGATACCTTCTTTAGCCTCCGATCCTTAAATGTAGAAACTCTGACTTTCCAGTTCCATCACATTAGCAAGCATCTGTCAAATATTCATGAAGTTATTGTTGGAGGGTGGCAGCTCTGATTGAAGAATGTCCATTTGGAACCAGGCCTTCCACTGCTGGCTCCTGATAACTGGGTAACCTTAAAGGTACAATGGAGAGGGCCCCATTGTTGCCAAGGCAACTTAAGTTCAAGATCATCTGGTCTCCTGGCAACCAGTCTCCAATTTTGCCTCAAATACTTTCACAGGCACACTCAAAAGAAGCCCTTCCCTGCCTTTCCCTTGTAGCGTGGGACCTGAGAAGGAGCAGAGACCAAGAACTATGGAGTGATGTGAGATTTGGAATTTTTTTTCAGTGCTGGGGAATGGACCTAAGACCTCAAGCTTATACATCCCGAGGCCTGGGTTTGGAAGTTTTGAATGGCTAGGCCTATAGGTCAGGTAGTAAGGTTATGTCTACACTACAAAAGATTACAATGGAAGGAGGGTGGTTTGTCCTCTATTCTCATGTTGAAAATATGCTGCCTTTGATTTTTTTTTTTAAAGTTACTATTCTATTCCCATTCTCTTGGTGTTTCTAAATCCTCCTGAAGTATGTTGGGCTGGATATATTATTTTCAGATTGTGATATGGGAAAGAAGTGGCACGCTTGTTCTCTTACCCAGTCTCCGAAGGGATTAGGCCGGTTTGTGTAAGAGTTCTCTCTCTGATGTCATAAGAGGTTACTGTTGCCTTTGACAATGTAAGCCAGTAGTTAATCTGTCTGGGTCAGAGGATGCTGCACTTTTCAGGGCATGAGTACTATAGGGAAAAACCACAGCTTGTCTCATGAAAAGCTCAGAGATGATTGTTTTGAAACAGGGTCTCACTGTGTAGCTCTGGCTGGTCTGGAACTCAGATCCACTTGCTTCTGCCTCAGGAGTCTGGGATTAAAGGCTTGCGCCACCAGTGGCAAATGCCTGCATGTCGATAAAGAAGTTTCAGAATAGCTTACTGAGCTAGCTACTTGGGAGGCTAGAACGCGTTCTGTCAGTTTTACTGGGTGACCAGTTTCTCCTCGAATTCAGCCCAGATACTGATGTGTCCTGCCAGCTAGAATTAGTACTGTTTGTCCTAAAGGACAAGTATTGTCAGAGCATGGTGGCATGCTGATGCTGGGACTTAGGAGGTGGATCAGGAATTCAGATTAACCTTGGCCACAGAGTAAGTTTGAAGCCAGCCTGGGCTACATGAGACTGTCTTAGAACAAATACAAATTAGATAAATAAGATAGCTTTTGAGCTATCTGTTGCAAAACTTCCAAGGTTAAAATATCACTATATGCTTTCTGTAGCATATTTCATGTTCCTTCACTTCCTGAGACAGGGTTCTCTGTGTAACAGTCCTAGCTGTCTGGGAACTCATTCTGTAGACCAGGCTGGCCTCAAACTCCCTGAGATCTGCCTGCCTCTGCCCTCCAAGTGCTGGGATTAAAGGCGTGTGCCACTACGATCTGGCCCTTCACTGTCTTTCAGTTTTATTTTCTGTGACACTTCATTAGATTATATAAACTGCAGGTAAGTGTTCAACTGCAGTTGCCAGCAGCCGTGAAGAGCAGTAAGGAGCCGGGCGGTGGTGGCGCACGCCTTTAATCCCAGCACTCGGGAGGCAGAGGCAGGCGGATCTCTGTGAGTTCGAGACCAGCCTGGTCTACAAGAGCTAGTTCCAGGTCAGGCTCCAAAGCCACAGAGAAACCCTGTCTCGAAAAACCAAAAAAAAAAAAAAAAAAAAAAGAGCAGTAAAGAGAGAGGGTATTTTTCCATTGTTTTGTTTGAGACAGGGTCTCATTGCCTAGGCTGGCCTCCAACTCACAGTGTAGACAAGGATGATCTTGAATTCCTGGTCCTCCACCTGCACCCCCTTTTTTTTTAGATTTACTATGTATAGTGTTTTGCCTGCATGTATGCCTGCACACTAGAAGAGGGCACTGCATCTCATTGCAGATGGTTGTGAGCCACCATGTGGTTGCTGGAAATTGAATTCAGGACCTGTGGAAGAACAGCCAGTGCTCTTAACTGCTGAGCCATCTCTCCAGCCCTGCCTGTACCTTTCAAGTGTTGGGATTATAAGCATGTACAGTCTACAAAAAGTGCTTTGGTACTGTGCATTGTCTGGTTTGGGGAGTGAGAATGACTTAGGAAGAAAGCAAAACAATCCCACCATCAAAACCAGCAACAAGGATATAACCAGAGGCATTTTATTCTGCTTGGTTCTTCAGCCACTTTTAAAATAATCACTCAGAAGCTTTATATTAATTACAAACTGTTTGGCCTACTAGCTCAGGCTTATTATTAACTAGTTCTTACAACTTAAATTAACCCATTTCTATTTTTCTATAATTTACTATGAGGCTCATGTCTTGTTACCTTACATCTTGCTTCTCTGGCGTCTCCGACTCTGTCTTTTCTCTCCTTGTATTGTTTGGCTTTCCCGCCTAGCTATATTCTGCCCTGCCATAGGCCAAAGCAGCTTTATTCATCAGCCAATAAAAGCAGCACATATTCATTACAGAAGGGCACCACACAAAACAAGGATAACAGCAGCAACTAACATGCCACACGTTCCACATGGTTCTTAGTGTTGTTTGTGAGATCTAGTGAAGAAAGTGGTACAGGTGTGACTCTTTCTTAAAAAACAAAACACACAGACTGCAGACCTTCAGCCACACACTGACATGACTTTGCAGGCCTCGGGTTTCTATCAGGGTTCTCTAAAGGAACAGAACCGATAGACATATGTACACAAACACACACGGATTAGAGTGACTTACGGGCTGTGTTCTAAGTAGTCCAGCACTGGCTGTCTCCCATGGGAAGGTCAAGGATCTGATAGTTGTTCAGTCCATAAGACTGGATGTCTCAGCTGTCCCCGTCTGGTGCTGGAGTCCCAGGGAAGCTCTAGAGAGCGGCCATTTCAGTCCAGGTAGAATCCTGAAGAAGTTGGTTCTAACTCCAGCCAAGGAATGGCTCAGGGACAGGATAGACCAGCTTGTCACTAAGAGTGAGGACAAGCAGCCAAAAAGCAAAAGCTCCCTGCTCCCGTGTCCTTTTATGTGGGCTGCCACCAGAAGGTGTGGCCCAGATTTAGGGTGGGTCTTCTGACCTCAAAAGATTCAACCAAGAAGAATCCCTCCCAGGTGTGTCCAGCTGCTTGGGCTTTAGTTAATTCCAGGTGTAGTCAAGCGGAGAGCCACAGTAAACCATCATACTTTACCCTTTCTTATAAAATACCTTCCCAAGGGGGCTGGAGAGACGGCTCAGGGGTTAAGAGCACTTGCTGCTCTTCCAGAGGGCCTGGGTTCAATTCCCAGCACCCACATGATGCTTACATCTGTAACTAATCCCAGGGGACTCAACACCCTCTTCTGGTGTCCTCAGACACCAGATGTACAGTGGTACACAGGCATAGATGCAGATAAAACACCCATATACATAAAATAAAAAATTAAAAAATATAACTTCCCAAGTCTTTTGGTGATTTAATAAGATGATGTTTTTCACTGTTTTTCTATAGTTATCCTCATAAATTACTTATATCAACAATGTTATACTATAAATTATTATATAAATATTATGCCAATAATCTGAGAAACACAGCCTTAAGAGTTATCAAAAATTTGGCCATTTAAAGAATTAAAACTTTGAGGACTATGGGCATGAGAAAGGCTGGGGAAAGGCCATGACCAGAAGGAAGGGGATAGGAGTTGATTTAGGAGTGGGGGTCGATACTAGTCATTCCAGCCCCAGAAGACCTGGTTAGTTGCCTTTGAGGAGCAGTGCTGGGGTCTGGAGGTGGCTGCAAAGGAAATTTGCAGTGTTGTGCCCTAACCTGGGAGGAGAACGTGTGAAATCCATAGTGTTCACTTCAGCCTGCTTAGTGCCTAGTTCAGGTGTCTGATGCAATTGGTGCTCCCAGGAAGGCTGGAGACGGTCTTGAGTGGTTGGGAAGGCTACAGTGAAAGAGGTGAGACCAGCACATTCCGTGCTGGATAAGTCAGAGCCCACAAGTGGGTCCTTGTGCCCTGGCTATCACTTTATTCTCTTGATTTCACAGACTGTTCTAGTCTTTACTTTCACGTCTTTGTGCTTTTGCTAAGCCCCCAGTAGGATAGTGCTGATAATAACTTATGAAGTCTTTGTTAGCCTGACTCAAGGATTGCTTCTTGGCTGCTATCACTTACAAATGGTTTCTTATGGCCTCCTGGCTGTCCTTGCAGGATCTGAATTTGAGTGCCTTTGACAGCCAGGGCTACACAGAAAAACCCTGCTGTGTTCTAGCACATACATGAGTCCCTACTGCTGGTCTCACACTGACTTCACTCAGCACTGGCACCACATGGTTCTGTAGCCCTTGAGCCTGCAGCTCAGGTTAAGACTTTATAGGAAGAAGAAACCTGTTCTAGTGTTTTGCAGTTCTGGGCTAGAATTTATATAGGTCCTAATGCATTCTTAAGCAAGTGCTCACTGCTAACTTACAGCCCAGCTGTGGGAAGGATCCTTACGTAAGTTCCCATGATGTGAGACTCTTTAAAAAACTTGAAAAGTGGGCATAGTGACACACTCTTTAATCACAGCACTCCGTATGCAGATGAATCTGTGCGACTCTGGGACCCCTCTGGCCTACATCGCTAGTTGCAGTCTAGCCAGGACAAGCAAAACAAAAACTAATAAATAACCAGGTAGAGGCACACGTCTTTAATCCCAGCATTCGGGAGGCAGAGGCAGGGGGATCTCTGAGTTCGAGGCCAGCCTAGTCTACAGAGTGAGTTCCAGGATAACCAGGGCTACACAGAGAAACCCTGCTATGTTACAGCACACACATGTAACCCCAGCACTGGGAAAGTGAAGGTAGAAATGTCAGGAGTTCAAGGCCAGCCTGGCTATGTGAGAACCTGTCTGAAAATCACCAGAGCAACTCCGCTCACACTGGCCTCCAGTCCCACCTCATGTCCCTCACTGAAGGGACAACTCCAGATGCTTTTGTTTTCAACCCTTCCCCCTTTTCTTCCATCTGTAGTGCCCGGCTGCCTCAGACTTGGGTTGCTGAAGTTAGGGACACCATCAGAAGGCACAGAGGGCTTTAAAGCCTGGCGTGTCCTTTATTATTTGTATCATCAGGCTGAAGAATACTTCAACTACGAAGTAATAGTGGAATCGATTTGAAATGTTCTCTCTGCCTTTCAAGCACTTGATCTTTCATTTCAGTGTTTGGCCATTTGCCAACTTTTGGGTTAATAGAGTTGATAAATGACTGAGAAATAATACACACTGTCATTCTTACTGTTTTTTTTTCTTTCTTACAGATTCATTTTTTTTTCTGTGTTGAGATGGTTCTGTGGTCTAGTAACGTGTGGGGGAGCCAATGGTTAGAAAGGGGAGGGAACCCTAGGACACTCCCAGCTTGCTTCTTGGCTCCTACCCTTGAGTCTGAGTGCTTTCCCACAGGAAGTGAGCATCAGTCAGTATTGGTGATGGTTTTAAATAAAATGCTGCATGTGTGAGAGGTGCTTGTGACTTCTGAGGCAATTAAGGGATGAGAGTAACCATTTACTTTTGACCTCTTGGGCAATAGACTGCTTTTTCCAAGGTTTGCTGTGGTGAGAGTTGGTGCTCCCTGTGGTCCATCCTTGCAGGAGTCTCTAGGAGTGAGCTGGCCACCCTACAGAGGCAGGTGGGAAAGAGCCAAGCCTAGGCTTCTGCTGAGGGCTTTCACGGATCCCTTTCCCTCTTTGGCAGGCACTGAGCGACCGCTTCAGCGGTGAAATCCCCGATGACCAAATGGCGCACAGTTCATTTTTTCCAGATGAGTACTTCACCTGCTCC